>NC_069680.1:72030615-72333645 GCF_023699985.2 Odocoileus virginianus
ATGTGAGAGTTGGACTATAAAGAAAACTGAGCACTGAAGAATTGATGTTTGGGGGCTGTGGTGTTGGAGAAGACTCTTGAGAGTCTCTTGGACTTTAAGGTGATCCAATCAGTCCATTGTAAAGGAAATCAGTCCTGAATATTCATTGGAAGGACTGATACTGAAGCTGAAACTCCAATGCTTTGGCCACCTGAAGTGAAGATCTGACTCACTGAAAAAGACCTTGATGCTAGGAATGGGTTGAAAGCAGGAGGAAAAGGGGACAACAGAGGATGAGATGGTTGGATGGCATCACTGACTCGATGGACATGAGTTTGAGTAACTTTCAGTAGTTGGTGATGGACAGGGAAGCCTGGTGTGCTGCAGTCCATGGGGTCGCAGAATTGGACACAACTGAGCAACTGAACTGAACTGATTATACTCATTCTGTTCAAATCATTCTTCATGAACCTTCCAGAAGACATTTTAGATATGACCTCTGCCTATTATTATAGAATTCTACATAATCTGACCCCTAAACACATCTCTTTCATACTAGGCTACTCTCCCATTTGTCCATTACACACCACCCTCACTAGCTTTCTTTTAGATCACAGAAGACATCAAATTACTTCCTGTCTCAGGGATTTTCACTCATCCTTTCCCCTCTTCAGCTGGTTAAATCCTATGCAGCCTTCAATGCTCAGCTTCAATGTCACTTCCTCAGAGACGCCTTCCTTGACTACCCACAAGAAACCAGGGCCTTTATTATAAACTTTGACTTTTCTATCACTGAGTACCAATTGTAACTCAAAGTCCACATACAGATATTCAAGATTTATTATTTTGACTGAAATGAAACCAATCCTGTCTAGCCATTCTCTCGGGCAAACGAGAAATTAAATTTCAGTAATCCTTGGAAATTCCCAACATGGGGTTATGCCAAACACCAGGGTAATTATACAGCACCAGGGAGAACAGGGGTCTTTCCTGATCATCAATCCCCTGTGCACACAGCTTAGTGTTGAGATGTTCACCACCCAAGCTCATGTGGTCAGTACTTTTTAGTTTCAGAGGCTGTTCATCCATGCCATTTGGGGGCCATAGACCCCTGAGAAGAGCTATGACCAAGCAAGAAAGTGTATTAAAAAGCAGAGACATTACTTTGATAACCAAGGTCCATCTAGTCAAAGATATGGTTTTTCCAGTAGTCATGTATGGATGTGAGACTTGGACTATAAAGAAAGTTGAGTGCCAAAGAATTGATGCTTTTGAACTGTGGTGTTGGAGAAGACTCTTGAGAGTTCCTTGAACTGAAAGGAGATCCAACCAGTCAATCGTAAAGGAAATCAGTCCTGAATATTCATTGGAAGGACTGATGCTGAAGCTGAAATTCCAATACTTTGGCCACCTGAAGCGAAGAACTGATTCATTTGAAAAGACCCCGATGCCGGGAAAGATCGAAGGCAGGAGGAGAAGGGAACTATGGAAAACGAGATAGTTGGATGTTATCACTGACTCAATGGACATGAGTTTGGGCAGGCTCCAAGAGATGGTGAAGGACAGGGAAACCTGGTGTGCTGCAGTCCATGGGGTCACAGAGAGTCAGACACAACTGAGCAACTGAACAACAGCAACAGTGGCTTGCCCAGTTCTGCTTCAAACATGCCCCGTTTGGGAAAGACTAGTGTCTCCAGTTTGGTACTAGAGTCCAATCTTTTATTTTGGGGAGAAGGTACTAACTAGGAATTGAATCCAGGCCATGGCAGTAAAAGTGCCAAGTCCTAACCACTGGACCACCAGGTAACTCCTTGGAGACCATTCTTTAACAGGAAAATTTCACTTTAAGGAATGCCTTCTTCTATGTCCCTGCTCTGAAATGCCCATAGTTGAGGTAATCTATAGCATAAAACAGATGCCAAATTTAGTTCACAACAGCATAAATGATCAACTTTATCAGGTACTTACTTTTAATATCTTGACACCCAATCCCCACATTACTAGGCAGAAACCTTCTTGCTGAAGCCTGAATTCCACTGTTAATTTTATAGCTGGGCCCAGGCAATCATTGTTGTTTATTCGCTAAGTTGTATCTGATTCTTAGCAGCCCCATGGACTCTAGCCCACTAGGCTCCTCCATCCACGAGGTTCTCCAGAAATGAATGCTGGAGTGGGTTACCATTTCCTTCTCCAGGGGATCTTGCCAACTCAGGGATTGAACCCATGTCTCCTGCACTGGCAAGCAGATTCTTTACCACTAAGCCACCTGGAAAGCTCACCCGGCTGATAACCTTCTGAAAAATGTTACCCACTCAGCACCACCTATAGTAAGAGCACTCTGTTCATTGTTGCAGATAGATACATGGGTCTCTGTGTTCACCTGAGCTTCTGATATTCCCAAGGTCACTCAAGTCCTGAGAGAGGTGCTATTTTGAAAAATTATATTCTCCATGGATAGGTGACTGTCACTGAAGGAAATCCAGGATACATATCTTATCCTAATGATTCATTAGCACCCTAATGACCTTCACTTGCCATGACTGTCCAGTTAAAAATCTGCATGTGACCCTAGGACTTCTGATTCTTGCTGTTGTGAGTCACTAGGTCTTTTGTGACCTCACTGACAGTAGCCCATCAGGCTCCATGGAATTTCCCAGGCAAGAATATTGGAATGAGCTGTCATTTCCTATTCTAAGGACTTCTGGTATTCCCACGTCAAAGCTGCAAACACCTACAACACCTCTTCCATACTCTCAATGTCTCCAGGGTTTTTATAAGCTATCTCAGTCCCCCCCAATGCAACCTAGGAATGATTGCTCTGAAGTCTATCTTCCACTTCTCTGTCTCAGAATAAGATTATAAATGTACGGTAGTTACTGACTTTGGGACTGTCAACGCTAGAATTAGCAAAAAAGAAAAAAAAGTTGCAACCTCGTATTTCTTTTCTTTACATATTTTGAATACTTGCATTCAGGTTCAAGGAAAGACCTGAGGCAAGAGTCACCTAGAAATTTCTATAGCTTGCCACAGCCTCTCTATGGACCCCTGTACCATATATTTTTAAGTTGACTCAGTGAACAACTGATAGACATTGAATGATGGTTGTGGAATCTAGAGACTAAAAATGCAGTTTAATCACTGCGAAAGAAGAGATTGGCAACTGACAGAAAGGAGTGTGAGTTTGTTCATAGCAGCCAAAAAACCTCAGAAATAGAGTCTTCATGATTTAATATGCCAACAGTTAACTATCATTTAACCTCTGGAACTGAGATATCAGAAAATCAAGGAGGAAAATAAATAATTTAAAGAAACATAGTTTGCTTTATATTAAAATTTGTGGGAAAGAGAAAAGATCTTCCAAACCAGGAAATAAAGTATTGGCTTTCCATACAGTAAAGGAGGAAAAAGTTCAGTCTAGGCAGCAGGCTTGAGTTGTGGGCTGAATCTGCTTGAAAGAAGGATGCCCTGGGACTTCCCTGGTGGTCCAATGGTTAAGAATCTGCTTGGGCATACGGTTTGATCCCTGCTCTGGAAGCTAAGATCCCACATGCCTCGGGGCAGCTAAGCCCACGAGCCACAGCTACTGAAACCTACGCCCTCCAGAGCCTGCGGTCCATGACAAGAGAAGGCACTGCAGTGAAAGGCCTGCACACCACAGCTAGAAAGTAGCTCCTACTTGCTGTAACCGGGGAAAGTCTGTGCGCAGCAATGAAGACCCAGTGCAGCCAATAGAGAAATAAATTACAACTGCATTAAGAAAGAAAGAAAGAACAAGTTCTCAACAGAGAAGAATAAAAAGAAAACCTGGAGGGAGAAAGAATTGTCATGAATATAACTTGTTGGGAGTTCGGCTACACTGAAGTAAAATAACGTACTCAGCCTTTCCAGAACTTTAGATCTGAGGGAAGGAAAGGTTCGGAAAGGAACAAGTGGCAGAGCTCATACCACCTCTCACCAAGAACTGGAGGGTCCAGCATTTGGAACAACAGCAATGTCTGGGAACAAATGGAGAGAGAAGACACTTTTGTACCTAGGTAAGGTACTGGGTGGGGAAGATCCCCTAGAGAAAGGCATGGCAACCCACTCTAGTATTCTTGCCTGGAGAATCCCCATGGACAGAGGAGCCTGGCGGGCTACACACAGTCCATGGGTTCGCAAAGAGTCAGACACAACTGAGCAATTAAGCACAGCTCAAGAAATTATATATTCCTATTCCTCTTTAAAGAGGTGGAGGTGTGACTTAGACTATGGTTTCTCTGGGAAAAAGAAATTGTCTTTACTTGGGGCAGGGGCTCAAATTATTTTTAAAGTGTCAAAACAAATTTCAAGCATGTCACATTGCTGATGGGTTATTATTTGGACAGTGCTTTCATCTGATGCCCATTGTTCAACTCTCTGATGAGCTTGTTTAAATAAGGAAGCTGCATCTAATTTGAAATGAGAGAGAGAATCGTGAATAAACCTCAGTCTAGTATATACCCTGTGGCTTTGTGGTTATGTGATATTCAGAAGAAATCTATGCCAGATGTTTCTAGAGCAACAAGAAGACTGGTTTATAATTGTCTTAAGAAGTTGAACCACCCAATCTTCCCTTTCAAGTGGAAGGTAACAAAGAAGCAGGGGTAAAGGGCATAAACAGATGTATTTCTCTGGTACCTAGGCTCTTTCTCTAAAGCAAGTAGTCAAATTATCAGGATGCCCATAGAACTGACTCTGAGGTCCATTAAGTTAGCAAGAGAAAGAAGAAAATTAAAGGAAATATTGTTACTTAGAAGAAACCCAAGATTTCCCTCCACTGTTCTTTAGTTCCAAAAACTACTGTGAAGGTTAGATTTTAGGATAACCTATTAGCTATGTTCACAGTTAGAGCAAAGTATTGGCACAATCATATCTCTACAATGTGGTAAAACACTGAAGATCAAAACATTTGTCTTCTTCTATCATCACATCTTTGCAAACAGTTTGAGAAAACCACATATGTAATTTTGGTAGATGTGTACAAAAGTGTAATTTTTGGCATGGTGAGATGTACATTTTGGAAGTGTATCTGGAGCTACAGTATGAAGAGTAGACTGAACAAGAAGAAATAAGTGGCAAAGATCAATTAGCAGATGAGAGAGGAATTTCCTGTTTACTATCTTTTGTGTATGCACATATGTTAAGGATTTGTTCTAAAATTTTCTCAAGCTCTAAAATTGTTCCATGTGTGTGCTCAGTCACTCAGTCATGTCCAACTCTTTGTGACCCCATGGACTGTAGCCCACCAAGTTCCTCTGTTCATGGAATTTTTCAGACAAGAATACTGGAGTGGGTTGCCATTTTCTTCCTCCAAGGGATCTTCCTGTCCCAGGGACTGAACCCATATCTCATCTGTCTCCTGCAGCGGAAGGCAGATTCTTTACCACTAGTGCCACCTGGGAAGCCCCAGTTTGCCCCATATTCATATATCAAATAAATGCACATAGAGGAAGTTGGGTGAACAAAATTCTCACTACTCATGTATTTGTAAATTTTCACCCCCTGTTGCCCCATCTTAGACTGAAGTTCTACTTATGTGATTTGCTGCAAGAGTCTCCATTCTCTGATCCCTGTAACACTTGCTGTCTCCCCTCCTTTCCCTTTCTGTCTGTCTTTCTCGGCTTTCTCTAATCCATCTTCAATCTTTCTCTTAGATTACAGAAACCAGTCCTGCGCATAGAGGATGGCCATGGGGAAAAGGTTTTCTTTTGGATTTCCAATTTACCTTTTGTAATATTGCCCGAAGATTAAATGATCTTTGGGCTAGCTATCTTTATGCTAGGTCATCAGCAATATGAGCATATTACTCAGGATTCTCCATAGAAACATAGCAAATAGGTTTATAGAGAGATATACATAAGAGGAGATTTATTGCAGGAATTGATTCACAAGATTATGGAGGCCAAGAAGTCCCATGATCTGCTATCTGCAAACTAGAGACCCAGGGAAGCTGGTGGTGTAACTCAGAGTCCAAAGGCTTGAGGACCTGAGAAGTCAATGGTGTCAGTCCCAGTCTGAGTCCACATGCCTGAAAATTAGAGGGTAATGGTATAAATCTGACTCCACCTCCAAAGGTCTGAGAACAAGGAGCACCAACATCCAAGGGCAAGAGAAGATGAATGTCCCAGCTCAAGCAAGAAGAGCAAATTTGCCTTGCCTCCACTTCTTTGTTCTATTCAGGCCCTCAGATTGGATGATACCTGCTCATTTTATGAGGATGCTCTTCTTCACTCAGTCCACCAATTCAAATATTAATCTCTTCCAAAGGACCCTCACTGACACACTCTGGAAATATGTTTTACCAGCTATTCAGGCATCCTTTGGCCTAGTCAAACACATAAAATTAACCATCACAATGAGACTATTAGAACAACTCATTTACTTTCTCTGCATACACAAATTACACCTTTCCTTCCTTTTGGAAAAGCTCACCTTGGATTGAATTCACTTAGAGATTGATTCCTTACCAACAAAAGTAGGAAATTAAAAACAACAATAGTGCCAATCATACTGACATATTTCTGATGTTCTTTACAAATTACACAGTGTTTTCAAATAAATTATTTGTTTGCGAGAGTAACCTTCTATATTAGCATCAGTGATCAGGAAGTGGGCTCAGAGAGGTTGAATCATCTGCTTAATGAAACACAGCTGAAAATAACAGAGCTGGGATTCCAATGTCCCCTAAATGAATCCCAGTTCTTTTCCCTCCTCCTCTGTGGATAAATGTGTAAGTATACAGTCAACTGAGCCTGCTTTATCACTTTGAAAAATAGAAAATCATTTGCTTTGTCTCACCTCCTTAATTTTTCCTAAACAGTTTCGTTAGCAAGCCCTCCACTTTGAAGAATTTTCCAGCTTGCCAAAGCTTGCTACTCCTTGGTATTCATATAACACTATGATTTGCCTGTAAAACTGAATAATCTCTGTATTTAGTGTGCTCACCCATGCTGAGTCGAAGAGAAAGGGGTGTCTTTCAACGTGTCAACATGGCTATAATTCTTTTAGGTCGTGGCTATTTAAACCCTCACATCTATAAATTGACTACTGCATCACTGTCTCCAGGGGTTCTTTCAGTTAAAAAATTACAATTTAAATTTTCATATCCAGCATCAAAATTGAGAAAGAGGTGGGTCATTTCCATCATCTGACTGCTGCTACAAAATGAGCTGATACCCTGGAAATTTCACATTCAGTGACATTTTTGTTTCCTACAAAAAATATTTCTAAAAACTGTACTTGCCCAAAACTTGTTTCTAGAAACAACAATATCATCCCGCAGACTAGGTCCTTTATGCCTGACCATCTAGGGATAGAAGTTGTATGTGTGTGTGCTGTCACTTCAGTCATGTCCGACTCTTTGAAACACTAAGGACTGCAGCCTGCCAGGCTTCTCTGTCCATGGGGATTCTCTAGGCAAGAGTATTGGAGTGGGTCGCCATTCCCTTCTCCAGGGGATCTTCCTGACTCAGGGATTGAAACCGGGTCTCTTATGTCTCCTGCATTGGCAAGTAGATTCTTTACCACTAGTGCCACCTGGGAAGCCCAGGGAGAGAAGCTCATGTTATGCATCAAGTCCCAGTCTCCAGTCGAACAAAATAGCTGGGAACATTTGAACTTTTCTTCGCGCTTGCTTATTCACTAGATTTTTTAACTAAACCGTGTGTCTGGTCTTGGGGCTTGGATTCCACAATGACTCTGTCTTTTTTTTTTTTTTTTTTTGCTGCATCTGGTCTAGTTCTCTGACCAGGGATCAAACCCATGCCCCCTGCATTGGGAGTATGGAGTCTTAACCACTGGATTCAGGGAAGTTACACTGAAGGAGGAAACAGACAGAACAGGCTCCATCTTGAAAGCAGGACTCCACCTTGGGCCCAGACTATGGACTTTGAGCTACATGCCCCACATCTACGGAAACGACATATCAACTGGAAAACCAGACCCCCAGGATAGAAGAGCCCCAGGGTTTGTACCTAGACTATCCATCACCTAAAAGAATACCCTAATTATCTGTGTCACCTACTAGAATCATAAATTCTATTATGCTTATTGGGGTATGACCACAGGCCTATTGATAATTGTCCACCATTAACTACCTAGGCTTAAGGCATATGAATCACAGGTTAACTTTGATTGTATCTTTCTTTTCCTTTGTTCAGACTACTTTCAGAGACTTTGGGGAGGTGGGTTTGAGCTTGTACTCTGAAGGTATATAAGGTTTTCACAAAAACTGGTCAGAGTCCTTGGCTAAGAGGAGACTGCCTTGGGCCCACTGGTGTAATAAACTGCACTCCACTATCTGCACTGTCCTTCTGAGTGAGTTTGTTTCCCAGAATGTGTGGCTACAACACCACAACACAAACTCTTAACTTGAATACATCTGAGCCTTGTCACAGAGGAAGGAAAACAAGTGTTATTATTTTCAGACACACCATTAGGTAATGCAGGATTAGCCAAGTCTGTTAATTAAGGAAAAGTCTCGGTTAGGCACAAATGAGTAACAAAATTACATTGTTATTCTCAGCTGAGACACAAAACTATTCCCCTGTGGACAAATGTCACCTGCCGTATCAGTAAACATGAGGCCATTGCAGCCTCTCCCACCCACCTCAACTGTTTACCCTGAGAGGATTTAGGATGGTGAAAAGGGGATATTGCCCTGGATAGCTGAGGTGTGTATCAAAGGAATGGTTGTAATAAGCCCAGATTCTTGCATCTTCCCATACATAGAAAAGTACTGAATTCAATAACCTGAGAACTTTTTTCTTTAATTAATAGTAATCTGTTGATGTGCTGACTACCTGATTTTTGTTGCAAAAACTTCTATGTATCCTGGCTCCTCCCACACTGCTTCAGAGCAGAACCTCAGAGCTATCTGAGAAGATGCCTCCCAGATTTAACTGAGTCCTCAGCAAGTCCCCCAAATAAAACATAATTCTCAACTTTTTGTGCATTTTGTTGGTTGACACCCCTCACTTTCCATTTTGAAATTTCTCTTAGAGATCCTACTGCAGACATAGGCAGGCAGGTACATTTGGAGCTGAGAAAGAAAAGAATGTAAGAAATGAAAACTAATTCTATGAGGACATTTTGCTTTCTGGGGCTCTCTCAGACAACCATATCAGAGATCCTGAGGAAGTCTTTGTTTATCTCTGTCAACAAAGTACAGTAGATAAAGCGAAATCAGCTTTATCAGCTCTATATGTCACAAAAGACTCACTTTCCCAGATCTTGATTTGGCAAAGAGTGTTTGGAGGTTGTAACGCCTTAGATTAGTGAGGTAGCATATGGGGAAAAAATATAAAGGCCTAAAGGAGTTCACATCAATTCAAACCTATCACAGGTTATTTTTTTTTATTATTAGTTCTAACATTTTAAATATTCTACATATTTCTATAGTACGTGGATTTGGATACTGGAAGGATATATTGGGGAAGTAATAACACACCAACTAAAAAATTAAAATTGAAGCCTTGATTTGGCCAAACGTATTCACACCTTCAATTTTGTTCATCAAAAGAGCGGGAAGACTATGGAGAACAGTGTGGAGATTCCTTTAAAAACTGGAAATAGAACTGCCATACGACCCAGCAATCCCACTGCTGGGCATATACTCTGAAGAAACCAGAATTGAAAGAGACACATGTACCCCACTGTTCACTGCAGCACTGTTTACAATAGCTAGGACATGGAAGCAACCTAGATGTCCATCGACAGACGAATTTATAAGAAAGTTGTGGTACATATACACAATGGAATATTACTCAGCTACTAAAAAGAATGCATTTGAATCAGTTCTAATGAGATGGATGAAACTGGAGCCTACTATACAAAATGAAGTGAGTCAGAAAGAAAAATACCAATACAATATATTAATGCGTATATATGGAATTTAGAAAGATAGTAACAATGACCCTATATTTGAGACAGCAAAAGAGACACAGATATGAAGAACAGACTTTTGGACTCTGGGAGAAGGCGAGGGTGGGATGATTTGCGAGAACAGCATTGAAACATGTGTATTGCCATATGTGAAATAGATGACCACCCATGTTCAATGCATGAAACAGGGCACTCAAAGCCAGAGCACTGGGACAACCCAGAGGGATAGGATGGGGAAGCAAGAGGGAGGGGGGTTTCGGGATGGGGGACACATGTACACCTGTGGCTGATTCATGTCAATGTATGGCAAAACCCACCACAATATTGTAAAGTAATCAGCCTTCAATTAAAAGAAATAGATTTTTTTTTTAAAGAACAGGAAGAATTTTCTGGTCCTGAAATTAATGGAGACTTCCTATTGAGAATATCAGGAGCCCATCCTTCAAGAATTTCTTATGCTCTTAGCACTATATGCAGGGGTTTATTACCCAGCTGTAGCAGCAGAGACTAAGGAAGATGGTGGATCAGACAAGACAGACTAGGTTATATTGTGCTAATTAAAAACAAACACAAAAGTGGCTCAAACTAACAAAGGTGGATTTCCGGTTTGGTTTGGTTTTTTTTTTGTTTTGTTTTGTTTTGTTTTTGGTTTTGTGGGTTTTTTGGCCACATCTCAAGACTTGAAAGATCTTAGTTCCCTGACCAGGGATTGAACCTGGGCCCCTCACAGTGAAAAGGCCAAGTCTTAACCACTGGACCACCAGGAAATTCCCCAAAGGTTGATTTCTTGTTCACACTACATAACCTTCTTGGACAGGATGCAGGTTCTGCTTGCATCATTACACCTGCACTCAGGAATCCAGATGGAGGGAGCAGCCACCATTTGAGACAGTGCTTTTCCCGATCACCATGAGGGAAGGAGAACCTGTGGGCTCGTGCTCTAGCTGCTAATACTTCCATGGGGAAGTGACAAGTACCAGCTATGCTCATATTTTATTAAGTAAATAATAGCCATTTGATCACCCCTAATGGGAAGGGAAGTACGATCCCACTTGGTGCCCATAAGGGAAGACCTAAATATTTATAATTATCCTAATAACTACTGTGGGCTTCCCTGGTGGTTCAGATGGTAAAGAACCTTCCTGCAATGTGAGAGACCTGGGTTTGAACCGTGGCTTGGGAAGATCCCCTGGAGGATAGCATGGCAACCCACTCCAGTATTCTTGCCTGGAGAATCCCCATGGACAGAAGAGCCTGGCAGGCTACAGTCCATTGGATAGCAAAAAGACATGACTGAGCAGACTAAATACAACAATTATTGTAGTGGGAGAAAAAAAAGGAAAGGTCAACAAATAGCCCTGAGCCTCAGCTGGGGACATTATGCCCTAGACAGAAGCATGTGAGGCAGGAAAAGGCAGCTTCTGTCTTAAGTAGGGCTCTTAGGTTTGTAGTAGAAAATCTAACAGTCATGAAAAATAATTTCCTCAAGTTCCCACAGGTAGAAAGTGGCAGCACTAGCTCTCTGGTTTTCTGTGTCCATGCCTGCTGCCTCACCCATGATCTAAACTGTACCCCTGAGTAATTGAAAGATTGGTCTCTGCCCTCCAGGTACTACCAGTGACGTTGGGTAAAAACTGAATAGATGACACACAAGAAATAAAGGAAACTATCAACTCAATAAAAATTAAAGTTTCAGTTGTATGATCAAAGACCTAAGAGGAGTTCAAGGAACAAGGGCTTGGTACAGCTAGGGATCAGTCCAGGAAGCCTTCCTGGAGGAGGCAGGATTCACAATCATAGATGGGATAGATAGGATTTAAGGGAAGAAGAGAGCAGAGAATCTTCTCTGAGAAGAACAAAATGAGCAGAGCAGCAGGAGAAAAGGCAAAAGGAAAGGAGAAACCCTGAGGAGAATGGGGCAGCATGTCATACACAAGCTGGAAGGACTGAGTGAGCAAGGATTCCTCAGGGGGCAGGTGAGGGGGGGGAGCCCGTTTTATTCAAAAGTAGATGGGGAAACTAAAGGGCTCCTGTGCTGTGTACAGTATGCTGAGGTGGGTTTCTAAGGAAGTTTTCTAACACCTAGATGATCTGGGAGATGGGCAAGAAAGAGCTTCAGGGAAATCCCACTCCAGTCAGTCAGTTCTGTCATTCAGTCATGTAACTGAATGTGCTGCATGGACTGCAGCACACCAGGCTTCCCTGTCCATCACCAACTCCCAGAGCCCACCCAAACTCATGTATGTTGAGTTGGTGATGCCATCCAACCATCTCATTCTCTGTCATGCCCTTCTCTTCCTGCCTTCAATCTTTCCCAGCATCAGGGTCTTTTCCAGTGAGTCAGTTCTTCGCATCAGGTGGCCAAAGGATTGGAGTTTCAGCTTCAGCATCAGTCCTTACAATGAATAATTCAGGACTGATTTCCTTCAGGACTGACTGGTTGGATCTCCTTGCAGTCCAAGGGACTCTCAAGAGTCTCCTCCAACACCACAGCCCAAAAGCATCAAGTCTTCAGTGCTCAGCTTTCTTTATAGTCCAACTCTCACATCCATACATGACTATTAGAAAAACCACAGCTTTTACTAGACGGACCTTTGTTGGCAAAGTAATGTCTCTGCTTTTTAATATGCTGTCTAGGTTGGTCATAGCTTTTCTTCCAAGGAGCAAGTGTCTTTTAATTTCATGACTGTAGTCATCAGCTGCAGTGAGACTGTTAATGATCTGATGACAGACAGATTTGTACCGGCCTTTAAGATGCCAGAATTCATCAGACCAACAGTATTCTCAGTATTGATTTTAGCTGACCAACACAGTTTGGTGCTTATTCTAACAACAGAGTGTGTGAGCCACATCCAGGAATGACCCCCCTCCCTTGCTCTCCCAGATGAGCAAGAGTTAGCTAGTGAGGGCCCTCCTTTGGTAGAGGGGTCAGGCAGAGGCAGCTACTCAGAAAATCCTTGCATCAGGGAGATGAAGAAGCCATAACCCCTGGGATGCTGAGCTCACTGTCTAGCAAGCCTGAGGGTGACCTCTCTAAGCCAACAAAACAGATCAACTCTGGGCCTGTCATTATCTCTCTGAACCTGAAAATAAGCTTCAATTCAGACACAAATCTCCAGCTTCTTGCCATTAACTCCAAATCGCATAGCTTTGCTAAAGCCAAGAAATCTTACACGCATCCTTGGGAGAATTTAATTGCCTACTTATTGCTATTACAGAGATTAATGAGGGCAAGCCTGCTCCCAGCTATGCCTCATAAAAGGAGTGGGCAGCCACCTTTTAGAATGCGAGAGCCAGAGCCCTGAGCCATTGCCCAGCCAAGCACCAACACATTACCTCCCTCACCAAGACACACACACAAAAACACGCAACACACTGACCTTCAGGGCCCTTGTGCACCCACAGCACTAAGACAGGGCCTTTCTCCCTTCCTTCCTTCCTCCCCTCCTTCCCTAGGCTCTCCAGGCCAAGCCAGCTCAATGGATTGTTCCATTATCAGCCTCTAAGAAGTCCAGTCACTGAAGCAACTGGAGGTGACAGAGGGTCAGGCCATTTCAGCCAAGGTGCAATGGCAAAGCTGGGCTGGGACTCATTCAGATTCAATTTATACTCTGCTTCCTTCTGATTTAATGGCAC
Organism: Odocoileus virginianus; assembly: GCF_023699985.2. NCBI lineage: Eukaryota > Metazoa > Chordata > Mammalia > Artiodactyla > Cervidae > Odocoileus > Odocoileus virginianus. Next base: position 72,044,131 of record NC_069680.1, read on the forward strand.
TTTTACTTTCATGGCCCTGGAAAAGCATCTTTGTCAAAATACACATCATAGCGTTAGACCTGCGGAGGAGGTACTTTACAACACTTTCCCCTGTGCAGGCATAAACGGCAGAGGTGTGACATAACTCCTATTTATCTGTTGGCAACTGGCTCCCACTGTAAGGCAAAAAAGATCTTGCTGCTTCCATTAGGGAGCTTTCTTTTCCTGAGACCTGTAATTAGCTAAATGCTCTTAAACTCTGCTATGGAAACAGCTGATATATTTCCAGGTGATGGTCCAACACTTTACTTGGAGGGATTCTTGCCTTTCTAGATGCTAATCACAGTCTGGAAAAAATATAGAAAAACAGCAAGTAAATAACCAAGTTGGAGACTCAGACAGGAGGCCATTTGTAGCAGGAGCATGTGCTAGGGGATGGAGCAAAGAGGCAGCAAGGTCCAGTTTCTGAATGTGGCCAGCCTGCCGAGGAAGAATGAAGGCTGAGGAAAGTTGGCTGGCACCAAGTTGAGCCCAGATGGCTGAGGTCAGGGCCATCTGAAGACCCTGAGAAAATGAAATATTATGGTTCATTCCTCAAAGGCAAGTCAAAAGAAAATTTATTTTTCAAAATGACATTATAGGATGGAATAAAAAAGCTTTTTCTAGATTTTCTAATTGCAAAATTATGGGTAAGTTAATTAAAATTGTATTGTCCCCCCTTTTCTGGCAGAGGGGGCACTCCTTATTTGTCCTGAGCATATGCTTGGTCAGCCTCTTAGGTGCTGCTACTATATTAGACCCCGTGTAGCTTTCTTGTTATTAAGTAACTGATTGGGGTCAGGAATGCCATCAAGAGCTTGAAGCCCACCACAGGAAATTTGAGCAGCATGTGGTGATTTGCTCAAGGTAGGACACTGTTATTCTATGATGACCCCCAGTCATTACTGTGGGGCAATGTATGAGATACCCTACAGTCCCACACCCTATGCTCAAATGTCACCTCACCAGATAGGTCTTCTCTAACAAATAAATCTCTCAAAAGAAGAGTTCCTCCATCCCAGTTATTCTCTCTCTACTATGATTCACTTTCCTTTATAACACTTACCTAAACATAATATTATTTTGCACACTAATAAAATGTGTCTCCACTTACCACATGAGAGTCTATGGTAGGCTGAATAAATGTCAATTGAAGATGGCCATGCCTTTATCCTTGAAACCTGTGAATAGGTTACCTTATATGTGTGCAATGGCAACCCACTCCAGTACTCTTGCCTGGAGAATCCCATGGATGGAGAAGCCTGGTGGGCTGCAGTCTATGGGGTCGCTAAGAGTCTGACACGACTAAGTGACTTCACTTTCACTTTTCACTCTCATGCATTGGAGAAGGAAATGGCAACCCACTCCAGTGTTCTTGCCTGAAGAGTCCCAGGGATGGCGGAGCCTGGTGGGCTGTCTATGGGACACAGAGTTGGACACAGCTGAAGTGACTTAGCAGCAGCAGCAGCATATGTCAAATGGACATTGCAGATGTGAATAAATTAAGGACCAGATGGGGGTATTATCCTGGCCAGGTGGACAAGATAAAATTACAAGGGTCCGTATAAGAAAGAGGCAGGAGATGAGTCAATAGAAGATGATGTGATGATGAAAGCAGAATAAAGGTCATGAGATGTGGGGCCATGAGTCAAAGAATGTAGGTAGCCTCTAGAAGCTGGAAGAAACAAAGAATGGACTTCCCTAGAGCTTCCAGAAGGAATCAGTCCTGCCAACATTTTTACTTTAGCCCTGGAAGACTCATTTTGGGCTTTCCAAGTGGGACAGTGGTAAAGAATCTGCTTGCCAATGCAGGAGATGCAAGAGACAGAGGTTCGATCCCTGTGTCAGGAAGATCCCCTGGAGTAGGAAATGGCACCCTATTCTTGCCTGGAGAATCCCCTGGACAAAGGAGCCTAGCAGGCTACAGTCCATGTGATCAAAAAGAGTTGGGCATGACTGAGTGATTGAGCACACAAGACTCATTTTAGGTGTTGACTTTAAAACTGTAAGGTGACAGAATTATGTTAAGACTGTGGAAATTTGTTATAGCAGCAACAAGGCCTACTAATACAGAGCCTACACTGCATTTCCAGCTCTTGGCCTAATTCCTTGCAAAGAGTAGGGAATAAATGCACACTGTTGAATGAAGAATAACTGAATGAATTTATTACTCACCTTCAATGTGAAACTATAAGATTTTTCAAGGCAGGATTCAGGACTGCTGCTGATGCTAAGTCACTTCAGTCGTGTCCGACTCTGTGAGACCCCATAGATGGCAGCCCACCAGGCTCCCCCTTCCCTGGGATTCTCCAGGCAAGAACACTGGAGTGGGTTGCCATTTCCTTCTCCAATGCATGAAAGTGAAAAGTGAAAGTGAAGTTGCTCAGTCGTGTCCAACCCTTCGCAACCCCACAGACTGCAGCCTACCAGGTTCCTCCATCCACAGGATTTTCCAGGCAAGAGTACTGGAATGGGTTGCCATTGCCTTCTCCAGATTCAGGACAGGGCCAGCTTTATTTTCTCTTTGGTACTTTAAAAAAGTAATCATTCAAGAAAAAATGTGTTTGATTTAATAAAGAAGAGATTCAAAATAGTGTCTACAACTGCATTCAGACATCAATTCACAGAGCACCTGCTGCATACCTGGCACTTTAGTAAGGGTAAGGAATGAAAGAACAAACAGATTTGTCATAGTGTTGAGTTCCTCACAGCTTAGTCAGCAAGGGAGAGATAGAAACCAGAAGTCTAAACTGCAAGAAGTGAGAGTTAACCTTAATTGAGCACCTACTATGTGACAGGCCCAGTGTGTGTGTATTCAATCAGCCGAAGGCCTGGATAGAACAAAAGACTGACCTCCCCTGCAGAAGAATGAATTCTGTCAGAATATGGCCTTCAGACTTAAACTGCAGCATCAGCTCCTTTCTGGGTCTCCAGTCTGCCAGCTCACTTGACACATTTTGGACTTAATAGCCTCATAGTTGCATAAAATTTTACACTCACACACACACACACTCTATTGGTTCTTTTTCTTCAGAAAACACTGACTAATACAAACACATATATAATGCCTGCTACCCAGGTGACTCAGTGGTAAAGAATCTGCCTTCCAAGAAGGAAATGCGGGTTAGATCCCTGCATCAGGAAGATCCCCTGGAGAAGAAAATGGAAACCCACTCAAATATTCTTGCCTGGGAAATCCCATGACCAGACTATCCTGGTGGGCTGTATAGTCCGTGGGGTCACAAAAGAGGCAGACATAACTTAGGAACTAAACAACAAATATAATGCCTAGCAATGTCATAAGTACTCACTGACTTGTATTTTATTCAATGTCCACCCATAACTTTTTCAGGTATGATGTCCCTAGTACACACAAGAGGAAATAGAAGATTACAGAAATTAAACCTCTTGCCTTGTGCCATGCAGATAGCACATACCAGAGACACAATTCACCAGCTACTTACCCCTGGATTCTCCATCTACAATGAAGCTCCCACTCTGCTTTAAAAGTTGGCCAGGAAATATGCTAAAGGAATTTAAGATTCTTTTAAGAGACATAAACTAAGACAGCAGACATGTTTTTTGAAATAATGCATATGAGAAGATAGTAAAGCAAATCCTTAAAGTACTGGAAAAAGAAACTATCAATGTATAATTTTATACCCAGCAAAATTTATCCTTTAATAATAAAAGCAAAATTAATTTTTTTCAGACATCCAAACTCTGAAAAAGTTCATCACCAGCAGACCTACAAAAATTTTTTAAAGTTCTTTGGGCAGAAGGAAAATAATATCAGATAATAAAATAATTTACATAAAGAAAGAACACCAGATATGATAACTGAATTAGTATTAATAAATATATTAGCTTTTCTTGTTATTTAAATATCTTTAAAAGATAAGTGACAACTGTTTAAATAAAAATAATGTAGTATGGGGTTTATAACAATTATAAAAGTAAGACATGAAAACAATACGATGAAAACATATGAAATTGAAAACAATATGTATTGTTTTGAAAACATATTGCATTGAAAACACATGTATTGAAAACAATACATATGAAAACAACACTTAGATCAATGAAATAGACAGGTTCATAAATGGACCCCCATATACACAAACAACCGGTTTTCAACAGTTGCAAAAGCAGTTCAGTGAAGAAGGGACAGATTGTCATTTCAACAAATGGTACTTAAACAATAGGCTATCCATACCTTAAAAAGTGAATTTTAATTCCTCCAATAGTACCATATGCAAAAAAACAATTTAAAATAGGTCACAGACCTAAATGCACTAACTAAAACTATAAAACTTCTAGAAGTCAACATAGAAGAAAATCTTTGGACCTTAACTTGGGATACACCTTTCTTACATTTCTTAGATACACCACCAAAAGTGTGACCCAGAAAAGAAGTGTACAGAAAAGTACTATATAGCAGAACTACTGACCTTGAAAGAGCTGCTTGCAAGTCTTTTTTGTTGCAAGATTGGCCCTTGACTAGGGTCTGGGAACTTGGACTGGAGGAGGATTCCACCATTCTTAACTGATAGGAGTACCCAGTGAGCTTAAAACATTTTTACAAACAACATGGCTTATGCTTAACACATGCACTCTTTCAGACAGTCTGGCATTTTGGATACATTCTAGGAAGAAGATGCCTGCATGACCAGCCCCAGAGACATTCAGTCTCTAGGAGGCTTCCCTTATAGACAGCACTTGATTTACTTGCGATTGTATCCTATGCGCCTTTCTCTTTGCGGATGTTGCTTTGTATCTTCTGCTGTTACAAATTTTAGCCATGAGTATAATTACATGCCATGTCCATAAATTCTCCTAACAAAGACCAAAACTGAAGGTGGTCTGGTAGGTCACTGACATAAAAACAAATTAATAAATTGAACTTCATCAGACTGAAAACTTCTATTTATCAAGTATACTATTAAAGACAAGGCAGAGAATGAGACCAACTATTTATAAAGCCTATATCTGATTTAAAAAAAAGACTCTTACAGATAAAATAAGAACTCTCAAAACTCAATAACTAATCAGTTTAAAAATGAATTTAAAAAACATGAATAAACATTTTATCAAGGAAGATATACAAATGGTAAATAAGCATTTGAGAAGATGCTAAACATCATTAATGATTAATTTCCTTAAGGGAATGTAAATTTTTACAAAAAGAGATATCACTACACACATATTAAACTGGCAAAAGCAAACTAATTATACTGTGTCAGTAGCATGTGGAGGAATTGCTACTCTCATACATTACCGCTGGGAAGGCAAAATGGTACAAGCACTTTGCATAATTGTTCAGCAGTTTCTTAAAAAGTTAAACATACACCAACCATATCTTCTATCCATTCCACTTCTATGTATGTATCCAAAACAAATAAAAAGCAAATATCCATCCATACAAGTGGTTGTGCACAAATGCTCATGGCAGATTCCCATCCCACCCGCTCCAACCCCTGGCCATGGCTACAAACTAGAAGCAATCCAAATGCCCATCAACAGGTGAATGCAGAAACAATGTATATCCATACAATGGAAATATTACTCAGTAATAAAGAGGAATAAACTACTAGTACATGATCAGCATAGATTTAACTCAAAATAATCATGTTGAGAGAAATGAGACAGACCCAAACAGGGTAAATATAGTATGGCTCCAACTGTTTAAAGTCAAGGAACCGTGAACTAATATATGATTACAGAAAGATCAGTGGTTGCCTGAGGCAAAGGTGACAGAAGTAGGAAGAAAGGATGACAAAAGGAGAAAAATAAGACTTTTAGGGTGATTATCTTGATCGTGGTAATTATTTCACAGGTATACGTGAAACAACTGTTTCGTATATCAAAATTTATGAACTGGGCACTTCAAATATACACAGTATTGATGTTGTTTAGTTGCTAAGTCATATCCAACTCTTTGTGACCACATGGACTGTAGCCCACCAGGCTCCTCTGTCCACGGGATTTCCTAGGCAAGAGTACTGGAGTGGGTTGCCACTTCTTCTCCAGGGGACCTTCCTGACCCAGGGATGGAATCTGAATCTCCATTATTGGCAGGTGGGTTCTTTACCACTGAGCCACCTGGGAAGCCAGTGTATGGTATATTGAATGTCAATTATGTTTTAACAAAGCTATTTTTATAAAGCACAAACATATGTGCAACATATTTACACTGACTATAAGACAATTACAGTTTTATTTAAACGTTAATGTAGTATTCATTGCAGATGGTACAGTCTCATAATAGGATCCAAGCTCAAACACTGTATCCTTCTCACTTTATGCAGTGTGTCTCTGTGACTGTAAGTATAAACACGTGGAGATGTCCAAATCAAAACTTGAACTCCTTCACAAATGTGAGGTTCCTTCCCAAATGGATTTCCTAGCCAGACACACAACCCCACCCCACTTGCCCCACACATCGTGGTTTGTGGAAGAATCTCGTGACCAGATCCATAACCTCTGTTCCTTAACCTTGCTTCAAAGTTCTCTCAAGACCATGCCAAAAGGTCTTTATCTATTGAATTTTTACTTCATCAAAGCTTTATGGGAAACCCAGTGAAGGAGTCTAGACTGACTTTTATGGAAGCTGTGCCCTAGTTAAAAATATAAAAAGCAAAACATAGAAAATGCAAAAACAACAACAAAAACTACAAGTGATGATGCTGTATAAAGCACCAAGCTCCAGCAAATAACATTTGGTACAATTGCTGATGCCCTTGATGACACTCTGAGGTGACAAATGACCCCTTTGCCTGCTAAATGTTAAAAATCACCAAAGAGGATAATAAAAGGCAATGGGGGTGTGGGACTATTAGGCTGACCTAAATGGCAGTGAACATAAAGAAAAAAGCTGATACTGAGAAGTCTATAATAGGAAAATAATGAGACTGGCTTATCTTGCCTTTTCAAAGACATTCATGGAGCACCACTCTTGCTAACATTTCTGCAATAAAATAATACTTTTTTTTTTTCCTTCAGAAAGAACATCTAAAACCTGAAATGAAAAACCTGTCAAGCATGTGGATGTGCCATGGAGGATGATCCACTGGGGAATGGAAGAGCTGGCACGCTGAGAGAGGCATGCAATTTATGCAGTCCTAAAGCTTAATTTTTGCTACAGGCTGTCCTCCCTTAAAAGTAACTTGGAAAGAAAATAAGCAGAAACTGGTTCTAATATTCCAGAAAAGAACATTTTTCATGAACTTCCAACTTAACAGAAAAAGCTAAATATTTTCAATTACTGCATCAAACTTTTTCAAAGTTTGCTTTCATTAATCCTGTAAAAATACTACATTGTTTTCTTTCCTTCCTTTCTCACAGTTTCTTTTTACCTTTTGGGGGGTTGCTGCTCTGGGTCTTCACCTCAGTGCTCGGGCTTTCTCTAGTTGCAGCATGTGGGCTTAGTTGTCCCATAGTATGTGGGATCTGAAACCCCTGATGAGGGATTGAACAAGCATCCTTTGCATTGGAAGGCAGATTCTTAACCACTGGACCACCAGGGAAGTCCCCAGTTTCTATCTTTTGATTGAAATACATTCCTCTCCAACAAAGAAACATCACTCAGATAGAAGACCCTCACTCAACCAATCTTTCTCAAAGGCACTCCCAAGATTCTTAAATAAAGAAGCCATAGGGTGAATGAGGCTCCCTTACATCCGAAACAAAGGTGCAATACTAGAGAGGAGGCTTCACTAACAACCATGGACCTATTTATCATCTATATGACATAACTTGGGCAGGATGGGTTCCATGTCCTTCTCAGACTATACCTGCTTCCAACCTCCCTTCCATCCCTATTCCCATGTGACTCCCACCTTCAAACCCACCCTACTTCTATCTCTAGAACCAGTTAGGATACTAAATTAAAAAGATTTAAGGTGTTACATTGTCTATAATAAAGACTGGAAATAATCTAAATGCCTATCTAGAAGGAAATAATTGAATGTGTTATGTTACAACTATACTATGGGCTACAAAGCAACTATTAAAATAATGGGTAGATGTATATTTACTGATCTACACTTGCTGTTAAGTTGTCCATAACATTTTGTAAAGTAATAAAGCAAAGCTGCTCACCAAAATGCATAGATATGTAGAAATATCTTTATAAATTTATTTTTAAAAAACTTCCAAAAAGGAATAAACCCTATTTTGGGTAGGATTAGAAGGGTACAGGAGAAAGATGCTTTTTTTACCTTATATAATTTTGAAGTATTTGGAGTATGGTTATTTCTACTACTTTGCATTTTGGGGTTTTTTCCTCATCGAAAAGGTTTAAGTCAGTAAAATAATAGTACACATTTTCTCTTTATTGTTTTCATTGTTTATTGTTGACTAACCTACCAAGTACACCATGTGGACAAAAACCATTTGTGCATTGATCACTACTGTGTCCCTCACGCCTAGAACAGTATACGGAATGTTGAAAACATTCAATGAACATTTCTTGACTAGATGGGTTAGTTAAATAGATTCAGTCCCATCACACTCTGATCTGATGGCCTTGGTCTAATTGGACTCTGCCTTGTTCCCATGACCAAGTACCATTTGTACCCCATCATCATAACTGTGTCCCCACCTCACTCCCTTGCATTTAGCATTTTTGTCTGATCCTTTTCTTGATGGCTTAGTCCCCAAAGCACTGGCCTTGTTCTTGCTGTCCCTCCTACCAGGGCATAAAGTCCTTCCTCCTGATCCTGACTGATAAGCAAGAACTCTGCCACCCAGGGAAAATTCTTCTGTTTTCCACTGTCTGCTTACAGTCAGAGTCAGCCCTGCTTGAGACTATCCATGGGTTTGTCTGTACTCCCCATAAGATGCTCAAGTCACTTTTATATTGATTCTTTGACTAATTTCCCTTTGGATACCTTCGTCTGTTTGGACACCCTCCCAGTTTCCAAGTCTGGATCTGTTTTCAGAGGTCCTCCACCAGTGGTCAAGTCTGATTCCAAGTTCTGATCCCCCCAGTCGACCTCAAACCTATTGCAACAAACGAAGTGATTTGTAACTAGACTAAGAACTGATAGCCATGGACATTTTCCAAATACCCAGGTTAAACCTAACCTTTCCAGTTTCCTTTAACATAATGCAAGCACTTACAGGAAGGGAAATATATTTTTCTTAATTTTTTCCATCCAACTTGTTTACCTGAAATGAAAACACATTATATACAGTAGTCTACAAAGACCTTTGCTATCTTCTAGTCCTTCTCTGGGGCTCTTCCTTCCCCAAACATCTTTTTCCCTTTGACTTTCTGTTTGTAAATAGAAATCTGTGAGATTGCACTTCTGGTTACAGTTACCTAAGAGACTCCATAGAGTCGATGCATTCATCTTCAATCCTTTGCAAACTAAATAACCATGACAATGAAAGTGCATTATTAAAAAGGTTGTGACCCTAGTAAAGATTCATAAATATGTTATTGAAGATTAAAGAGATGAGTCATTTGAGGATGTCTAATACTGATAGTTGGTAAGATCCTGCCCTAAACTAGTTTGCCTATTAAACTTTTTATTTAGTGAGAGGCAGCTGTTATTTACTAGGAAATTTATACAGAAAAAAATCAAGCAATACGAGAACATACAATGGGGAAAAGGTAGTCTCTTAAACAAATGGTGCTGGGAAAACTGAACACTTACCTGCAAAAGAATCAAACTGAACTGTCTTATACCATATATAAAAATAAACTCAAAGTGGATTAAAGACTTAAATGTAAGACCTGAAACCATAACAATTCTAAAAGAAAACATAGACATTATGGTTTTTGTCATTGGTTCTAGCCATGTTTTTTTGGATACATCTCCTCAGGAAAGGGGAGCAAAAGCAAAGATAAACAAGTGATAAACTACATCAAACCAAAAAGCTTTTGTACAGCAAAGGAAACTATCAACAAAGTGAAAAGCTGCCTAATGAGTGGGAAAGGATTTTTGCAAACAATACATCTGATAAGGGGGTAATATTCAAAATATATGAACTCATACAATTCAACATCAAAAAACCCCAAACAACCTAATTTTAAAATGGGCAAAGAACCTGGAGAGACATTTTTCCAAAGAAGATGTACAGATGGTGAACAGACACATGAAAAAAATGCTCAGTATCACTAATCATCAGGGAAATGCAAACCAAAACCACAGTAAGCTATGACCTCACAGCTGTTACAATGCTTATTATCAAAAAGACAAGAAGTAGCAAGTGTTTTGTGAGAATAGGGAGAAAAGGAAACCCTTGTGCACTGTTGGTGGGAAAGTAAATTGGTGTAGCCATTATGTAAAACAGTGTGGAGGCTCCTCAAAAAATTAAAAAATAGAACCAATATACAATTTAGCAATTCCACTCCTGGGTATTTATCTAAAGAAAATGAAAACACTAATTAGAAAAGATATATGGACCACTACATTCATTGCAGCATTATTTACAACAGCCAATATATGGAAGGAACCTAAGTGTCAATAAACAGATGAATGGATAAAGAAGATGTAATACATACACGAAATGGAATATTACTCAGTCATAAAAAGAATGAAATCTTGCCATTTAGGACAACATGGATGGATCTAGAGAGTGTTACACTGGGTAAAATAAGTTAGATAGAGAAAGACAAATACTGTATGAATCCACTATATGTGGAATCTAAAAAAACAAGACAAATGAATAAGCACAACAGAACAGAAACAGAGTCATAGGTACAAAGAACAAACAGGTGATTATCAGAGGGAAGAGGAGTCAGAGGTATGAGAGAAATAGATAAAGAAGATTAAGAGATATAAACTTCCAATTACAAAATAAATGAGTCATAGATATGAAGTGTACAGTATGGGTAATATAGTCAATAACTAGGTAATATCTTTGTATAGTAACAGATGATAAACAGACTTATTGTGGTGATAACTCTGAAATGTACAGAAACATAAAATCACCCTGTACTGCATGAGGAATAGACACAGTATTGTAGGTCATTTATACTTCAAAAACAAACAAACTCATAGAAAAAAGAGATGAGATTTGTGGTCACCAAAGGTGGAAGGCGGGAACTGGATGAAGATAGTCAAAAGGTGCAAACTTCCAGTTATAAGATAAATAAGCATTAGGGATATAGTGTACAACATGATAAAGATAATGAACACTACTGCATGTCATATATGAATGTTGTAAAGATAGAGCTTCCCAGGTGGCGCTAGTGGTATAGAATATGCCTGCCAATGCAGGAGATGGAAGAGATGAAATTTTGATCCCTGAGTTGGAAGATCCGTTGGAGGAGGAAATGGCAACTGCTCCAGTATTCTTGCTCAGAAAATTCTGGTATTCTTGCTTGGAAAATTCAAATATTCTTGCTTGGAAAATACTACGGACAGAGGAGACTAGCAGACTACAGCCCAGGGAGCTGCAAAGAGTTGGATTCAATTGACCGACTAAACACACACTGACAAAGGCAAAAGAAAGTAAATTCTAGGAGTTAAAATCACACAGGGAAAAAAGCTTTTCCTATTTCTTTACTTTTGTATGTAAATGATACAATGGATGTTCACTAAATTTATTACAGTTATCATTTCATGATGTATGTAAGTCAAATCATCATGCTATATACGTTAAAGCGCTATATGTCAATTATATCTCAATACAATCAGAAGGAAAAAAATCAAGCCATGGTATCTACAATGTAGCTAAGTTAAAGTAAGTAAGAAATTATGCTGCAAATAGGTCAGGGACCTAAGAATACATGAATTCTGCTCTCAGTTCACTATCTTTTTATTTTCTTTTAGGCCATACCATGTGGCTTGCCAGACATCACCAGATGGTCAATACTGAAATCAGATTGATTATATTCTTTGCAGCCAAAGGTGGAGAAGATCTATACAGTCAGCAAAAACAAGACCAGGAGCTGACTGTGGCTCAGATCATGAACTTCTTTTTGCCAAATTTAGGCTTAAATTGAAGAAAGTAGGGAAGACCACTAGACCATTCAGGTATGACCTAAACCAAATCCCTTATGATTATACAGTGGAAGTGACAAATAGTTCAAGGGATTAGATCTGATAGACAGAGTACCTGAAGAACTATGGATGGAGGTTCATGTCATTGTACAGGAGATAGGGAACAAGACCATCCCCAAGAAAAAGAAATGCAAAAAGGAAAATGGTTGTCTGAGGAGGCCTTAAAAATAGCTATGAAAAGAAGAGAAGTGAAAGGCAAAGGGGTAAAGAAAGATATACCCATTTGAATGCAGAGTTCCAAAGAATAGCAAGGAGAGATAAGAAAGCTTTCCTCAGTGATCAATGCAAAGAAATAGAGGAAAACATTAGAATGGGAAAGACTAGCGATGGCTTCAAGATAATTAGAGATACCAAGGGAACATTTCATGCTATGATGGGCACAATAAAGGACAGAAACGGTATGAAACTAACAGAAACAGAAGATATTAAGAAGAGGTGCCAAGAATACACAGAAGAACTGTACAAAAAAGATCTTCATAACCCAGATAATCACAATGGTATGATCATTCACCTAGAGCCAGACACCTGGAGTCCGAAGTCAGGTGGGCCTTAGGAAGTATCACTACGAATAAAGCTAGCGGAAGTGACAGAATTCCAGTTGAACTATTTCAAATCCTAAAAGATGATGCTGTGAAAGTGCTGCATTCAATATGCCAGCAAATTTGGAAAACTCAGCAGTGGCCAAGGACTGGAAAAGGTCAATTTTCATTCCAATCCAAAAGAAAGGCAATGCCAAAGAATGCTCAAACTACTGCACAATTGTACTCATCTCGTATGCTAGCAAAGTAATGTTCAAAATTCTCCAAGCCAAGCTTCAACAGTATGTGAACCATGAACTTCCAGATGTTCAAGCTGGATTTAGGAAAGGCAGAGGAACCAGAGATCAAATTGCCAACATCCACTGGATCATAGAAAAAGCAAGAGAGTTTCAAAAAACATCTACTTCTGCTTTACTGACCATGCCAAATCCTTTGACTGTGTGGATCACAACAAACTGTGGAAAATTCTTAAAGAAATGGGAATACCAGACCACTTAACCTGCCTCCTGAGAAATCTGTGTGCAGGTCAGGAAGCAACAGTTAAAACTGGCTATGGAACAACAGACTGGGTCCAAATAGGAAAAGGGGTACTTCAAGGCTATATATTGTCACCCTGCTTATTTAACATAAAAGCAGAGTACATCATGCAAAACACCAGGCTGGATGAAGCACAAGCTGGAATCAAGATTGCTGGGAGAAATATCAATAGCCTCAGATATGCAGATGACACCACCCTTATGGCAGAAAGCAGAAAGTGAAGAAGAACTAAAGAGCCTCTTGATGAAAGTGAAAAAGGAGAGTAAAAAAGCTGGCTTAAAACTCAACATTCAGAAAGCTAAGATCATGGCATCTTGTCCCATCACTTCATGGCAAATAGATGGGGAGACAATGGAAACAGTGACAGACTTTATTTGGGGGGTGGGGCTCCAAAATCACTGCAGATGGTGACTGCAGCCATGAAATTAAAAGATGCTTGCTCCTTGGAAGAAAAACTTTGACCAACCTAGACAGCATATTAAAAAGCAGAGACATTACCAACAACCATCCATCTAGTCAAAGCTATGGTTTTTGCAGTAGTCCTGTATGGATGTGAGACTTGGACTATAAAGAAAGCTGAGCACCTAAGAACTGAAGCTTTTGAACTGTGGTGTTGGAGAAGACTCTTGATAGTCTCTTGGACAACAAGGAGATCCATCCAGTTAATCCTAAAGGAAATCAGTCCTGAATATTCATTGGAAGGACTGATGCTGAAGCTGAAACTCCAATACTTTGGCCACCTGATTGGAAGAGCTGACTTATTTGAAAAGACCCTGATGCTGGGAAAGATTGAAGGCAGGAGGAGAGAGGGACGACAGAGGATGAGATGGTTGGATGGCATCACCGACTCAATGGACATGAATTTGAGTAAACTCCTGGAGTTGGTGAAGGACAGGGAGGCCTGGCATGCTGCAGTGCATGGGGTTGCAAAGAGTTGGACACTACTGAGTGACTGAATTGAATTGATATGGCTTACAGATCCTCAGTTCCCTGACTAGCATTTGAACCTGGGCCACAGCAATGAAGGCATGGAATCCTAATTAGTAGGCTACCAGGAAACTCCCTCACTTTATTTTTTAAGATCCCTAAGAGAAATTCATAATCAGAATAATACAAGGAATATTTGGTATTTTGAGGGGCCTAGATCCTGAGTCACAATAATCCAGGCTGTTTGACATGGTTCTTTGGAAGGAGAGGACACTTTCTGCCTAAGTCCAAGAATCCTACAGAATTTGGAAAAGGCTTGCTCTATCTACTTCTACTGCAATGTCCACAGCTCAGTCACATATCTTACAATGGCGATGGGGAAAAGCACATTGGCCAAAAGGAAGCAAAAGACCCAATGAAGATCCATAGTATTTGCTGCAAATCTTGGTAAACTGGCCCCAAGCCCTTCTCAAAGGAAAAATCACACATAATAATTACTGTCTCGAAAGAGAGATTATTCGAATGAGGCAGCAAAGAGAAATCTGCAGATGGCTGGACTTCCATTCAGAGAAGCAGTAACTGAAGGTTGTCTTCTCCAGTTATTGAAAAGAAGAGTCTCCAAAAGTCCACCTCAACAGATCACACAGATATCTCCTTCTTTGAAAGCTCCACCACTGGGGTTCTGGCCCAATACAATTGCTTGGATTCTCATCAATCCAGAAAAGCAGCACTTAAGGGTTGTTATAAGCTAGGTAATGGTAGCTATCAGCTTCCTTTGACCAATGATGTGCTTTGTTTCACTTCTACTTATTCCCATTCATAGCTAGTCAACTCACAAGAGCTATACTCTATAACATGAGAAACTACCTTCATATCAGTGAACAATTATTCACTTTGTATCCCTTTTATTCATCACCAGTTAATGGAGTGTCTATATCCTCAGCACTGGGGCAGTTATACTGAAATCACCAAATACAGAACTTGTATCTCTTGCCCCCAACAATACCTTCCATATGTTCCTTTCGTTTTGCTATAAATACCTAATTGCATGTTCAAGTCACATTGACCAAGAAGATTCACTGACTATGAGCTATAATTTTGCAAAATATTTAAGGTCACACATGACTTAACCCTGAATAAAATAATGAAACATGAAATCTCTGAGAAAATTTCAGATTTTGGTTGCATTGACAGATTTTTCTCCCTGTATATAAACTTGAAGAAATTCTACAGAAGAAAAATGCTGAAACTGTAAGGTATTTTTAAAATCACAGCTATGCCAAAATGAAATGTTATCTTCTTGCTGAGATATATTTTCCAGGGCCAACACTACTCCTCCAGTCAAAGTCAGGAGTATAGCCCACTAAGGACCATTCAAACTCAGGCAATACTCCAATACCTTAGGAAGGGTCCCCATCCATGCCTGCCACTGAGCTCTCATAATCTTCATTTGGCTGACTAAACCATACCAATGCTCAAGCCAATCCTACAAAATGCTAGCCATTCCCATTCATAGGAAAACTCTGGTATAAAGCAGCTGTCCTGAGTCAGGCATCCC
Source organism: Odocoileus virginianus (assembly GCF_023699985.2). Classification (NCBI taxonomy): domain Eukaryota; kingdom Metazoa; phylum Chordata; class Mammalia; order Artiodactyla; family Cervidae; genus Odocoileus; species Odocoileus virginianus. The sequence continues at coordinate 72,059,727 of NC_069680.1, forward strand.
AGACCCGTGTGAATGCTCTGAGTGACTGTACACTAGCCAAGCTACAGCCTTGATGCCTTCCTCCTGGGCTTCAGCCTAGATGATTAGATTTTCCCTAAAATGTGAATGAGAGTGCTACTCTCCCTATCTGTCTCTGCTCTTCAGCCACACTGGACTTCTAGTTCATCAAATGAGACCCCAAGTGCCTTCCTTCTACACACTTTTGTCTATGCATCCTACCCTGGTTTTCAACAAAAAGAAGACATTGAAAGGTACCTTTCTGGTTCCCCAGAGCACATCAGTTCCTGCTGTTACACTCTCCTGAGGTACTTCTTTTCATTATAGTTGCATAACTTGCATTCAGTATCTGACTTCCTTACAAGACCATGAATTCTATAAGAGCCAGATACCATGCCTGTCTTGATTACGTTTTTATTCAAGGCTCCTATCGCAGAGCCAGCCACATGGTAGCTGCTTAATAGTTTTCTTCATGAATAAATGAATTCAAAATTAACCAGAAAAATGAAGTCCAGTTGAAAGTACACCCAAGACATGGAGAGTGTGAGAACTTGTTTTCAACCTCTGAAGAACTACATCACAATCAGATAAAGGTCTATTAGTTCTTAAGTCCAAAATTAAAAAAAAAAAAAATCTATCAGGGTTGGACTGGGGGTGGGATGGGAGGGAGGTTCAAGAGGGAGGGGACATATGCATACATATAACTGATTCACTTCATTGTGCAGGAGAAATTAGCATAACATTGTGAAGTTGTGAAGCAATTATATTCCAATAAAAATAAATTTTAAAAAATCTTACAGTTTTAAGTGATTCTCTGATCTGGCCATCTCTGTGCAATTTTGCCTTAGTAGCTAGCTAGGCTTTGTCAGGAAGATTCAAATCTATAAATGTGTGCTGTAAGGAAATAGCACTGGTTGTAAAAAAAAAAAAAAAAAAAAAAAATTCAACTCTCATTTCATGGCTGTGTGACCTTGAGAAAGCCATCTGATCTCTGAATTCAGTTACTCACCTATAAAAACATAATGATTCTTGAGGTCACATACATGAAAGAATTATCCAAATTGCAAAAGGCTTGACACATGTAAGAAACTCTTCTAATGCTGAATATATATGAGAATTTCAAATGGAAGAACATAGAATTTTAGGACTAGAGAGCCCAAACAAATTTACCTCATAAGCCAGTGCGTAAATGACAAGGCCGGAGACCATGAGCATGTTGCCTGGGAGTTCTCCAGAAACTCTGCCCTCCAGACAGCACCATCACTCTTGCCAAAAAAGAGGCTGGATGCTGCTTTTATTCAAATAGATTCAATTCCATCAGATTCCCATGATAAAAATATTTTCTCATTTTGTCCATGAATTTGCAATGAAGTTCAACAATGTATAAAAGTTGCTGAAGCACAAACACAAGCTAAATGGATCTAGGCTTATGAGTGGGGATGGCCTCACACTTGTAATTCAACCCTTGTCTTCTGAGAGGCTAAGCTGATATATTTTAATATTAAGGGAAAATGGCCCCATTAGGGAAACCTAAGAAGGCAGTGTCACAGTACAGAGAAATAATCCAGCCCTGATGTAATCAAGGACATATTACTACTAACAGGAACCCTGAGAGCAGCACCTCATGCCAGACCATGCCAGGGTGGTTCAATAAAACAGGGAGCTTAAGATTCTATACATGCAAACTCCAGGAGATAGTGAAGGGCAGGGAGGCCTGGTGTGCTGCAGTCTATGGGGTAGCAAAGAGTTGGACATGACTTAGCAAGGGAACAAGATTCTACATTTTTCCATGCTTGTTTATCTTATCATTTATCACTCATTAAACTTTCTGTGGTGTTGGAGAAGACTCTTGAGAGTCCCTTGGACTGCAAGGAGATCCAACCAGTCCATCCTAAATCAGTCCTGGGTGTTCATTGGAAGGACTGATGCTGAAGTTGAAACTCCAATACTCTGGCCACCTCATGTGAAGAGTTGACTCATTGGAAAAGACCCTGATGCTGGGAGGGATTGGGGGCAAGAGGAGAAGGGGATGACAGAGGATGAGATGGCTGGATGGCATCACCGACTCGATGGGCATGAGTTTGAGTAGACTCCGGGAGTTGGTGATGGACAGGGAGGCCTGGTGTGCTGTGATTCACGGGGTCACAAAGAGTCGGACATGACTGAGTAACTGAACTGAACTGAACTGAAATTTTCTGAGATTTCACAATGGTCATATGCATGTATAAAAAAAAAAAGGTATATGTAGGCACAACCAGAGGGAGTTTCAACCTGGAGAAGGCACTACTGTGGATGCAAGGAGGCAAGCACTGGAGAAAAAGCACAGACAGAGGCTGGTGTTGTTTGTGGTCTGGTAAGATTGGTTCCAAAAAGTTTGCTTCCCATCAGGGACTATGAGGGACCCAGGGACTCTCATGGTGGGAGCAAAGAGTCTATGGTTAGCCCCTACAGGTTGTAGCAGATCTTAAGCTGGCCCACCAAACTATCTTTCCACTGATAACACCTTCTTCAAAAAAAACTATCTAAAAGAAGCTGCCAGTGGAAATCCAGAGGCTGCTCACTGTGAACTGTCCTCCCAGATGTTGAGTGGGTTCAGAGCCAAGGGACCTGTGGATTCCCCTCATCAGAGTGCCCTGTGACAGGGTTTCCCTGACTGCAGGCTCTCACTGCCTGCTAATTGCTTCCTGTATTTCTTGCTTTCCTGATGAAATGAGCTGGCAAAGAAACCCAAGATTCCCAATGGAATCTGCTAGGGTCTCTGCCTTTGAAGAGACTGAAGTTTAACTTAGGCATTAATGATGTAGCTATTGCCAAATACATGAAATGAATGCAAACGGTCTACAGTCATGTATGTATGAGCCACTCCAAACACCCCAGAGAAATTCACTCTGCTTCCTGTATATTTGGAGAGCATAAAAAAAAAAAAAATCAGGGGATGAAGCCATTTAGCTTTCAGAAGCAGACCCTCTAATAATCATGGGAACTAAAATGTCAGTTTTGAGGAATGGAAATTTTGTGTTAGTAACTCCTCCAGGGTCCCCTCTGCCCCCACCCAGTGTTTTGCGTGTGGCTTTAGAAAGAGGATCTTTATTGATATTCTGCATATAGTCCAGCAAGCTCTATCCAGGGGCTCCAACTTTCTACAAATTTTCCTAATGAGTCCCTAGGCAAAGAAGAACAGTTACATCATGCTCCTAGAAGAGGCATCAGATCAAACCACTGTCTGTGGAAATAGAAATAAACCCTAATATCCCCATGTGCTATACTCACTTCTTATTTTTCTGGCTTGCTTTGGAGGATTCCACCTAGATTAGGTGACAAGAGTTTTGAGATTTTTGCAAGAAGCTACTTCTTCCTGACTGATACTTTAACAATATAGCTTATACGAATGAGATGGTCAAATTGAAAGCAGGTATTGGGTCTTCTTGTGACCTAGACTTCTTTTACTATAAAGGCTCTGAGTCCCTGTATTAGACTTGAATAGCAGGTGACAAAAACAGGTTGTGGGCAGGAAAGTTCTGCAAAATCTCAGCAATTTTAACTCTCTTATTCCAGTTCACTAACAGATATCAGTAAAAAGCATTTTGTCCTATTCAGCTTCTTGCCTTCATTGTCTCCATTTCATTTATCCTGTATCTATTTTCTATATTCTCCAAATTGAAATAATCTCCCTACTTGAAATTCTTTTCACCAAGGAAAAGAATTTATTTTAAAGGAGACCAAATGAACCTAACAGAACATTCCACCAAATGCAGCACAACATACACTCCTCTCGGGCACAAATGGAACAGTTTCCAGGACAGATTACATATTATGTCACAAAACAGCTCTTAACAAATTTAAGAAGATTGAAATCATACTAAGTACTCTGTCTGACCATAATGAGATGAAACTAGAAATCAATAACAGAAGGAAAAAACTGGAGAATTTATAAATACATGAAAATTAAATACATTCTTGAACAACCAATAGATCAAAGAAGAAATCAAAAAAGAAGTTATAAAATATCTTGACAAAAATGAAAATAAAAATACAATATACATACTAAACCATATAGGATACAGCAAAAGAGAATAGAGACATTGATAGCTATAAACACAAATTTAAAAAAAAAGAAAAATCTTTTAAAAAAAGAAAAATAGATAATCTAACTTTTCACCTCAGGTAACTAGAAAAAGAATAACAAACTGAGGTCAAACCTCTCAGAAGGAAAGAAATAATACAAATCACAGCAGAAATAAAGGAAACAGAGGATAGGAAAACAAAAGAAAACATAAATGAAACTAAGAGTTGGGTTTTTCAAACATCTACAAAATTGATAAACCCATTAACTAAGAAAAAAGAGAGAAAGTAAATAATATTAAAAAATAAAGAGAAACATTATAACTAATGCTACAGAAATATGTAAGAACATGAGACTACTGTGAATAATTATATACCAATGAATGGGAGAACTTAGAAGAAATGAATAAATTTCTGGAAACATTATTGTTCAGTCACTAAATCATGTCCAACTCATTGCGACCTCATGGACTATAGCACGGCAGGCTCCTTGGTCCTCCACTATCTCCTGGAGTTTGCTCAAATTCATGTCCATTGAGTCTGTGATGTCATTGAAACATCTCATCCTCTGTCACCCTCATCTCCTCCTTCCCTCAATCTTTTCCAGAATCAGGGTCTTTTCCAATGAGTCAACTCTTCACATCAGGTAGAAAATACTGGAGCTTCAACTTCAGCATCAGGCCCTCCAATGAATATTCAGGGTTGATTTCCTTCAGGACTGACTGGTTTGATCTTACAGTCCAAGGGACTCTCAAGAGTCTTCAGTATCACAGTTTGAAACCAGCAGTTCTTCAGGGCTCAGCCTTCTTTATGGTCCAACTCTCACATCTATACATGACTACTGGAAAAACTATAGCTTTGACTATATGCACTTTTGTGGGCAAAATGATGTCTCTGTTTTGTAACATGCTGTCTATGTTTGTCATAGCTTTCCTTCCAAGGAGCAAGCTTCTTTTAATTTCATGGCTGCAGTCACTGTCCACAGTGATTTTGGATCCCAAGAAGAGAAAATCTGTCACTGCTTCCACTTTTTCCCAATCTATTTGCCATGAAGTGATGGACTGGATGCCATGATCTTAGTTTTTTGAATGTTGAGCTTTAAGCCAGCTTTTCCACTCTCCTCTTTCATCTTCATCAAGGGGCTCTTCAGCTCCTCTTCACTTTCTCCCATTAGAGTGGTATCACCCACATATCTGAGGTTATTGGTATTTCTCCCTGAAATCTTGATCCCAGCTTATGATTCCTCCAGCCTGGCATTTCACATGATGTACTCTGCATGTAAGTTAAATAAGCAGGGTGACAATATACAGCCTTGACATACTCCTTTCCCAATTTGGAACCAGTCCATTGTTCCATGTAAGGTTCTAACTGCTGCTTCTTGACCTGGATACAGGTTTCTCAGGAGACAGGTAAGATGGTCTGGTACTCCCATCTCTTTAAGAATTTTCCACAGTTGGTCACGATCCACACAGTCAAAGGCTTTAGCATAGTCAGTGAAACAGAAGTAGATGTTTTTCTGGAACTCCCTTGCTTTCTCCATGATCCAACAAATGTTGACAATTTGATCTCTGGTTCCTCTGCCTTTTTGAAACCCAGCTTGTACCTTAAGGATTTATCAGTTCATGTACTGCTGAAGTTTGCTTGAAGGATTTTGAGCATAACCTTGCTAGCATATGAAATGAGTGCAACTGTGTGGTAGCTTGAACATTCTTTGTCATTGCCCTTCTTTAGGATTGGAATAACTGAAATTTTCCAGTCCTGTGACCACTGCTGAGTTCTCCAAATTTGCTGACACACTGAGTGCAATACTTTAACAGCATTATCTTTTAGGATTTTAAATAGCTCAGCTGAAACTCTATCACCTCCACTAGCTTTGCCTATAGTAATGCTTCCTAAGGTCCACTTGACCTCATACCCTAAAGTGTCTGGCTCTACATGAGTGACCCACCATCATGGTTATCTGGGTCAGTAAGACCTATTTTGTATAGTTTTTCTGGGTATTCTTGCCAGGCCACCTCTTCTTAATCTCTTATGCTTCTGTTAGGTCCTTACCTTTTCTTTCTTTATTGTGTCCATCCTTGCATTAAATGTTCCCTTGATATCTCCAATTTTCTTGAAGAGATCTCTAGAGATATTACATGTAGAAAGCCTTAAAGATTCCATCTAGATTCCATCTAGACTTTGCTGGCAATCAGGCCTGGTAATCTAAACAGCATTCAGATATCAACAATTGCCCTTGCTTTTCCCCACCTCACTCAGCCAAAACATTTGATGTCTCACATCATGGTCTTGGTCCCACCCAATATCTGAGCCATATGTCAAGAAGGCTATCTCATCTTAGCATCACAAGGAAACTGGTGTTGCTGTCCAGAGTATCTTGTATATGATGTCTGCAGTGAACTCCAGGTACTTGTTTCCCCTCTTAGCTTAAGCATCCTCTTTTGACACTGGAGTCTCTAATTAATCCTTCACTAATTGAAGTGTAAAAACATACATTTGAATTTCTGATTTCAAAATTGCAGGCTCAGTATGCACTGAAAACTCCCCTGCTTTATACTCAATTAATAGATATTAATAGTAAGCAAGTAAACCAGAATTATACAAGACATGAATAAGCGAGCAAACAAAAAGGAGCACAGGGAAAGTCTTAGTGTAGGAGAAACTGAAGAATCATAGAAAAATAACAAGTCAACTGAATTGAAGAGAAAAGGAAAGCCACAGGCTAGCATTGCGGGCAAGACATTTAGGAAGATCGAATCACAAAAAGTGAGAACAGCACCTGAGGGTGCCCCAGGCCAAGAAATGGAAGCTGGGTGGCTCAAGGAAGCCAGCATGCTTAGTTGGAGTACTACTGGGCAAGATTCGACTCTGCACATTTCCTTCCTCTTCCACCATTTCTCTAAAGTGGGTCTATCTCTGTTGCTGTTCAGTTGCTAAGTCATGTCAAACTCTGCAACTCTGTAGACTATGGCATGCCAGGCTCCTCTGTCCTCCACTATCTCCCAGAGTTTGCTCAAATTCATGTCTATTGAGTTGGTGATATTAACCAACTCATCCTTTGCCGCCCCTTTTTTTGCCTTCCATCTTTCCCAGAATCAGAGACTTCTCCAGGGTCTATCTCTAGGGGGAGCTTAATTGGAGAGATAAGAGCAGATAGGGTCCTGGAATCTGGGGTAACCTAGGAAGGATCAGGGGAAAAGCTCATCTGGATCAGATGCTAAAGAATATTTAAAACCTCATGTTACTTGAGCACTCAGGTGCCCTTTCATTTTGAATATCTATGCCTCTCTTGTTATTCTGTTTTCCAGTATTCTCTTTTCTCCCCTTTCCTCTGAAATTATCCTCTATTTGTTAACTTCTCTTTCCTATTTTTCTTCTCTTCTTCCCCATTGTGCTGCAACCTGAGAGAATTTTTCTGCCTAGAGATGCTCACCCATGTATTGTCAGCTATGTCTAATCAGTTATTCTGCCTATATTTTTAGTTGTACATTTTTATCTAAATCTTAATTTCCAAGAATGTGTATCTTTCCATAAATGTCTTTTAGGGTTCTAGTAGTGAAAGGGAAGGGGAGAATGGATTTAGGATAAGCAAATGTGAGTGTCTGTTAAGGCATGTAGTCAATATGCAGTTTTGTATCAAGCTTTGTTTTAATCTGTACTATATCTCATCCATAAATATTCTTCAAAAATATGTACTTTAGTATCTGGATAACATTCTGTTTTACAGACTGTACATTTTAACCATTTTAATGTGTTTAACCATTCTTCTAATGTTGGAAATTCAGTTTGCTTGCATTTATCATTATTATAGTTAGCCAAGAAAGAGCATGCTAACATAAAAGGACTCATGTACAGCTCTGATGATGTTCCTAGAAAACGTTCCTAAAAGAGAAATTACTGTGTCAAGACAGATATTATCAAAATACTCCTCAAAATGTTATCAATGTACATTCTCATCAGATATTTATAAGAGGGTTCAATTCATCTTTCCCCATCAACAGAGGCAAAAATATTTTGTCTTTAACACATTTTTTTTTATTATTAGTGAGGATGAACTTCCCCCACATAATTCTTAACCATATATATGAAATATTCTCATTCTGCATTTCCATTTTTGTATAGTTGGTAGCTATTTCTGTTGCAAGATTTTTATATATTGAGGATATCAAAACTTACTCATAGTTTTAATGAAAAACATTCCAGTTTTTAAGTAACATTTATTTCTAATAAACATGGTTTCTAATTGTTTAGAAACATGGTTTAGAAAATATGCATGGTTTCTAATAAACAGAAGACACTTAACTTTTACTTTATTTTCTTACTATTCATGTATGTTATTTTTATGTTTTGAAGTTTATCCCTCTAATGGAACTTCCCTGGTGATCCAATGGTTAAGAATTCACCTTTCAATGCAGCGGATGCAGGTTTGAGTCCTAGTCAGGGGAGTTAAGATCTCACATGCCTCGAGGTCAAAAAACCAATACATAAAACCAAAGCAATATTGTAACAAATTCAATAAAGACTTGAAAATTGTCCCACATCAAAAAATCTGGAAAAAGTAAAAAAATGAAGTAAGGTTTATCCCGCTAAGATTTCTCTTATGTTTTTAAGTTTCTAGGTATCTTTTATAGTCAACTGTTTATAACTGATTCATATGTGTTTGAAATAAATCATATACTGTTTTTGAAAGAGGAAATGTGGTTATTTGCTTTATAGTTTATAGCTTCTATATTCCATCATTTTCATGATCAAGACTGATCATTTCTATGAGTACATACATGTCATATTATCTTTGTATTTGCTTTCTACTGTGGTATGATGTTGGATACATACAAAGTAAAACTGCTTATATTTTATTATGAATTGTAACTTTAATCAATACCACCCACATTTTCCCATCTAATAACCCCTTCAGATTTTTCTGTTAATTTGATTTTTAAAGCCTTATTCATATTTGCCTTTAATACTTTTCTTTTTTCATAGTGAAAACTTTTATATTTGGAGTTAGCCAGCTGGACTCAGTTTAGATGATCCCAATTTTGTTGGCAACATCCAAAGCATCATAGTCAGGAGCCAGTCGAACATATGCCTTCTTCTCTCCATCAGGCCTGATCAGAGTATTGACCTTAGCCACGTCAATGTCATAGAGCTTCTTCACAGCCTGTTTAATTTGGTGCTTGTTGGCCTTGACATCCACAATGAATACCAGTGTGTTGTTGTCTTCTATTTTCTTCATGGCTGACTCAGTGGTGGGGGGGAATTTGATGATGGGTAGTGGTCAAGTTTGTTTCTCCTAGGGGCGCTCTTCCGAGGATATTTGGGCTACCTCCTGAGCCACAGTGTTTTGGGCCGCCGGAAGGTGGGTGACGTCCAGATCTTCTTTTTCTTGTGGCTGTGGACACCTTTCAACACTGCTTTCTTGGCCTTCAAAGCCTTTGCTTTGGCTTCAGCTTTAGGAGGGGCAGGGGCTTTGTTCTTCGCCTTCCACGCCATCTTCATGATAAGTCTTTTTTTTTTTAATTGAAGGATGATTGCTTTACAGAATTTTGCTGTATTCTGTCAGACCTCAAAATGAATCAGCCATAGATATACATATATCCCCACCCTTTTAAACCTGCCTCCCACCTCCTGCCCCCTCCCACCCCTTAAGATTGATACAGAGCCTCTGTTTGAGTTTCCTGAGCCATACAGCAAATTCCTGTTGGCTATTTTACATATGCTAATATAAGTTTCCATGTTACTCTTTCCATACCTCTCACCCTCTCTTCCCCTCACCCCATGTCCATAATTCTATTCTCTGTTTCTCCACTGCTGCCCTGTAAATAAATTCTTCAGTACCACTTTTCTAGATTCCATATATACGTGTTAGAATACAATACTTATCTTTCTCTTTCTGAGTCACTTCATTCTGTACAATCAGTTCTAGGTTCATCTACCTCATCAGAACTGACTCAAATGTGTTCTTTTTTATGGCTGAGCAATATTCCATTGTGTATATGCACCACAACTTCTTTATCCATTCATTTGTCAGTGGTCATCTAGGTTGCTTCCATGTTCTAGCTATTGTAAACAGTGCTGCAATGAACAATGGGATACAAGTGTGTTTTTCAATTTTGTTTTCCTCAGGGTATATGCCTAGGAGTGGCATTGCTGGGTCATACGGTGGTTTTATTCCTAGTTTTTTTAAGGAATCTCCATTCCGTCCTCCATAGTGGCTGCATCAATTTACATTCCCACCAACAGTGCAAGAGTGTTCCTTTTTCTCCACAATCTCTCCAGGATTTATTGTTTGTAGACTTTTTGATGATGGCCATTCTGACCAGTGTGAGGTGATACCTCATTGTAGTTTTGAGTTCCATTTCTCTAATAATGAGCAATGTTGAGCATCTTTTCATGTGTTTGTTAGCCATCTGTATGCATTCTTTAGAGAAATGCCTGTTTAAGTATTTTTTCCACTTTTCGATTGGGTTGTTTGTTTTTCTGGCATTGAGTTGTACGAGCTGCTTGTATATTTTGGAAATTAATCCTTTAAGCCAGTTGTTTCATTTGCTATTATTTTCTCCCATTCTGGGGGTTGTCTTTTCACCTTGTTTATAGTTTCTTCACTTTGCAAAAGCTTTTAAGTTTAATCAGGTCCCACTTGTTTACTTTTGTCTTTATTTCCATGACTCTAGGAGGTGGGTCATAGAGGATCTCACTTTGATTTATGTCATTGAGTGTTCTGCCTATGTTTTCCTCTAAGAGTTTTATAGTTTCTGGTCTTACATTTAGGTCTTTAATCCATTTTGAGTTTATCTTTGTGTATGGTTCTAGGAAGTGTTCTAATTTAATTCTTTTACATGTAGCTGTTCAATTTTCCCAGAACCATTTATTGAAGAGGCTGTCTTCAATCATCTATTGAGATTGTCATATTTTTTTATCTTTCAATTTGTTAATATGGTATATCACATTGGTTGATTTGCGAATATTGATGAATCATTGCATTCCTGGAATAAACCCAACTTGATCAAGGTGTATGAGCTTTTTGATGTGTTGTTGAATTCTGTTTGCTAAAATTTTTTGAGGATTTTTGCATCTATGTTCATCAGTGATATTGGCCTGTAGTTTTCTTTTTCTGTGTTGTCTTTGCCTGGTTTTGGTATCAGAGTGATGGTGGCCTCATAGAATGAGTTTAGAAGTGTTCCTTCCTCTGCAATTTTTTAAAGAGTTTTAAAAGGACAGGCATTAGCTCTTTTCTAAATGTTTGATAGAATCCCCCTGTGAAGCCATCTGGGCCTGGGCTTTTGTTTTTGGGGGGAGATTTTTTATCATACCTTCAATTTCAGTGCTTGTAATTGAGTTGTTCATAATTTCTATTTCTTCCTGGTTCAGTCCTGGAAGATTGAACTTTTCTAAGAATCTGTCCATTTCTTCCAGGTTATCCACTTTATTGCCATATAGTTGTTCATAATAGTCTCTTATAATCATTTGTATTTCTGCATTGTCTGCTGTAACCTCTCCTTTTTCATTTCTAATTTTGTTGATTAGATTCTTCTTTCTTTTGTTCTCCATGAGTTTGGATAAAGGCTTGTCAGTTTTGTTTATCTTCTCAAAGAACCAGCTTTTACTACTGTTTCTTTCATTTCTTTTTCATTTATCTCTGCTTGGATCTTTATGATTTCTTTCCTTCTACTAATTTTGGGGGTTTTTTGTTCTTCTTTTTCCAGTTGTTTTAGGTGTAAAGTTAAGTTGTCTATTTGATGTTTTTCTTTTTTCTTGAGGTAGGATTGTATTGCTATAAACTTCCCTCTTAGGACTGCTTTTGCTGCATCCCATAGGTTTTGAGTTGTATTTTTATTGTCATTTGTTTCTAGAAATTTTTCCCTTTTGATTTCTTCAATAACCTGTTGGTTATTTAGAAACAAGTTGTTTAATCTCCATGTGTTTGTATTTCTTATAGTTTTTTTTCTTGTAATTGATATCTATTCTCATAGTGCTGTGGTCAGAGGAGATGCTTGATATTATTTCAATTTTCTTAAATTTACTGAAGCTTGATTTGTGACACAAGATGTGGTCTATCCTGGAAAATGTTCCATGTGCACTTGAGAATAGGTGTATTCTTCTGTATTTGAATGCCCTAAAGATATTGATGAGATCATCTCATCTAATGTGTCATTTAAGACTTGTGTTTCTTTATTAATTTCCTGTTTTGATGATCTGTCCATTGGTGTGAGTGGGTTGTTAAAGTCTCATACTATTATTGTGTTACTGTCAATTTCTCCTTCTATGTCTGCTAGTGTTTGTCTTATGTATTGAGGTGCTCCTATGTTGGGTGCATAGATATTTACAATTGTTGTGTCTTCCTCCTGGATTGATCCCTTGATCATTATGTAGTGTCCTTCCTTACCTCTTGTAACCTTTATTTTAAGGTCTATTTTGTTTGATATGAGGATTGCTACTCCAGCTTTCTTTTGCTTCCCATTGGCATGAAATATATTTTTCCATCCTTTCACTTTCAGTCCATATATGTCATTAGGTCTGAAGTGGGTTTCTTGTAGACAGCATATATATGGGTCTTGTTTCTGTATCCAGTCAGCCAGTCTGTGTCTTTTGGTTGGAGCATTTAATCCATTTACATTTAAAGTAATTATTGATATATATGTTCCTATTGCCATTTTCTAATTGTTTGGGGTTGATTTTGTAGCTCTTTTTTCTTCTCTTGTATTTCTTGACTATATAAGTCCCTTTAACACTTGTTGTAAAGCTGGTTTGGTGGTACTGAATTCTCTTAACTTTTGCTTGTCTGAAAAGCTTTTTATTTCTCCATCAGTTTTGAATGAGATCCTTACCAGGTACTGCAATCTTGGTTGTAGATTTTTCCCTTTCAGTACTTTAAATATATCCTGCCATTCTCTTCTGACCTGCAGTCTGCTGAAAGATCAGTTGTTGAGCATATGAGGTCTCTCTTGTACGTTACTTGTTGCTTCTCCCTTGCTGCTTTTAATATTCTTTCTTTGTGTTTCGTCTTTGCTAGTTTGATTAATATGGTGTCTGCTTGGGTTTATCCTGTATGGGACTCTTTGTGCCTTTTGGACTTGATTGACTATTTCCTTTTCCATGTTGGGGAAATTTTCAACTATAATCTCTTCAAAAATTTTCTCATTTTCTCAAACCCTTTCTTTTTCTCTTCTTCTGGGACCCCTATAATTCAAATGTTGGTGCATTTGACATTGTCCCAGAGGTCTCTGAGACTATCCTCAGTTCTTTTCATTCTTTTTACTTTATTCCGCTTTTCAGAAGTTATTTCCAACCTTTTATCTTCCAGCTCACTGATTTGTTCTTCTGCTTCAGATATTCTGCTATTGATTCCTTCTAGAGTATTTTTAATTTCAGTAATTGTGTTGTTTGTCTCTGTATGTTCATTCTTTAATTCTTCTAGGTCTTTGTTAATTGATTCTTGCAGTCTCTCCATTTTGTTTTCAAGGTTTTTAATCATCTTTATTATCATTATTCTGAATTCTTTTCCAGGTAGTTTGCCTATTTCCTCTTCATCTATTTGGACTTCTATGTTTCTAGTTTGTTCCTTCATTTGTGTAGTGTTTCTCTGCCTTTTTATCATTTTTTTTTAACTTATTGTGCTTGAGGTCTCCTTTTCCCAGGCTTCAAGGTTGAATTCTTTCCTCCTTTTGGTTTCTGTCCTCCTAAGGTTGGTCCAGGGGTATGTGTAAGCTTTGTCTAGGGTGAGATTTGTGCTGAGTTTTTGCTTGTTTGTTTTTGCTCTGATGGGCAAGGCTGAGTGAGGTGGTAATCCTGTCTGCTGATGATTGGGTTTGTAATTTTGTTTTGTTTGTTGTTTAGATGAGGTGTCCTGCACAGGGTGCTACTGGTGATTGGGTGATGCTGGGTCTTGTATTCAAGTGGTTTTCCTTTGTGTGAGTTCTCACTATTTGATACTCCCTAGGGTTGGTTCTCTGGTTGTCTAGGGTCTTATAGTCATTACTCCCACTTCAAAGGCTCAGAGGTCAATCTCTCTGCAAAGACCAGTCTAGGTCCAATCTACCAAGAGGAATTTCACCAGAAATGAAAGGGCCTTTACTTGAAATCCAAAAGCCAGTGCACAAGAACACAACAGAGATCTCTGACACAGTGGAAAACACTGCCCTGTCCCCAGCCTGAGCCACGAGCCCTTAGAAGGTGAAGAGAAACACTGAGAGCTTGGCGCCTTGGAAGAGCTTGGAAACTAAAGCTCTCTGAGCCTCTCCCCGCACAGCCCTATCCCTGCTGATAAGGATGAGAGCTTTCTTTAACATTTTAATATTATAGCATTCAAAATAACTACACTTGATCATGACTTTTGCCAGATTGTAGAATTTGAGTTTTTTGTAGGAGAGCAAATAAATCATATTTGTTATAACAGCTACTATGTCCATTCTTATTTTTGTTATCTTGTTTCATGCTAATTGCTAACTTTCTGTTATTTCTATTATGCTTCATCTTTTGTTTTATAGACTTCTGCTTTTATATTCCATAGTATTTGGAATGTAGAAGTCAAGTTCTTAATCATATGAATGTTGTAAATATATGGTTAAACTTGCATTTGATAGTGAAGAAATAACAACTTCCAAATTCTCATAAGCATAACAAGAAATTTTGTGCACATATCTTTCCTATTCATTCTGTCCCTTTATGTCCATAAGTTTATAGTTTTTTCCTAAGTGATATGTGAGATGAGTGAATGAAAGTTGATTAATTGTGTCCGACTCTTTATGATCCTATAGACTATATAGTCCATGGAATTCTCCAGGATACTGGAGTGGGAAGCCTTTCCCCTTCTCCAAGGGATCTTCCCAACTCAGGGATCGAACCCAGGTCTCCCACATTGCAGACAGATTCTTTACCAGCTGAGCCACAAGAGAAGCCCAAGAATACTGGCGTGGGTAGCCTATCCCTTCTCCAGCAAATCTTCCCAACCCAGGGAATGAATGGACTGATATTTGATCAGCAACTCCCATACAACAAATGACAGGTGTCTATTCTGATTATTCAGTTCCCTTGACTTACTGGCTGTAAACATGACTGGCTGAGGATCCAGATGATTACTATACACTAAACAGATTTAGAATAAAAATTAAGCAATATATAAGTTTTTATAAAAAACTAATTTGTAAAACTACAAATTTGTAGCCATGCTTTTCAAAAATTTTTCTTATACATAGATCATATATTCTATGTTGTTTTTCTTTCATGTTGTCTCTGAGGCCTCTCATGCAAAAATCAAAGACTGTAAAATTGGATTACCCCTTTAAAGTACTTGTTTGTTTTAGGATAGTTTAATAGTACTTGGCTACCTTATAAGATAAAGAATATCTTATTTTGCATTTTGACATGAAGAATGATTTGACTTAGCACAGAATTTTTTTTCTTTTTGTGTTTCAGATAAGAAATATTTGAGAAGACAAGTGTTTGTGAGAAAAATTAGCTTGATTATAGTTCACTTTATGAAACTGATTTATTTTGCCATTATATGTTTCTTCTTTCTCCTTAAAATGAAAGACCTTGACAGATCTGACTAGTAGTTGGCCTCCTTATTAATTTTATCTACTACTCAATAAGTTCATTTGAATTACAGATTCAGACCTTCTTTTAGTTCAAGGACAGCTTCTATGTTCCCTTTGCTAATTGTTACTCTTCATAGAAATCAAGTGTATTCTTATGGAACAACTAAAAATCTCAGTGTGGATCTCCAATACCTGCCTTCCATATCCATCAATCTCTTTGTCTCTTTTTCTTTTTCTCTTTACTTCAAGACAATTTTTTTTTTATTCCTGTTACTGAATTTATTTTGTACTGTATCAATTGAGCACTCTAAGGATCCCAAAGTCTATATTTCCACTGCTGCATTTTGTGTTTTCTTAAACTACTTTTTTTTAAACTAAGTTTCCTTTACATTTATGCCTCCATTTTAGCCTTTTACTGCATTATAATTTCCTATATCTCCATTATTAAACTTTTCAAAGACACAAAGAGATGTTTTCAATGATGTCTTCTTTGTTGAAAGAGCAAACTCATTACTTCTAGGGATTTTTTCTTTCCTCTCAATCTATAGAGTTATATTCTTATTTATTACATTGTAATATATTTTTACAGAGCCTAAGAGAATTTTTTAAACTTTATTGAAGCATTATTTACACAAATGAAATTCGCCCGTTTTAAACATGTAGTATGATGAATTTTGGTAATTGTCTACAAACAGGTATCTTCTACCACAATCAAGAATAACAATATTTGTACCATCTCAAGTGTTTTCTCTTGCTCTTTAGTAGGAAATCCCTTTTGGCATCCCCTGCCTCTAAAAAACCATGATCTGATTTCTGTATCTATAATTTTTTCTTTTCTATAATTTTATATAAACAGAATAATGTGGTATTTTTTTCTGTGTTTGATTCCTGATACTTAGTATAATGTTTGGGATAATTATCTATTTTCTTATTGTATTAATATTGTGTATCTTATTATTATTGAGCTCTATGGACATGAGTTTGAGCAAGCTCCATGAGTTGGTGATAGACAGGGAAGCCCAGCATGCTGCAGTCCATGGGGTTGCAAAGAGTTAGACATGACTGAGAGACTGAACTGAACTGATTCTGTAATTCTACATTTTCTTTACCCATTCAAATTGATAAATAGTTGGGTTTCCAGTTTTGCTATAATGAAAAATGTTACAAACATTCACACACAAGTCTTTGTGTGGATATACATTTCCATTTCTAACGAGTGAATATCTAAAGAGTGGGATTTCTGAGGCACAGGATAAGTATATTTTTAGCTTTATAGAATACTGATTACTGCACTACTTTCTGTAGTGGTTGTAGTTTTGCACCACCACCAGCAAAGTATGAGAGTTTCAATTGCTCCACATCATTGCTAACATTTGCTATGGTCAGCCTTTTTCATTTTTGCTATTATAGTGGGTTTATAGTAGCTTCTCATTGTGATTTTAAGTTGCATTTCCTCGATGACTAGTAATTGACCATCTTCTCATGTACTTAATAGTCATGGGTATATCTTCTTTTCTACAGTTGCTATTCTATATCTTTCCCTGCCTTTTTTTGCCTTTTGATCACTGAATGGAAGAGCTTTTTGGTTTGGGGCATTTTTTTTCTGTTCTGAATATAAGGTTAGAATATGTTTTGCAACTATTTTCTAAAAATTTATGGCTTGCCTTTTCACTTTCTTAACAGCGACTTTCAAAGAGGAAAAGTATTTATTTTTTATAAAGTCAGTTTTACCGTTTTCATGCCTCATGCATTACCCTATCTTGAGTCATAAGATTTTTTCTACTATTTTTCTCAGAAGTTTTGGAGTTTTTGCTTATATATTTAAGTCTGTGATTTATTTCAAGTTAATTTTTTATATGATGTAAGTTAAGAACCAAGATTTGGTTGTTTCACCATACAGATATCCAATCTTTCTAGGACTTTTGTTGAAAAGAGTTTCTTTTCTCTATTACATCATTTTGACACTTTAGTTATGTCAGTTGGCTATATACACTTATTTCTGTCTATTCAGTTCCATTGATCAATATGTCTATTTTTTACCCTATCACCATACTGGGAATACTGTACCTTGAGAGTAAATCTTTATATTAGGTAATGTTAAGTCCTCCAATCTATTTCTTGCTTTTCAAAAGTGCTTAACTGATTCTAGGTACTCAGTTCTCAAAACTTAAAATAAGTTTGACAATTTCTACAAAAGTTTCTAGGCCTTTGATGAAAATTGGATTGCATATACATATTCAGTTGGAGTTAACTACCATCTTAACCATATGATACTTTCAATCTATAAACACAACATGTACGTGATGAGTCGCTTTAGTCGTGTCTGACTCGTTGCGACCGCATGGACTATAGCTTACCAGGCTCCTGTGTCCATGAGATTCTCCAGGCAAGAATACTGGAGTGCATTGCCATGCCCTCCTCCAGGGGATCTTCCTGACTCAGAGATGGAACCAGGCTCCCCCGCACTGGCAGGTGGGTTCTTTACCACTAGTGCCACCTGGGAAGTTCTTTTTGTACACTTTACTTAAATTTATTTTGCAGTATTTTGATGTTTTCAGTGTACAAGTCCTGAACATCTTTTAGTTTATTTCCAAGCATATTATTTTGAGCATGACTATAAAGGGAGTTTTTGTTTCATTTTTGATCATTCACTTCCAGTATAGAGAAATACAATTGATCTTTCTCATATTTGAAAACAGCTGGACTACATGATGCCCTTTTACTTTTATCTAGTTTGGTTCATTTTTTTCTATTTCATATTCAGTGCTCCCATTTCATCTACTTCATGGTTTTCCAATTTCTCCATCTTTTCTTTTTTGTTGTTGTACTTTCTCAAGCTTTCACAAGCATGGTAGAAAAACTTTTCTATTCATATATATTTTATAGTATGTATAATATATATACTTTAGAAAATTTGTAAATTTTTGCCTAGCTAAAAAAATTACAGCATTTTGATTACATTTGTTTGACTTAGTATGAATAGAATGCTAGATTTCTAATTTATATTCACTCAAACTTTGATATAGTTCCATGTATTTTGGCATCTAGTATTACTGCTAAAGTCTAGAAAATTTATTATCCTACTGATTTTTTAAAACATGAATGAGGCTTGAAACTTCTAATCTAATTCTGAGAATATAAAGAAATATTATGTCTTTAAAAAAAAATTAACAAGTGGTCAGTTCCATTCAGTGACTCAATCATGTCCAATTCTTCCTGAACCCATGGACTGCAGCATGCGAGGCTTCCCTGCCCATCATCAACTCCCAGAGCTTACTCAAACTCATGTCCATCAAGTCAGTGATGGCATTCAACCATCTCATCCTCTGTCGCCTCCTTCTCCTCCTGCCTCCACTCTTTCCCAGCAGTAGGGTCTTTTCAAATGAGTCCGTTCTTTGCATCAGGTGACCAAAGTATTGGAGCTTCAGCTTCAGCATCAGTCCTTCCAATGAACACCCAGGACTGATCTCCTTTAGGATGGACTGGTTAGATCTCCTTGCAGTCTAAGGGACTCTCAAGAGTCTTCTCCAACACCAAAGTTCAAAAGCATTAGTTCTTCAGTGCTCAGCTTTCTTTATAGTCCAACTCTCACATCCATACATGACTAGTGGAAAAACCATAGCTTTGACTAGGTGGACCTTTGTTGGCAAAGTAATGTCTCTGCTTTTTATTATACTGTCTAGGTTGGTCACAGCTTTTCTTCTAAGGAGCAAGGACCTTTTAAATTCATGGCTGCAGTCACCATCTGCAGTGATTTTGGAACCAAAAAAAATAAAGTCTGTCGCTGTTTCCACTGTTTCCCCATGTATTTCCCATAAAGTGATGGGACCGGATGCCATGATCTTAGTTTTCTGAATGTTGAGTTTTAAGCCAACATTTTCACTCTCCTCTTTCACTTTCAAGAGGCTCTTTAGTTCTTCTTCACTTTCTGCCATAAGGGTGGTGTCATCTGCATATCTGAGGCTATTGATATTTCTCTTGGCAATCTTGATTCCAGCTTGTGCTTTATCCAGCCCAGCATTTCACATGATGTACTCTGCATATAAGTTAAATAAGCAGGGTGGCAATATACAGCCTTGAAGTACTCCTTTCCTGATTTGGAACCAGTCTATTGTTCCATGTCCAGTTCTAACTGTTGCTTCCTGACCTGCATACAGATTTATCAGGAGGCAGGTTAGGGTGGTCTGGTATTCCCATCTCTTGAAGAATTTTCCACAGTTTGTTGTGATCCACACAGTCAAAGGCTTTGGCATAGTCAGTAAAGCAGAAGTAGATGTTTTTCTGGAACTCTCTTGATTTTTCGATGATCCAATGGATATTGACAATTTGATCTCTGGGTCCTCTGCCTTTTCTAAATCCTGTTCGAACATCTGGAAGTTCACGATTCACATACTACTGAAGCCTGGCTTGGAGGATTTTGAGCATTACTTTGCTAGCATGTGAGATGAGTGCAATTGTGCATTTTGAGCATTCTTTGTGTAGTTTGAGCATTCTTTAGCATTGCCTTTCTTTGGGATTGGAATGAAAACTGACCTTTTCCAGTCCTTGGCCACTGCTGAGTTTTCCAAATTTGCTGGCATATTGAGTGCAGCACTTTCACAGCATCATCTTTTAGGATTTGAAATAGCTCAACTGGAATTCCGTCACCTCCACTAGCTTTGTTAGTAGTAAAGCTTCCTAAGGCCCACTTGACTTCACTTTCCAAGATGTCCTCCTCTAGGTGAGTGATCACACCATCATGGTTATCCAGGTCATGAAGATCTTTTCTGTATAACTCTTCTAGGTATGCCTGAGATGGTGCTCTCGCAGTGCACGTGGGAAATGCAGTGGTCAGGACCAGGGAGGTGATTAAGATGCATGGCCCACCTGGGACAGTGCACTCACCAAGCACCTGGTCACCTGGGCTGCTCGGAACTGGGAAGGGCACAAGGTGCACGCCCAACCGAGTCTGCTCTTGCAGAGTATCCGAGAACCTGAGTGGCTTAGACCTGGGCGGTGCATGAAACTCAAGGCCTGCTTTGGACAGCGCCCCTGTGGAGTACCCTCTAGCCTGAGCAGTGTAGACCTGGGAAGCACACAACGCCTTGAGCTGGGGCAAATCCAGTGTGGTCCATTCACTGTGAGCACTCCCCACACAAGCCAGCAATATTTGTTTGCAGTGTCCCTCCCTCCCTACAACACAACTGAACAAGAGAGCCTAAATAAGTGGCCACCTTCGCCCCCTTGTGTCAGGGTGAAAATTATACACCAAAGAGGAAAGCAAAAAGAGAAAGCCAAAATAAACAAAGGAGAGGGAACCGCTCTGGAAGTGACAGGTGCAACAGAATAAAACCCTGTAGTTAACATTGACTAAGCATTGGAGGGGGGCTATAGACCTTGAGAACAAGTGCAAGCTGGAACAAGGAGCTATCTGAACCTGAACTGACCCCACACTGCCCACAACAGCTCCAGAGAAATTCCTAGATGTATTTTTACTATTGTCACTTTTTAATTTTTTTAAGTTCTTATTACTCCTTTAATTTTCATTTTTATAACCTATTACCTTGCCAAAAAAAAGACCCTATGTTTAAATCAAATTTCATATATATATATTTTTATAATTTTTGTGACTGATTTTGTTTTGTGTGCTTAATTTTTTTTTTTTTTTGAGACCCTAACCTCTACTCTACATTTTTAATATTTGCTTTTTGGTATTTGTTTTCAATTTTGTACCTTTAAGAATCTAATCTTCAGGATCCATTTTCACTTAGGGGTGTGATTACTGGCTTGATTGCTAACAAGTGATACAGTATTAACTAAAGCACAGATTTTATTCAAATATCACAAAATTTTATGCTAGTGTCCGTTACTTGTTTTCATACCTTATACAAGACTCCACATTGCATTTAATTACACTGAGCAGCTTCAGCTGTCTGCAACAAATTCTGGTAAATTCTCTTTTAGCTTTTATTACAAAATATTTTCTAATTTTCCTTGTTATGGCTTCTTAGATCACCTGTCATTTAAAATGGACAATTTAATTTCCAAATACATGGGATTTTGCTCAAAACATCTTTAATATTAATATCTCATTTTGCTACCAATGTCTCATTTAAATGTCTGCTTCTCTGCAACCACCCTCTGCGATTTTTTCAGTCTAACTTTATTGAGGCTTTTGATGGATAAGTCAAAGATTGCTCTTGGTAAATGTCACATTACATTTGAAAATATGTGGGTTATTTTCAAATATCTTTTGATATTGATTTCTACAGTGATAAGATTTCTCCTGTGAGAAATGTAAGACTGACTTCTACTGTGATTTCCACAGTGATAAGAGAACAGACTCTGTATGATTCCAATACCTTTAGACAATGAAATTTTTGTACCTTGTTTTATTTCCCTGTATATGTTCTAATGTCTCCTAGTTTTACAGTCTATGGGAACTTGAAGAGAATTTGTATCCTACTGTTACATGAAAATTGTGTAAATCTAAATTATGTTGAATTGGTTCACAGAGCTTTTCAGGTCTCATATATCCTTCTACTTCTCTGTATATTCATTCTATTAATTTTTTAGAATTTGATATTGAAACTCCAACTAAAAATCTTAATTTATCTACTTAAAAAATAATTGAAATACATACTGGAACTATATGTAACCTTGTTCTGTATTTTCCAAGTCTCCTGTAAATGTGTTATCATACTTTCATATTTAAAAAATAAAAATTAAAAAAGAAATACAATTGACTTTTATATCTTCAATTTTGATAAATTCCTTATTCATATTAACTTATTTCTACATACCTTCATGTTTTCAATGTACGTAACCATACTGTCTGCAAAGAAAGAGTGTCACTTTTTCACTTTCAATCTTATTTATTTTTCTTGCTCTATTGTACTGCTTGGAAATTTCAGTATAATATTGAATATGAGTAGAGAGTAATTCCATTGTTGAGGTGTGTGTGTGCTAAGTCGCTTCAGTATTGTCCAACACTTTGTGACCCCATGGACCATAGCCCTCCGGTTTCCTCTGACCATGGGATTCTCCAGGCGAGAATATTGGAGTATGTTGCCATGTCCTCCTCCAAGGGATCTTCCTGACCCTCCTGCATTAGCAGGTGGGTTCTTTACCACTAGCACCACCTGGGAAGCCCATTGTTGAAGTAAGAGTTTAAAAATCCCCAACTATGATTTTTTAATTTTTGTGTTAATTATTTTGAAGCTCTGCTATTAGTTGCTTACAAGTTTATGATTGTTTTATTTTCCTGAAGAATTGACAAATATAAATTGTCAATTTTCCCCCTTTATCTCCAGCAATGGTACGTTTAAGTCTGAATCTACTGGTTTATTTTTTGTTTTCTACGTGTCTCCCCTGTTTTTTATTCTCATTTTGCTTTTATGTTCCTTTACTTCAGATTATTTATGTATTTTTGAGAAGATATATGGGCTGCTCTCACTAAGATAGTAAAGAAGTAAAGAAAGAAATTTGTGGGTGGGATGGAGAGCTTATAAATTTAGTTTTGAAAATGTAGGTGAAATTGTCAGGTAAGGAGCTGGATATACATACATGTCTGGAGTTCAAAGTAGAGGTCTAGCTTGGAAATAGAAATTTGGGAGTCATCAGTATATAGAAGAGATTTAAAGTAATGGACACAAATATATCATTTCATGAAGCTTTCAAAAACTTTTAAAACAGACATTCTCATTTTTCCCCCTATTTCCTACTTCAAACCATTTCAAACATATCCTAGAGAGAGATGTTGCTAGCTTACAGGTTCTCAGGGCCTTGGCTCTGACACCCAGCTTGGATGCACCTGCTGATGCTGACTGGTTGGCAGGTATATATCACCAGCCATCAGGAAGTCATAGAGATGACAGATTTGGCTCTGAGTACCTGAAGCAATTATATACACCCTAGTCCTGGCAGTGCCACCAGAATAAAGGCAGGGGGGCCACCAGGATTCCACCTTGATGGTGTCAATACATAACTGTGCATCACCTAATGAGCAGTCTGCCTGCCAATAACATTCCTGCTTGTCAAAAGTTTTATAACCTAAAGGAAAAAATAATACCAAAAGCTAAGAGATCCCATTGAAACAGGATTAAGAAATCACATGCCCCACAAATAACTAAATATTGATTATTAAGGATTAAATATCCCCCTAAATAATATAATAGGTATCTGGGGGGAAAGAGGGAGGCAGAGATGATTTAAGACTCGGAAAGATTGGAGTGGGTCTGTATTCAGGAGAAAAAGAAAAATAACTTTGGCATCACCTGTGTAGGCTTTACGGAATCAGAGAACTCAGGAATATTGAGGGATCAAAAGAGTAAGCCAAAAGCAAGCAGAACTAAAGTTGGAAACTCTCACCGAACTCTTCAGGTGGCCCTAGAACGGGTAGCTCAGAATCCAATATCCAGTGTTCAAAGAGTTGCATAGAACTTGGGCTTGCTTTAGCCTAGTCTCTATTAGCTCTGGTTTAAAACGGTATCAGGCAAGCAGCCTCTGAATAAGCCTTCCCCAATGTCCCATAAAAATGTCTGTGAAGAAGCTCAGGAAAACATGAAAACTCAAAAGGGGACAGGGAATAGTTTTTAAGAGTCAACCAATTGTGAGATGATGAGCGTAATATATACTAAATATAAACAGAGGACCAGACTAAAAGATATTCTGTGGCCCACCAGGGCTCTGCTTCCCCAGCGACAGGTACGATGATCTCTCTTCCTTTCAACACAGGCTGCCCGTGGGCAAACAACAGGAATAGACATTTCTCCGCAGACAATATGCAAAAGGCCAAAATGTATAGGAAAAGATGCTCAATATCACCAGTCATCAGAGAAATGCATATCAAAACCACAATAAGATTTCCCCTTACAAATGTTAGAATGGCCATTATATAAAAACAACAACAATAACAAAAAATAATAAGGTGTCGGTGAGGATGTGGAGTAATTGGAATCCTTGTTCCCTGGGGATGGGAATGTAACGTGGCATAGCAGCTGTGGAAAACAATAATGACTCCTGCAAAAATTTAAAACAGAATTCATGTGATCCAACAATGTCACTTCTGTGTTAATATCCAAAAGAACTGAAATTGGGATCTTGAAGACTTATCTGCACTCACATGTCCATTGCAGCATTATTCACACTAAGCAAGATATGGAAGCAACCTAAATATTCATTGATTGAGGAATGTATAAAGAAAATGTAACAGATACCTACAGTGGAATATTATCCAGCCTTTAAAGAGAAAAAAGCCTGTCCTATGGAGCAACATGGATGGACCTAGAGGACACTATACTAAAGTTAGTCACAGGAGGACAAATACAAACCACATGGTTCCACTTACATAAGATATCTAAGCATCAAATTCATAAAGGCAAAGAATAAGATGGTGGTTGCCAGGGCTGAGGGAAGGGGGAGATGAGGAGCTGCTGTTCAAAGGGTATGAAGTTTCAGTTATGCAAGGTGAATAAGTTCAAGAGGTCCACTGTACAACATTGTTGTGGTTAACAGCAATGTATTATACACTTAAAATGTAAGAGGACAGATCTCGTGTTAAATGTCCTTGTGTCAAAGTGTGAAAGTGTTAGTCACTCAGTCATGTCTGACTCTTTGAGACCCCTGTGGACTGTAGCTCACCAGGCTCCTCTATCCATGGAATTCTCCAGGCAAGAATACTGGAGTGGGTAGCCATTCCCTTCTCCAGAGGATATTCCCAACCCAGGGATCAAACCCAGGGCTCCCTTATTGCAGGCAGATTCTTTACCATCTGACCCTTACCACAGTAAAATAAATAAATAAATAAATGTAATTAAAATTAACAATAAAAAGAATGAAAGTGCAATATTAACTGGAAAACAAGTTGGCTTTCTTTTTTATCTTTTTATCTGATGTTGTTTAATTTATTATCTTTGTAATATTTATTTATATTTATTTATTTGGCTGCAGCAGGTCTTAGCTGAAGCCTCAGGGATCTAGTCCTGACCAGGGATTGAACCCAGGCCCCCTGCATGGAGTCAGCCATTGGACCATCAGGGAAGTCCCAGGGTAGTTTTCTGACTGCAAGGATTCTGCTTTGAAACAGCCTGAATGCTAGTCCTCTCCGGCCCTCTCCTTCATCTCCTTCAACTGTCAAGAATGAAGAAAATACATGCATGAATGTGCAGTTCAGACATAAAGAGAGAATTGTAACAGCATGCAAGAAAAGCATATAAGTCTGCCTTCTCTGGTGTCCCAATTCTGCCACCTTTCCTTTCTCCACTGCTTATTTTTACCTTTACCATAGTGCCTGTCACACTCTATTGTATTAACTGCCCATGGTCTGCTTCCCCACCAGGCAGTATGTATCTGGAGGGCAGGGACTGTTTGACATTGATTATCTGTGCTAGCATAGAGCCTTGTATGTATTAATTTGTATGTATTAATTTCAACTACTTTGGCCTATAAAAGAAAATGTACCTATTTCCGATAATTCAACCTGATATGACGAATTTATATAATATATACATAAAAAAGAAGAGATCCCATGGTGGCTCTGAAGGTAAAGAAACTGCCTGCAATGCAGAAGACCCAACTCTGTGTGTGTGTGTGTGTGTGTGTGTGTGTGTGTGTGTGTGTGTGTGTTAGTCACTCAATCATGTCTGATTCTTTGCAATCCTATAAACTGTAGCCCACCAGGCTCCTCTGTCCATGGGATTCTTCAGGCAAGAATACTGGAGTGGGTAGCCATTCCCTCTTCCAGTATGTGTATTCATATATATGTATATATATATAATATTCATAATAATGAATGAATTAGGAAGAACCTGCTTCTCCACAGAGTAATCAAAATCGGACTCATCACTCCAACTCTAAGGACCAAAAGACAGGGTGACAGTATATTTAGAGTTTTAGGGGAAAGTATTGAAAGCCTAAAATGTATATCCAGATTGACTTTCAAAAGTGAATGCCACAGAAAAATTGTCTCAGACAGTTAAGGTCTCAGAGGTCATATCACATATATAACTTTCATGAAAAAAAAAAGCAACAGTTTGAAGACATACTCCAAATGGCCAATATATTCCAAATGGCACTGGAATATTAACATGAAATATAATTCCTGGCAGAATTCTCCCCCAAGGAATATAAAAATCCACAATGGTAATTAATCAGAAAAGTCTTACCAAGAATTACTACTATACCTATTATGCCTCTGAAAACCATGTTAAGCTTTGAACTGTCCTGCTGAATGACCTACAAGAGGGCAGAGAACCACAGCTGCCTCTCACAGTAGCATCTGAGTAAAGCTGAAACTATCAGGTTTGGAGTATTTGCCCACCTCTGGAACAGGTAGACCTGCAGAGCCCACCACCTATAGGTGAACCTAGATATTAAGAAAGGGAATAGCCCCCTTGCTCCCTCACCTTTGATTCAGGCAAGAAGTTGGTCAAAAAAGAAAAAATTGGTGGGGGGTAGTTTCCAAGATACAGTAAGGGAGTGGGCACCCCAAAAGTCAGGCAGAGCTCAGGACTTCAGGTTGCATGATTTGCTGTTCAGTCATGTCCAACTCTTGGTGACCCTATGGACTGCAGCAGGCCAGGCTTCCCTGTCCTTCACTATCTCCCAGAGCTTGCTCAAACTCATGTCCATTAAGTTGATGATGCCATCCAGCCATCTCATCCTCTGTTGCCCCCTTCTCCTCCAGCCCTCAATCTTCCCCAGGGTCAGGGTCTTTTCTAATGAGTCGACTCCTCGCATCAGGTGGCCAAAGTACTAGAGCTTCAGTTTCAGCATTAGTCCTTCCAATGAGTATTCAGGGTTGATTTCCTTTAGGACTGACTGATTTGATCTCCCTGCTGTCCGAGGGACTCTCAAGAGTCTTCTCCAGCTTCTCCAGTCTTCTTCACAGTTTAAAACCATCAATTCTTCAGTGCTCAGTCTTCTTTGTGATCCACTCTAACATCCGTAACATGGCTACTGGAAAAACCATACCTTTGACTATATGGACCTTTATTGGCAAAGTGATATCTCTGCTTTTTAATATGTTGTCTAGGTTTGTCATAGTTTTTCTTCCAAGGAGCAAGCATCTTTTAATTTTAAGGTTGCAGTCACCATTCACAGTGATTTTGGAGCCCAAGAAAATAAAGTCTGTCACTGTTTCCATATTTTTCCCATCTATTTGCCATGAAGTGATGAAAGCAGAGACATTACTTTGCCAACAAAGGTCCATCTAGTCAAAGCTATGGTTTTTTCAGTAGTCATGTATGGATCTGAGAGTTGGACTATACAGAAAGCTGAGCACCAAAGAATTGATGCTTTTGAACTGTGGTGTTGGAGAAGACTCTTGAGAGTCCTTTGGACAGCAAGGAGATCCAACCAGTTCATCCTAAAGGAGATCAGTCCTGAGTATTCATTGGAAGGACTGATGTTGAAGCTGAAACTCCAATACTTTGGCCTACTTGATGCAAAGAGCTGACTCTTGCAAAAGACTCTGATGCTGGGAAAGATTGAAGGCAGGAGGAGAAGGAGATGACAGATGATGAGATAGTTGGATGGCATCACCAACTCAATGGAGATGAATTTGGGTAAACTCCAGGAGTTGGTGATGGACAGGAAGGCCTGGCGTACTGCAGTCCATGGGGTCACAAAGAGTTGGACATGACTGAGCAACTGAACTGAACTGAATTGATGATACTCAGCTCCAGCAAAGCAATAATGATGAGACCAGTCCTGGAGCTGGTTCTTAGGGGCCTCTAATCCCTGAAAAATGGAGAGTCCTTCCAAGACCTAAACAGATCAGAACAGAAGCATTATAGTAAGGGAAGAAGCCTGGTTATAGCAACAGGGACTAGAAGTAGGTTAAAGTAGCAGTGGGGGTGCTCTGAGAAACTCCTCCTTCACTTCCGTGCCAGTCCTCTCTTTATCAGAGATGGGAACATGGCTGAGCCTGCAAGTAAGGATCGGATATGATAAAACAGGACTATACAGGGGCTGAGACCAAGCCAGGGGCTCAACATGGCTAAAGAATAAATAATAAACTCCCTAACCCGACACAAAAGGCCCTGGGAGATCAGGTCCCTCCTGTCATTCCCAAGCACTCCTAAGACACATGTTTCACCTCACTGAACTCAACTCATCTTCCAGGAGCTCCAAGTTAAGTTGGTGACCCCCTTCCTCCATGTGCCCGGTTCTGACACCCACATCACACTGCTCTGTAACGACTCGACTGTATCTGTATTTCTGTTACTTGCACTTTCCCCATCTCCCTGCATCTCTGGCGCCTATCACTGGGCCAGCTCATAAAAGGAGAAAAAAAAAAATGGCTAAAAGACATGAAGGGCCACGTGAGCTCTTCTAAGCTGTTGAAAGTATAGCAGTGTGACTCCAGAGTGGGACTGCTAAATTTATTGGCATGTGGAATAAAAGGGACCTTGGGGACTGGAGCTTGAACTCTACCCTGACTGCCTCTTTGATCTCAGCCCGTAAATCTTTCATAGAAATTCTCATCTTTACCCTCCTCAAGGTAGAAGGGTGACAGTTGCAACTGGCTGTCATTGAGGAATGCTTATAAATGATGACAGGAACTCAGATCTTGAAGAGTGTTACGTTTGAGTGTTATTTTTTAACTCCAGGAGACAGCACCTACAAAATATATTTTCTGATTTCATTGCCACTGTGCATAAATAAATAAATACAAGGCAATTTGATGGAGTGAAACAACCACTGGCTTGGTTTCACAGATTTGGCTTCAAATTCTAGCTCTACCACTTAATGAGGTGGTGAGGTGGCCAGTTATAAAACTGGGACATTATCCTCGAGGCCAGAGTAATGAGAAGCACTGACAACTCAACATATTAAAACTATGCCCCAATCTGAGCCAGGTTCCTAATATATATTCAGTGTTGTCTATCCCTTCCTCCTGCATCAGGGAGCATCCCCTGCTTTCCTTTATCAGATTTTGCTCCAGAGCCTCAGAAATCTGTGCATTGAAGACAAGACAGCTTTTAACTTCAAAATAAATATCACATAATACCATAAATATCTATTAGGAAGTTCCTGCTATGTAGTGCTTCCTACTCAGCTAAATGATCTGAGAATCACCAAAGAGCTGACTTCTAAAATCCATTACCTGTGGCCAAAGACAAATATTTAATGTTACTTCCAAATCTAAAGATGCTGGCAGATTCTCTGGTGCCTATGGATCCCTTGAGCCTTGGCATCTATGAGGATGAAAAATAATGACTGGATGCACTTCTGTAAAGGCTGAAGCTGTCCATGCCCTGGATGACACTCCCAGGGTGAATGCTCAACAGCAACTCTTTGCCCTCATCCAGCCTCCACTGGGAGTTTGGGAGCTTCCAAGAGAGACTTAAGTAGGGTAGAAGCTGGACCAGTTTAACCACAAGGCATGTAGGGACTTCAGAGGGTTAGGAATGTGGGGGAAAAAGGAAGCTGTGAGTGATGAGTCAGAGATGAAGTGGCTTCTCCAGGGGGCGTATTGGCCTGCAAATGTGCACTCTGTCTAAGGATGTGATGAAGCCGGTTTTACCATCAGCAGTTTTTGCTCTCAGAGGAGTTCGACCTGGTGACTGAAGCAGTGCTGCAGGGGTTTCCCAGCCAAGTGCAAAGATTAGGGTCAGGGGAGGTCAAGCAGCCATGTGCCACGGCATAGTTCTAATTATGAAACATTTAACCCCAGCTGAACTCTTCATTCCTCCTGGCTGTACAGCCTGTGGTTGCTTGGCTGTTTCCCTCCACCCTGTGTTTCTATCAGAAACCGGGAGAGGAATTACTTGCCATCAGTCAGTAAGGCCTGGGGAGGCATTACTGTGGCTCCTGTTTTGAATACAAGGTTCTCTCTCCAGGGAAGCCGATTAAGGCTGCCTTGGAGCAACACCTCTCAGGGCAACCCAACAGGAACCTCCATACTTCAGATCCATTTCCGCCCTCCCTCCTGTGTTGCCTGTGGCTAACTGATTGCCAGGACATCTCAGCAGCCTGGGTATCAGTACATTCCAAAGGGGACCCCAGGTGGAGCTGAGGCTGTACAGACGGGCCCAGCCTTGTGGGTGGGCTGTCTGCTGGGCTTGGGGCAGGACTCTGATGTAGCTTCCCTGGTGGCTCAGATGGTAAAGAATTTGCCTGCAATCCAGATTCGATTCCTAGGTTGGGAAGATCCCCTGGAGAAAATGGGAACCCACCTCAGTATTCTTGCCAGGGGGATTCCATGGACAGAGGAGCCTGGAGGGCTACAGTCCATGGGGTCGAAAAGAGTCAGTCATGACTGAGCGACTTTCATTCACTCCAACTTAGCAGGGAAGGGGAGGTTAAACACAAGTTCAAATTTGGTAAAATTGGTAATTAGGGCAGTTTAGGTTCTCAGGGTGCTCTGGACTTCCCCAAAATGCTCAAAATACCAAGTATATAGTGCCTTGATTAATTTCCCTTCTGCTGGTAGCAAGAGGGTCTCCTCGTCCTCACAAGGATTGGTCTAGACTGGGGTGATCCCATAAGAGGAAGGGCTGCACCCTGGAGTTACCACATGCCCCTGAGCGCTGGCCACACTGGCCCTCTCTCCCACCTTCTGTCCTTCGCATGACCCCCTTCCCCAGCCAGAATGCTCGTCACTGCCCTTCTTTCCACACAGGAGGACCCTTGTCATTCTTCAGTTTTCAGCTCTTCTCTGAGCCCTAGTCTAGACCAGCACATGCAAGGAGGAGTGCGTGTGAGCATGCTCAGTCATGTCCAACTCTTTGCAACCCCATCGACTGTGGGGGGAGCACTCTGCAGATTGTCCCGATCACCAGTGAGTTCTTCTTTCAGGGCCCTTTTACATCAGGAGCAAACCCCTGGCCTACACTCTGCCTTCTCTCTACTCTGCCTGTTTGTGTCTTAAGCTTGTGGCTCACACATTCATGATCTCCAAACACCAGGTTCCATCCCCTAGAGACACACCTCCACCTTTACAAAAGCCTATTAGAGGCCCATTCTTGAGTTGTAGCACTATTTCAAGCTCATCATGGTTCCATCTAAACTGCCTCCCTTTCAAAGCTCTCGCATCTTTTAGAAACCTGACAACGTTCTTGGGCCTCAAATCTCAAACACTCTTCCAGAGAAAGTCATCATTAATTCCTCTCTTTGCTTTATCCCCTGCATCCAGTCCATCAAACTCCCCAATTGTCCCTCTGAAGTATTTCTCAGAGTGATGCCCATTTGTCCTTAGCTGTTCCCAATCCTCAGGGCAGCCCCAAGTCATATGACAGCTAAATCCCTGTGGGAGCCCTCCTGCCAGTCTTCTTGCCCATTTGGCCTCTCCCATTCCAACTCACATCGCCACCCTTTGTCCTTTTGTTCCAGCTGCTAGGTAGCCATTTAAAGTCAAAGGTCAATTAACTATAGGGGTCAGAGGTAGGGAGAGAGGAAAACATCAGGACTCCTGGGTTTCAGTTTGGACCACAAGGTCAAAGGTCCCTTTCTGGGATATGACTGGAACATTGCAGGAGCAAATTCCTAAAATATGGATGTCCACAGCAGTACCATGGTGCGTAAAAACTGCTGGATCTTTTTTAAATCTTTGAATCCAGTCTTTAAAGCCTTCACCCATTGCTAATGTAAATTTTTTTAAGATTTTTTTTAATGTGGACCATTTTTAAAGTCTTTATTGCATGTGTTACAATATTGTTTCTGTTTTATGTTTTGGTTGTTTGACTGCAAAGCTTGTGGGATCTTAGCTCTCCAACCAGGGATTAAACCCCTACCCCCTGCATTGGAAGCCAGGAGTCTTAACCACTGGACCACCAGGGAAGTACCTGGTAATGTAAATTTAATGTCACTCCTCATCCAAACCCAATGGCTCCAGGTGGACCAGTCTGGACACTGTCCCACCCACACCACGCTTATCCTTGTCTTTCATGCAATTCACCTCCTCTGTAAAGATTCCACCCTCATTTCCCACCAATCCAAATCCAAAAATACTTCAAAACCTAACCTTTGCCCTGCCTCAATTTTAGACTCTTCCAACTTTTCCAGGTCACCCCCAAGTCCCCCAAGCACACAATAATGCCTGTAGCTCCTTTAGTCTGAGCTTAGATCTCCTTGGTGGATTTTTAACCACCTGCTACCCCATTTACTAATTACTTCAAGATGTTGAAGAGATGGGAATGTCCTTCAGCATGTGAAGCCAGCCTCGCCCTCCCTTGCATCTCCCCCAGCCCCCACACAGCTGATAGACAGAGATTCACCAAGAGATGCTGATTCGTTGGTAGTGATAAAGGGTCTGATCAATTTTTCTATCAGAAGTTATGAGCACAGACTCTCAACCAAGATGTACTGTGGACAACGGGCAACCATTTTCCTACTAACTCTGAGGAATTCCCATTTTTATCTGCATGGTTACACTTCTGATTCCATATTCCAGAAACATCTCACAATGGCCTAGATCATCTTCATTGCAACACCCACAACTTGGAATAGCTGCATGTGTCTTCAACCAGAAGACTTATGATGTGTAGGGATAGAAATGCCAAAGGGAACACATCTATATATGTACTGTCATTGAAAGCTCTACATGGAGGCTATTTAAGATTCAAGTTCATATTGCAAGAGGCTATGGCCTCTCTAAATTCTAAAGCTAGGTGAAGGACTTTCACTTTGAAAGGAACTACTCAAACACAGCTCTACTTACCCCTTTAAAAGCACCCAGAAATTGTAAAGTAATTAGCCTCCAACTAATAAAAAAATAAAATAAAATAAAAAAATTAAAGCACCCAGAAAAAGGCATTGAAACCTATCACATGTCTCCAGTGATGTTAAAATCCTAAGAACAAAATGTAAGTAACCACAGCAAGTAAAAAACTGTTAGTATTCAAGTCCAGCATTTAAACTTCCCCTAAGCTCCCAGGTCCTTACCCACATAAGTATATCTTCTTCCTTTTTCTATAAGTGTTCCTTTACAACTGTCTGCTCTGTTCTTAAGATATAAATTTCCTCTTCTTGGAAAAAAATTCTTTCTCCTTTTGCTTTCTTTATTCATTGTCCTTTAAGATAACTCAGACTCTAACGCCTGTCCTTCTCAGGTGCAAGATGATGTCCAGGTCAGCCTCTGAAAACATTCTCTAACTGGGCAATGCACCCCACTGTCACCACCTGCATTTCGGCTCACTGGGCCCCACAGGCAATGCTGAGGTCTGCATATTGAGTTGAGGATGCCTGTGTCACAAAGACAGCGGCTAGAACTGGCCTCACACCACAGCTGAGTAATACCTGGCCTTCCTCAGTCCAGGGATCCACATAACAGGTGCCCAGAGGCACAATGTAGCCCAATTGGTTTTGAGGTTAGTTTACACATATGTGTCCAGGTGATCTCATTTCCTGCCAGTTCTGAATAAAAGGAAAAGGAGTTAATTTTCACTGGACATTCCTTGGGTGCAGATACAAGGCTAGGTACTTTCCATATGCCATTGTAAGACCTTGTTTCACCCCAGAAACAGTTGGCGGGATTCTTGTCCAAACAGAAAGCAGATGCACATAACTCAATTGCTGCTATCTAACTGTCAGCAGATGTGAATACTCAAAGTCTATCTAAGCAGACTCTTTGTTTATTGTTCTGCTGGGGCCTTACCGATGATCCATTAATCCATGATATCATCCACTGGTTGGTATTTCTATTCAAATACATAAGCATCATCATATGGCGTAGGAAAGAAAGAGATGGGGCTTTCACCAGTTATCTACTAAGAGCCAAGCCCATTTCTTACACCATCACATTGAATCCTCAATCAAAATATTGTTATTTCCATTGAATAAATGAAGTTTGAGAAAGTTGCTTAAATTAATCAAGTTTGCACAGCTAATAAGTAATTGGCCCCAAATTCAAACTCCCTGTGTTCTCATTTCCTAGTCCACTTGGCATTTGTCCATTCTGCAGCCTAAATCTGTGTTCACATTTCTACAAAGCCAATCCTCAGTAGGTATGGAAAGTCTTCTTCATAGACCAAGGCAGCCAGTAAAGGGTAGAGCCCCAACTCAGCTAGAGTCAAAAAGAGAAATAGAGGTTGAAATTCCATATGAAGAAGAATTATAGATCAGCTGAGCATATTTTTTATACCTAAAATGCATCACAACCTTTTTGTATGTTCTTGTGAAACATCTTAATAAGCAGGGGGTGGAGAGCACAGCGGAGGCCATGCTGTGACCATCCAGTTTGCAAGAAATAACAAATGAGCTGAAACCACCAGGAGATGGATTGGTGCTGAGGAAGAGCAGCCTCTGATTCCAAAGTTAGGACTTAAGTGGCTTCAGCACCTGGAACAGGTGGACTCCCACAGCGATCTCTGATGACGAAGCGGGACAGCAGCCACACGGGGCAGAAGGAACAATCACAGCAAAATCAGAGCAGAGACGAGCAAGAGACAAATTCAAGGTCACAAATGGAGCGGTGTGGTGGAGACACCACGGAGGAGGAGAAAGAGGCGGCGCGAGGAAAGCATGAAGAAATGCAGTCGTGATTGCAAACACGGTGAAAGGCGCCTTCACAAGGGACCATGGTAGCCAATCTTGTTATATATACGGATATGTGTGAGAGTGTGTGTGTGTGTGTGTGTGTGTGTGTGTGTGTGTGTGTTCAAGCATAGAGTGAAAAGCCATCGTCTGCATGTGTTCAGGGAATTTCTCTGAACAGATATGTTGGCAACAGTTCCCAAGTCTGCCCAGTAGACTCCTCACTTCGGTCTTCTCTGACTCGGGATGCCTGATACATGTGGACCACATTGAGTATGGAGACCCCGGGAATGTGCATGACAGCAATCATCCTAGTACCATGATCAGGCTGCTGCTCCCCATCCTTCTTCGTGTGTCTCCACTCCAGCTCTATCAGGAATCAGCAAACTGACCCACACAGAGTTGCCCCGTTCACAAGACCCACCTGTAGTTCAGTCGCTAAGTCCTGTGTGACTCTTTGCCACCCTATGGACTGCAGCACACCAGGCTCCCCTGTCCTTTCCTATCTCCCAAAATTGGCTCAGATTCATGTCCATTGAGTCAGTGATGCTATCTAACTATCTCATCCTCTATCTTTAATCTTCTGCCTTCAATCCTTCCCAGCATCAGGGTCTTTTCCAGTGAGTCGGCTCTTCACATCAAGTGGACAAAACATTGGAGCTTCAGCTTCAGTATCTGTCCTTCCAATGAATATTCAGGGTTGATTTCTATAGGATAGACTGGTTTGATCTCCTTGCTGTTCAAGGGACTCCCAAGAGTCTTCTTCAGCATCACAGTTTGAAAGCATCCATTCTTCAGCACTCAGCCTTCTTTATGGTCCAACTCCGTCTCCAAATTGCTGTGTCATAACCCTGTCTCCCTTGTCTATGGATTAGAACTTGATCTTTCTTAGAGCATCACTGCTTAGGGTAAGTGCCTGAGAGTATCCCAAAGGCAGAGAACATTTTGCTCCCAACTTGGTCAACAGGGAACCTAGGATTTTATTAGGAAGGGTAGGACCTTTAGTAGTGTTAGTCGCTCAGTCATGTCCGACTCTTTGCGACCCCATAGACTGTAGCCTGCCAGGCTCCTTTGTCCATGGGATTTCCCAGACAAGAATACTTGAGTGGGTTGCCATTCCCTTCTACAGGACATCTTCCCAACCCAGGGATCAAACCTTGGTCTCCCATATTGCAGGCATAGCAGCAGATTCTCTACAGACTGAGCCACCAGGGAAGCGACTTCAGCAGATATCAGTTATTTACATCACAGAGTGAATAATTCTCACATCTTTCCCTTCACTTTATGAACAAAGAGCAGTAAACTACCCAAGTAGGAGAATTGAGCTAGAAAATCTGGGACTGACTCCTGACTCTGCCCCATTCACATTGAGTGAGACCTCGAGCTCTCTGAGCCTCAGTTGCTTTGCATGTAAAATGAACATGAAAAAACTCTTTCATGAGGTTGGGGACCCATGGAGTGATATTGTAGAAGTAAACACACTGATGTTGATTGGATATTATTCTATTAAAGTTCTCAAGATTTGAAAACTAAACTTTGAAATAACAAGAAAAAATCTGCAATTTTGTCTACCAGCCGGAACTGATCCCAGGCCCACCACTGATTCCAAATTTGGGGAGAGTAGGAGACCAGCTCACCATCATCTCATTGATTCTACTATGTGTCAGGGTTAAATTTCATATAGCATCTCACAAAATCTTCAAATAACCATCTTGAGATAGGTGTTAATACTATCTTTTCTTAGCAGATGATGAAATCAAGGCTCAAAACATGAATTCATGTATCAACGATCTCATAGCCAGTAAGTAACCCAATCAGAACAAGAATTCATGTCTCTGAGAGAAAGTACATGCTTTTGACTGTAACACCTTCCAGCAAAAGGACCCATAGGATTGATCCCTAGATGGGAAGTCTGGCTGATCCTCTACAAGATAATTTACCTAACTTCTCAGCTAAATGGTTTGACTTCCAACAGCTAGGAATTATTTTATGAGTCTTACGAGTGCTCTAAACCTCAAAGCCACTGAACTGGAGGAAGTAAATTGCATTTCCTTCCAAGTGCCAGCACTGTGGGTGTCCACGATGCTAGTCTCGTTGTCTCTAGGCCCAGGTGACACCCAATGGGGGAATGACAACACTAAATTAGCTAATTGGATCTTTGCTTCATAACCTGAGAGCAAGCACACTGAACTCATCTTCTGTGTAGAGAGTATCAGCAAAGAGGTCTAAAGCTGGTAGATTCCCTGTTCATTGATTTACTGTGGTTTGTAAATGACCCCTCCAGTAACACAAGTTAGGTATCTTTAAAGGAGCCATAAAATCAAATCTCCACTAACCTCTCACTAACAATGATAACAGCTGAAAACCCTTTCTTTCCCCTTAGTCGGGGCATGGGACTCCCAGCCCAGAGTCAGGCTCAGAGCTTTCCAAATACCTTTTCTGATGGGGTTCAGTCAGCACTGAAGTCACTGAATTTTCACAAATCCTTCATGACCAGGAGAGAAAATGAAAGGTACAAGATTGTACCACACATGTGGTGCCTCCAGCCCAGGCCAGGGGAAAAAAAGTAAGTAAAAAGGGTGTGTGTGTACACACACACACACACACATATATATACACACACACACATACATATTCACAGTCTTTCAAAGCTCATTGATTCATCCAAAAATACTTAATGAGCACAAGCTCTCAGCCAAGTGCTGGCTCTGGATGAAGCAAAGAAGGAGCTACTAACCCTGCTTCTAAATGTGTCCCAAGTCTGTGGATCTTGTTTGATTAAACAGATGTATATTGAAAGATAATGACCATACAGTGTGATAAATGTGTTCATCAAGAGATGTACAGACCCATTCAGGGCAATTTTAACCTACTTTCTAGAGATCAGGTAGACTTCATAGAGGAGGTTTCACATGAATTGGGTCTTAAAGGAAGTACAATATACACTAGAGATAGCTTGGAGGTCTAGTTTGAAATTGTCACTCTTTCCTTCCCATGAGTCTAGAGTGACTTATCACAGACGAGGAAAACTGGACAGCAACTTAATCTGTCTCTTTGCAGCTGTTGAGGAGGGGGAAATTGGTAAAAGGTTGCCTGCAGTAAGAATGCAAGACAAAAATGACTATGTCAGGCACTGAATAGCCAACAGCATCCCCAGAAACCAGCAGGGTCCAGTTCAGATCAAAGCCCAAGACTCTCTCTCCTGACAAGACCTGGGGGGAAAGGTCCTTTGCTGCACATCATGGGGAAGGGAGTTTATTCCTATGGGATTTTTAAAATGTATTTCAGCATGGATAAATCACAGCAGCCTTGTGGAAGGTTGCTCAAAGGGCAGGAAGAGAAAATAAGAGTTGGGGAAAGGAGATTATTGCCTCTACTGTGATCTGAACAATGGCTACAGCTGGGCTTATTATTTCCTGCAATATGGCTCTTAGCACCAGTAAAATAAATGAATTTTTCAACAAGAGCCTTTCTGAGCTTTTCTCTGTTCAAGCCCAAACAAGAAAAATAATCATCTGTTAAAACAGAGGGGAAAAAAAAAAGACGAAAACTATTCTTATTTACAGATTTTCTTTCTTAAAGAAATAACTTAAAGGAAAAGAAAACTTTATGATAGGATTTGATGAGGCAATTCAGGAAGAGAGCAGTCAAGGGAAAATGGAATAAGCTAACAGTTCAACACAGCCCAAGATTTCTGAGCCTGTGATGATGAAACAGCTCCAAAATCCAAGAAGGAAGGTGGAGGCTGCCAGTCTGAGTTTACTTGATATTGTGGGCGCCTATGAGTAGATCTGTAATCTACTGTTTGTGCAGTAATTTTCATTCCCTTTGCTCTGCTGGAGAAACAGAAGTATATGGGAAATAATGAGTTAACTTTCATTCTGGGTCCCAGAGAAGCCTAGTTCAATAGCAGTAATGGAAATGAAGCTTCTCCTCTGTTAGATATTTGTCTGGATTATCTCAGATGGCAGAGTCTCTTTAAACCTTCCCTGGCAGTTATTCCCTCAGCCTCTCCCAAAGCTTCAAAAGGACATTATTTACACGCCTATCAAAGCACCCACTGCAGTGGAATATCCCCTGCTTTTGTACATTAGTCTTTCTCAATGAAACAAGAGTCCCTCACATGGATGCTGACTGTACCTGATACAGGACATGGCACAGAATAGGGGTTTGTTTCATGGAGGTGGACTCTAAGAGAGTAAGAGCTCAGGCTGATTTGTATTGAAGCACTGAGCAACATTAACCAAGCTCATTATACCACCAAGACCTCTAAACACATCTCCAAATCCACTGCCCCAAGAAATCTTCAGCCAACTTGTCCCACTTCCAGTTCAGAACATGCCAGTCTGTGCCAAGTGAGTCATCGGTTTCTTCTCCCAAACTACTTCTTCTGGCTTTTCTTATGCCTTTAGCACTCCTGATTTCAGCCCCTTGAATATACTGCTGACTCCTCATTCTCCCTTACCTCGC
The DNA here is from genome assembly GCF_023699985.2 of Odocoileus virginianus. Lineage (NCBI taxonomy): Eukaryota > Metazoa > Chordata > Mammalia > Artiodactyla > Cervidae > Odocoileus > Odocoileus virginianus. Next base: position 72,099,251 of record NC_069680.1, read on the forward strand.
CCGTCCCTCCATGACAGAATACAATCAGTAAACCATTCAATCAGGAAACATATGGGATCTGTCTAGCTTCCTTTTCCTGATGCACTCGAAGAGCTGAATATAGCTATGCCGCCTCCTCTCCTGGGAAATATTGAAGATTGCACTCTCCTGCTCCCTTGAGAAAACTAATTTTGGGGTTATTAATGACTGAGTTCTGGATTTCATTGGTTTTCAAGATCTCTTACAAAGGAACTGGAGGAGAAAAGGGTTGAGGAGAGAGGAAAGAGAATAAACTAGATAGAGAAGTTAAAGAATATCAAAACTCAACAGGCATTTTCCTGAGGTTCAAAAGATGTTAGAGGATGGGGGAGGAGAGAAAGAGTGAGAGTGGTTACTGGGGCAAGACTGGGTCCCTGAGGTTTCTTCAGAGGATGCTGGCCATAAAGAGACAGGGAAACCGAGTGTGGTGATCTAACAAAGAGACCCTGGGAGGGACAATGTGCAGGTTCCCAGGAGCTGTGGGAGTTAGTAGAGGACCCTGCACCTACATCCAGACTCCTTTCGGCAGAGAGGACTTCACTTCATCTGCATTTAGCCCCTCACCTGCTGCCTGCCAGTAAGGAGGGACAGTCATCCATGTCATCAGGCTTTCCTCTAGACCCAGGCAGCCAGCCTTCAAAATGACCCTGGATCACTGCTTCCTGGAACTCACACCTGTGTGTGGTTACACACACACAGACACACACAGTACCAGGGTTGGTCTATGTGACCATGGAATTCAGCAGACATGGTGGTATGTGACTTGCAAGATCAGGTTGTAAAAGACTGCATCTTCTGCCATGTTCTCTCTGTCTTCTGTCTTTCTCTCTCACATTCCTCACTCTGGGGGAAGCCAGCTGTCACATTATGAGGAACTCAAAAAGTCAATGGAGAGGCCCCTGTGGCAAGGAACTAGGATGTCCAGCCAAGAGCACATGAGGCACTAAGGCCTCCTGCCAACAGCCACCTGCGCCATCTTGGAAGCATATCTGCCTCCAGCTGAGCTTGGAGATGACTGCCCGCAGCCTGACTCCTACCCTCATGAGAGACTGAGCCAGAGCCTCTCAGCTCATCGACTGCAGATTCCTGACCCTCAGAAACTGTGAATAATAAATATGTTTTGTTTAAAGCTTTAAGGGGCATACAGTTTATACAACAGGATGACTAACACCGCATGTACTTTATTTGATATGGACAGTCCCAGGTTTTTACTTCTAAAATACCCAACACTCAAAAAGCAAGAAATAGCTTGCCAGACACTCAGTGAGGTGGTGGTGAGAACTTCTGCCCCAGGTCCTGAACAGAGGGCTGAGGGGACAGAGCAAAGTTCAACAGGCCTCTCACCTCGGTCACGCGTTTCAAGCCACGCTCACTGCCCACTGCCCTGGGGACGGTAGCCACAGCCTTTTCTCTGGCCCTCCCCTGCTGTCTTCTCCCTTCCCTCCCATACGACAACAGCACTTGCTGTCACGGCTCTGAACCATCGTCCAGTCTTGGCACTTCCTTCTTTACATAATTCCTCATATTTTTACAGAATAATGCTAGTTCCAATTAGAGCCCAACATCCCCCAACACCCATGGTACCTCCACACACCCTTCCTGCTATATCTCCCACATTTCCCCCCGATAGGAAAAGGCAAGAAGAAAGAGAAGATGCAGTGTTTGGAGTTATTTCTGTTTCTGTTGCACTGTAAGGACAGCCTCAGGAGAAAGGCAGCTTTCTCACTCCATGGCCAGCCCAGGGGGACGGGGCGGCTTGGACTTGCTTTCAGCAGATGTCTGAGCCTGGGTATCAGATCTGGTGTTAGGAAGTATTGACAGGGAAGGGGGTGAACCACCACAGAGGTCTCCCAACAGTAAAACCCTGCCTTAGGGGAACATACAAGTTTCTGTCAAGGACTCCCGCCAGGACCCTGGGCTGGCCATTGCCATGCAGTGTCTAACCAGCAAGCTGGCTCAGCCTGGCACCCAGGCCAAATGTCCAGCAAGGTCCAAGTGCAGCAACCGGCAGGTGCTGGGGATTTAGGCAAATGCAAGCACCATCATGTCCTGGGCAGCCCGATGCAATGTCCAGCCCCTGCTCTGCACCTGGATGGGTGAGTGCTGGCCTGGATACTCAGGTGAACTGGGCTGAGCCTGCAAGGAGGCTTATGTCCTATGACCCCCGGCACAGCACCTTGGAAACAGAAGTTGAACTTTACTTAGCATTTCCATAGAAAGAGTTAGCTCTGGTCAGAAATAGGGCTCATCCCTCAGTCCTGAGTTTAAACTCTCAGAGGGTTACAAACACAGCTGCAGAAGTGAGGCCTTCAAGGTCACTGGCAATGGGGATGCTCTTGCCAGTGGGTGGGGACATACTGGGTCACACTGAAGCTTGGAGCAGCAAAGGTGGCAGGCTCTGCCTTTCCTCCCACTTTCCTTCTTTCTTCCTCTCATTCTCCCTTGTTTTCTGTTTGTTGTGCTGGTTGTTATACTTCTCTCCTTTCTCTTTCACTCTTTCCTCCTCCCCTTCTTCTTTCATTTCTATGCCTCCCCTCCTTTTCCTCTGTCCCTGCCCCCAACTTTCTGGCTCTCCACTTCTAGATATCCCCCCCCCCGCGGCTCCCCATCACCTTTCCCCTTCTCCCCCTCCACTTCTTTCCATCCCACAAGTCTCTCTGCCTCTCCTGCTGCCCTAGGTCAAAGGGCTTTATCCTGAAGTTTTCTAAACTAATGAAGTCCTGGAGGGAAGGTCTAAACACTGCTGCACATCCACGTTCCTGCCAGGCTCTCCAAACTCATAGCTCAGCCTCCACCTTCTTTTCTCCCAAGAGGCTTCTCTAGACAAGGCCCGCCTCCATCTGGGTCACACTTCCCTGTACCCTGCTAGAAAAACCCAGTCAGGATATTTTCTCATGACTCAGTTGCTACAAGACCTGGGTATCTATCGTTAGTCAAATAACACAAAGTTTAGTGTGGGAGAGTGATAAAAACAAGACTTTAATATGGAACATTATGCTTCAAATTTTGGCTGTGCCATACCACTAAGATAGTCACTGTGGGCACAGTGTTCATCCTCAGTTTCCCAATCTGTAGAATGGGTATTATCATAGAATCACTGGTGAGCCCAGTGGGATAATGTAATAGTATACCTGCTGTGGTACTTGGAACATTGTAAATAGTCCACAATGACCAGTCTCTTCATCCTTAGCCATGTCCCTTCCTTCGTTCTCTCTCTCTCTCCAAACAAACTGAAAACCTGAAAACTCCATGAGGGCAGGTGCCTTGAATTCTAACCTCTGTCTAGCCCTGGCCCTATTAAAACGTTCCATATGCTGCTGGTGTCAAGGATAGTTGAGACTTTTCTGACAATGACATAAAAGGTGGGGGGGGGGGGGCACATGGCACAGATTTATCATTGGGAAAACAACACATAGTTTATCTTTGGCCAGTGTCCTCCTACACGGCAGGCCAAACCAGACTAGACATGCTAACCTATGACCTTATCTTTCATTCCTATGTTAAGAACTCTGCATGTTTCAGAGAGTTTATACTGCCAGCCAAGAAGATCTCAACACCCAAACTGTGCCTGCAGCTTGAGGCAGCCCTGAGAGAGAGTCACACCAGGGTGGTTTCTGGGCCTCTTTGGTCACCAGCTCTGAGTGCTTCATATATAGGCTCTGACTAGCATGCAAAGCAGGCTTCCCAGGTGGCTCAGTGGTAAAGAATCTGCCTGCCAATGCAGGAGCAGCAGCAGACCTGGATTCAATCCCTAGGTCAGGAAGATCCCGTAAGAGGAAGTGGCAACCCACTCCAGTACCCTTGCCTGGAAAATCCCATGGACAGAGGAGCCTGATGGGCTACAGTCCATGGGGTCACAAAGAGTCAGACACGACTGAGAACACATGCACAGCATTGCAAAGTCTAACATTAAGTGACTCATAGTTATCATCTACTTATGTTTTTAGACAATTAAGAATTGGCCAAAAGACACTCAGCTGCATTCCTCATTCCTAAATAAGGCCAACTTTGATGTAAAAACATTCAGTAAATGCCATTTATGACCAAAATATTAAACTTGTGTAACAGGAGACCTAATAACTAAAGGGCCCAAGTGTCTCTGACCATTCCACCCAGACCAGCATCTAAAGATGCCTCTGTTTGGTTCCCAAAGATCATACCTGTTATCTTTTCTGAGAAAGAAGAGACTAGAGAATTCAACATGACACCAAGAATCCTGATCTTACTGGTCTCTATCATAGTTTTTTATAGCAGAAAATAGTACACAGAGCTCTAAATCAGTGGCCCCCAATCTTTTTGGCACCAAGGACTAGTTTCATGGAAGACAATTTTCCACAGATGATGGGGAGTGGGAGATCATTTCAGAATTGTCGACTTCAAAAATAGTCACAACCTAAAAGTTGAGTTATGTTTTATTCAGAGGGAATTTCCAGGACTTCAAGCCCAGGAAACAGCATCTCAAGTAAACCTGAGAGAATGGCTCCAAGGAGAAGGGGGCAGGAGGCAGATTATATAAAATTTTGTGACAAAGGGCAGGTAGCGTGAATGTCAAAAGATTACGGTTAATTAAAGAAAACCAGACATCCCAGATTAAGGAATTTAGCACTTATCTTTGTATGGGAAGATGCAAGAGTCTGGGCTCTCTTAAATCATTCCTTTCCATTTGCATCTCAGCTATCCTGGGCCAGTAGCCTGTTTTTTCACATCCCGCTCTTCCTTGGGGCTCACTTACGGAGTGGTTGCAGTCCTGATGGCTGCCAGATTGCAGGCGTTCTTCTCCTTCCTGAATGCCCTTAGGGCTCAGGAGCTCATATTTGGAGGGCTGGAATCATTAATGACTGTGGCATCCTTGTTTACTGATAAGGCAGGAAATAGTTTCTCAGGTGGCACTGGTGGTAAAGAACCTGCCTGCCAATGCTGCAGACAAGAGACGAAGGTTCAATCCCTGGGTTGGGAAGATCCCCTGGAGGAGGGCATGACAACTCACTCCAGTATTCCTGCCTGGAGAATCTCATGGACAGAGAAGCCTGGCAGGATACAGTCCATAGGGTCAGAAAGAGTTGAACAGTGCAACTTTGCACATGCACTCCATTTCTCAGGATGATTCAAACACATTAATTTCTATTATCACTACATCAGCTCCATCTCAGATCATCAGGCATTAGATCCCAGAGGTTGGGGACCCCTGAGCTAAATTATTAGGAAAAGAAAGTGAAGTCGCTCAGTTGTGTCTGACTTTTCTGACCCCATGGACTGTAGCCTGCCAGGCTCCTCCAGCCATGGGATCTTACAGTGGAATAAAGAGCTGGAGAGAGAAACTAGGTTAGTTTTATTATAGGAAGTTTCTAGCCCCAAAGCAAAGGGCTCTGGTTAGGGGCACGTACTCTCCATTTAGAGCCACCTAGCTAGAACTGACCAGGTTGTTCACCAGTGAAGCTTTAAGACCCCTCCTCCCCACAGAACCTTCTCCTCCTAAGAAGTACCTTTCCCATCGCATCCACCAAGATGCCATCAGAGGTGCCCTGATCTTGATAATCGCAAGAAAGAGCCTTGTGCCATTTTCAGCCACATGGTCCCCGGTGCTCCCAAGGTAATAGGCTGCTTCTGGAAAGGGCAATGAATCAAAAAGGAAAACTCCCCAATTCCCCAACAGGGAGATAAAAATGCAGGTAAGCTGGCAACTGGCCTTTTAAATGTCTTGCTTCAGAGCATAGGGAAAAAAGAAAAACAAAAATGGCCTGATCCTTTTCCCCTGGTCCTTTCCCTTCAGGAAGTGTCTTGTTTCTTCAGATTTTTTTTTTCCCTTTTCCATGCAAGGGACAGAATCATTAACAACCCTCAGGCTCTCTCAGGGCTAAGTTAACTAAACTGATTTGGGGTATTTCCCTTTGGTTAGAAATGGTAAGCGGTGAGCAGTGCCAAGCTCCTGAAATTGAAGCCCATGTCATTCACTTCTCATGCAAAGCCCTAAGGCTCCCTGGTGGAATCAGAGACTTAAATTGGCCTTGTTCTTTTACCCAAGCAATTAATAATGCATTTGGAACAACAACAACAAAAAAAAAAACCACAGCATGTTTGCTAGGCTCCAGACACAGCCGCCAACATTCCTTAATTGAGTCCAATGTGCTGGGCTAAGGTGCCTTTCTACAGGATCTGCTGGGTGGGAGCTGAAGGGGCCTTGCCAAAGATCTGCTCTCCAGGGATGGAAATTCTGGCTGATGATTTGCATAATAAGACCAAACCCCTTGGCAAATACACAGCCCTTTGTAATTTACATAATGTTTCTCAGTAGTTATCTCAGTTAATAGATACCACTGAATAGCCTCCATTTACACTTCCAAAAGCAAATGGACAGTGAGTCTGCCCAACAATAACTTGTTCTCAGATAAGATCTGATTTCTTAGAGGATTGGTCAACCCAATTTACAAATTTCAACCTTCCCTTTAGTACAGTTACGCTTCCTCTAGGTCTATCCAATCTCTTAACATCCGGGAACTGACACTATCCACTTGAACCCAGTTCTTTGCACAGAACACCCACCAAAAAAATAATAATAAAATCACATCTCCAGAAATAAATTTTAGTCATAGTGTGATTCCTATTAAAGTTCTTTGAACTCTCTATTGTTCAAAGGATATAGTTTAAAATTTCTAGCCATATCCTCTGTGTCAATGCATGTAGATCTAAGTGAACTGTTTAAACCGTTGAGCCACCAGATGCATAAATCACAATGCATCCAATCATTCCCTCCCTCCCTTGCTCCCCCTCTCTGGTTATTATAAACAGTGTTTAAATGAAGAGATGCACACGTATCTCTTGTATACATTTACACCAGAGGTTCTCCAGGCAAGAACTGCAATTGCTGAGGTGATAGAATATGCATATTTTTAACGTTATTAGGACTTGAATTGTTCTCTAAACTCATCAATTTGCACTCCCACTAGCAATGCATGATACTGTCTTCTCTAGATATTCATCAAGTTAGTTACCAGTTTACTTTTTAATAATTCCATTAAGTAAGAAATATTATAGTATCTCATTTTGTTTTAATTTAACACTTGCTTAGTTACTGAAATTGAGAATCACCTTTCTCTTTCTCTTGCTCCTCCGGTTCCTCCTGTTCCGCCTATTCTTTCTCCTCTTTTTCCTCTCTTTCCCCTCCTTCCCCCTCCCTGCCCCTTCCTTCTTCTCCTTCTTCTTCAAGCAGGACATTCGGATTTCTCTGTGCATTGTCCCTAGATATATTTTGCCTATTTTTCATCTTCTGTTGGGCTGTTTTTTCATTGATTTATAGACATAAAAACATATTCTAAAATGTTATGTCTTCTCTTTCTCTTTTTTATGTTAGGCTGTTGGTCAAAAATACTTAAATATCATCAACTTCATGGAATAAAACCTAATGCTAGTATACTGCCTCAAACTTCCAGGGCAATATGAGTAGAAACAGGAATAGCAGGTATTCTTGCTTATTGCTGACTTTTTAGGTAATGCTTCTAGTATTTCACCACCAACTGCTAAAAAAATAAATACTGCAGGCCTTTAGTGGATATCACTTTTAGTTAGAGGACATTCTTTTTCATTTCTGTTTTAAAAGAATTTTTTCAATAAAAAGCATTCCTGGGAGAACCTACATATCATAAATATGTTCATGGCATGAATGTATTTTGATATTCTGTCTTTCTTTGTCTCTCTCTATCTCTGTCTCTCTCTGTCTCTCACACACACACACACATACACACATATACCTAGGCTTAGTTTAACAGCTTTACTTAGGATTTTTGCCTCTCTGATCATAAATAATTGTGTCAATTTTTCTTAGTCATTCTGCTTTTGTCTGATTTGGGAATCAATATTAAAATAACATCATCAACTTAATTGGGATGTTTTCCACCTTTTCTATTCTCTAAAAGTATTTCTAAAAGGTAAAATTATGTATTCCTCAAAGGTATGGGAGAAGATACCTGTATATGGTCTGGATCTATTTTTCATTAGCAGTTGGAGCAACTGGGTAAATTTCTAAAAACTAATCTCACTTCCTTTTACATGACTTTTCTATTTCTTTTTAAATAATTCTGTTGGATTATAGTTTTCTAGAATTCTATTCTCTTTCATTAAAACTTTCCGTTTTTTCAGCATATAGCCATTCACGATGTCTCTCCAGATAGATTCAAAATTCTTGTTCCCTTCAGCTTGAGGGTCCCTGAACCAATCAATAGTAACAATTAGAACCTCAGCCCTAGGGGGACAGACCTAAGGTCACATTTATCATACAGAACATCTCTCCCACCAAGGGTCCAGGCAGAGGTGGGCAACTGTTTTGTCATCTGCCTGCATCTGTGTCTGAGGTGCCCTTTTCTGGACCATTCTTTCACACTCCACCACTCCAGTCCTTCTACCTTTGTTGCTTTATGGAGGGGTCTCAGATCCAATATGCCACCTTGTATAACAGCACAGTTCACTTTCATTCCGCATGTAGGTGTTAAACCTCATGTCCCTAGTTTGCTGAGATGGACAATTTCTTACCACCTGCCAAATCTGCTGAAGGATTAGCTCCCATCCCTAGTCTGGTTTCCAGAAACCTTTTCATTTCGAGCACACACCAGTTGCCTGTTTTTCTTGCAAGCTTAATTCTGCATTTAAAAGAATATTAATCAGTTTCATAAAGCCTAGCTAGTGTTGTAACAGTGGCAGGGTCTTCAGGTATACATCAGAAGTATTGTGAGAAGAGGAGGGTGGGTGGGCTCCCAAGGCCACAGAGTCCTGGGATCTGTGGGAATGGAACCACACAGAAATTAAAAACCTAGGAAGATGCAGGAGCCTTCGTTGAGAGGGAAACATTTTAGCTGAGACTTGATGGATGTATATGATTATTTATACAGGGCCAGAAAGAAGGAAGGAGGCTCGCTTAGCTGTAAACAGATCTCCACAATGTGAATTTAAAGCAACTCAAAATGACAGCTATTTGAAGGGGGAAAAGCTAAATAAAAAAATTCCAAAGAAAATGGAGTAGATCCACATTAGGTGAATAAGAAAATATCTACTAAATGATTAAAAAAAAACACTCCATGGTTGAGAGCTCCCAAATGAAACAGGACTGTTTATTCAGTTGTTTTAAAACACAGGGCATCCATCACCTTAGAAAAGCCATCCCCAGAATAACTAGCCCCAGACAGACACTGCTTTGAGTCTGTGTAATTGGTGCTGTGAGAAGAGGCCGATGGTGAAGTGGCTGGCTTTTAATCAGAAACTGACCACAGCTAAGTTGTCCTCAAACAGAAGTCTAATGTCGGAGCAACAGTGGCTGTAGACAGGTCACAAAGCCCAAGGTGAAATGAACCACTCTCATAAACAGTACAAACACCGGCTAAACTTCATCCCACTCTCGGTACAAGTTTAAGTCCATGTTCCACCCTGCAAAGTGAATCTCTGGAGGCTTTTTTATCCATGAAGTGGATAAAACGTGAGGATAAAAACTTTAGTGCTCCAGCTGTCAGTGTCCCTTTTACAACTGGCATAAAAGCTGTGAGCAAAGTGATAAAAGCAGTCAGGATGGCTGGACTGTGTTTCCCTATTCTTATTAGGAGAGGACAAATTCAAACACACACAAAAACATTGTGCCTTCTTCTCACTTTGGTCCAAGATGAAGGCAGGTGATAAAACAGTCTGTGAGCTAAATCCATTTTGAAAGAGGAGTCTTATTGAGTGATCCTAGACAGACAAAGGGATCAGGACCTGTTCATATTAAATAAATGCTATTTATAACCAAGCCCTTTGAATATCTGCATCCGGGGATACGATCTTAATTATCTGACAAAAGGCCATTTAATCACCAAGATCTGAGCAAATTGAACAAGTATTGAGAATCCCCCCCCCTTCCATTTTGCATGAGATGTCAGTAGTGGTTCCTGAAAAAATAAGAGTTGTCCGAGTTGAGCTCTGGACAATCCAGTGGCCTCTGCAATAGATGCCTCAAAGGAAAATGCTGGACTGAGAAATTCTATTGCCATTAAAAATTTCTCCATCACTGTATGAAAAATTCCAGATGCAAATATGGAATTTTCTAAGTTTTCCACTTCTCCCATCAAATTTGGGGGAGATCAGAGTTTACTCAAAATCAGTTTCAGTCACTAAAAGGAATGAGCTCATTTATGGTAGGGATGCAATTTTTTTGGCATCATTTTCCCCCCCATAAAGAGAAGGAATGGCATGATCAGAAGAAGAGCTGAGAATTTGTTGAACAGAGACACAGTAGAATAGGATAAAGGAAAGAAGTAAAAAGATCTAAATTCTAGCATTCTACAACTTATCTGCTGCATAACAAAAATGTTACTTAACCCCTGTAAGTTTCCAAGTTCTTTGCCACAAAATGAGGATAGTAACACCTCACTGATCTTACCAGGTGGTGTTTGGCACCTTATAACACAGAGAAAGATATCTGTTATCACTTAGATGTGGAGTCTAAAAAGGGGTATAAGGCGAAAGTCACTCAGTTGTGTCTGACTCTTTGTGACTCCATGGACTATATAGTCCATGGAATTCTCTAGACCAGAATACTGGAGTGGGTAGCTTCTCCCTTCTCCAGGCAATCTTTCCAACCCAGGGATCGAACCCAGGTCTCCTGCATTGTGGGTGGATTCTTTACCAGCTGAGCCACAAGGGACGACCAAGAATACTGGAGTGGGTAGCCTATCCCTTCTCCAGCAGATCTTCCCAACCCGGAAATTGAACCGGAATATCCTTCATTGCAGCAGATTCTTTACCAACTGAGCTATCAGAGAATTAAAAAGGGGCATAAATGAACTTATCTACAAAACAGAAATAGGGTCACAGATGTAGAAAATAAACATAATTACTAGGAGATAAGAAGGGGATAAACTGGGAGATTGGGATTGACATATACACAGTTATACTCCATAATGACCTATATGGGGAAAGAATCTGAAAAGAGAAGATGTATATGTATAGCTGATTTAGTTTGCTGTATATCTGATGTAACACAACATTATAAATCAATTATAATTTTACCCTAATAAAAAATTTTTTAAAGATACGAAAGGAAGGTGGCCTTAAAGGTGGTGGTGACTTAGAGCTCTCTCCAGAAATGCCCTTAGCATCCATTCACTTTTCACCTTATATTTGGGGATCCCTTGCTCCCAAGGTTGGACACCAAAGATAAAGCTGATTTCACCTTCATCCCTGCCTTCAAGGAACACCCAGCTTTGTGACGGGTCCTAATTATGTACATCTGTACAAAGTAGAAAGAGCAAACTATCTTACAGGGAGAGAGAGAATGTACTACAGGAGTTCAGAAGCGTAAGAGATTCCTTCCAGCCCAGCATCTTCCATAACAATTTCCACCACATCCAACCCCTATGGGATGCTAATAGATGGCATGCTTTAAAACACAGGTGAAATATATCTGGTGAACACTGGCTGGAAACATATTTAATAGGTTTCTTTTCATCAGGACTCCACCAAACTTTTAATATTCAAGTGTGCATTATAGATCTCCAAAGGTGGGCTAAAGTATTGCTTGCTTTCTAAGATGATTTGTGTATGAAACCCACCCGTGACCTTATAAGAGCCACAAGACAGATCGCTTCACAGAAGGATAGAAGAACGTAACCAGGCTGGCACTCTGATCTCAGATGCCCAGCCTCCACAACTGAGAAATAAATGTCTATTGTTTTTAAGCCACCCAGGCTATGGTTTAGCCCAAACTAAGACACAAAGTCAAGGTGGCATAGGCCCAGGTCGTCAGAAGCAAAAATACTTGAGATTATTTTGTGATTCTACCATGAACAATTAGGGATGTGGGTCACATCCTAGAATCATACAATTGTGCCACATCCCACAATTGGGTCACATCCTACAATCCTACAATTGTGTCACAGCCTACAATTGTGGGTCACTATTGTCAACTAATTCTTTTAGTCATCTTTACAAAGGCCTGAGAAAAGTAGAAATCTTTCTTCCCGTGGGATAGCTTTCCAGGGCTTGCTGCCTTCACCATAAAGCCAAATAAGCACCCCATTTAAAAAGCAAACATTAATACCCACAGACCATCTAGCTGTCCTCTTTGACCTTCTCAAGCCTAAACTGTCCATTGATCAGTGTCACATACAATCTTTCATAAGAGCAATCTCAAATCCCAACACTGAACCAAAGGTCCTCCACGAAGTCTGAGCAAATTAATGAAAAACAATCACCACAGACATGAAAACTTTCAGCATTTAAAAAACAGGAAATGCTTTTCCACTCCCCTTCAAATTCCTGTATCTCTTTTCCTCTTATTCTCCACGGATGACCCTATTTCTCCTTTCAAGGTAAAAACAGATGCCATCAGAAGAGAAACTCCTCAAGAGTTCACCTCCAAACCTACTGGGTCATTTTTATCAGCTAAAATGTATTGTAATTCTTTAAATTAAAAAAAAAACCAAAACCCTCCCATTCTCCCCTTCAGACACCAACCCCATTCTTCTGTTCCTCTTTAGAACAAATCTCAAGAGTTCTCCATTTCTTCTTAAACTTGTTATACATTAATCCTTTTTTTTTTTTTTTTTTGCTCCAATGAAACATCTCTTCTCAAGGTTACCAATTCAAGGTCAATTCTCATTTTTTTTAACTTGATAGTCTGTAGTTTATTATAGTTAGCATTACTAATTATTAGTATTTACTTCCTTACATACTTACTTATTTGGCCATGTCCAGTCTTAGTGTTTCAGATATGTTGACTTTTAGACTACTATATGTCTAAGAGAACATGTCAGTTAGGAATTTAGATTCCCTGAAGTTAAGGAAAGAGATCAGAGCTGTATCAATGAAAGAGGTAGATGGTATTTAAAGGAATAGAGTTGAATGAGGTAATCTAAAGAGAGAATATTAAGAACATAAAGAGATTTGTATACTGGTTCTTCTTTTATAGGTCAGAATATTAGATAAACAATTTTAAACTTTTCTTTTTTCTAAGTATTTAAAACTGTAAATGTCTAAGCATAGATTTACCTTCACTTAACAAGTTTTAATATGTTGCATTTTCATTATCATCAGTTAGAAATATTTTTAATTTCCCTTGAAATTTCTTCTTTGACTCCTGGGCTATTCAAAAATGTGTAATTTCTAACCTAGTAATATATCTAGAACATCTTTCCAGGCAATAGATGTAACCATACCACATAGTTTTAATGGCTACATGTTATCCTATCATACTCTAATGTATTTAACCCAATAGCCACTTAAGCCAGTTAAATTTTCAGTGTTATAAACACTGCTGCAATGAATAACTTTATGCCTTACTGCCTTGCAAAGTTTACACACATAATAAACAAGAGAGACAAAAATCAAACTCCAAATCTCAGGCTCTAAATATTTCTGATCTTCCATGTAGGTTTGCTGAATCATAGGAGATTTTAGGCTTAAAGTTATAAAAATCTTTACAATTCTACTGACTTTATCATAAACAAAATTAAAATACAAATGGAAAACTTGAGAGATATAGTTGCATTATAAAAGCTTAATACTACTTTATGTGCTTTAATCAGGATAGATCAAAGTATGCTACAGAAACAGATCTCAATGATTTAACAAAAGGAAGTGAGGTTCTTTATTAATTATACACAGACAACATGCATTGGTGAGGGGTTTACCAGGGCTTCCCTGATAGCTCAGTTGGTAAAGAATCCGCCTGCAATGCAGGAGACCTGGATTCAACCCCTGTGTTGGGAAGATTCCCTAGAGAAGGGAAAGGCTACTCACTCCAGTATTCTGATCTGGAGAATTCCATGGACTGGATTGTCCATGGTGTTGCAAAGAGTTGGACACAACTCAGCGACTTTCACTTTCACTTTTCCCTCCACAAAGACACTCAGGATAAAGCTGGCAGACAGCATGGCCATCACCTGGTGCTTGGGGGCCTGATCCCTCCCTCTCCCTCTTCACTGTGAACCCAGGACCTCAGATGCCAAGGAGACAGTATCCACCATGCAGCAAATGTATGTAAGTGTGAGCTTTCAGGCTTCCCAGGTGGTGCTAGTGGTAAAGAATTTGCCTGTCAATGCAAGAGATGTAAGAGATACAGGTTCATTCCTTGGGTTGGAAAGATCCCCTGGAGGAGGGCATGTTAACCTACTCCTGTATTCTTGCCCGAGAAATCCCATGGACAGAGGAGTCTTGTAGGCTACAGTCCATAGGGTCACACGAAGTCAGACATGACTGAAACAATTTAGCAAGCACATGAACTTTTTTAAGGACCCTTAAAAGCTGTAATATGGGTGATGGCTTTTCCAAGATAAACCACACTTGCAAAACCAACCAAATTAACAGATTAATTTAATAGTTATCCCAGATTAACAGCGGTTCCATGATCTTTTGATGCCACATCAAAAAAATCATTGTATGTCTTCCTGAATCACTACACCAGGAGGCAATAAAGCATGGAAAAGTGATATTCAATCTAAATACAAAAGGAATTTGATATCAGGAATTAGATCAAAGGAATTTTGATCTAAAATTCCTTGACCATAAGTGAAACACTTCATTTCCACCCAAAACCTGCTGGCTATAGAGCTAAGTACATAACCCTACCTAACCACAAGGGAGCTGAGAAAGGTCTTCCTAAGCATTCAAGAAGAAAAAAGAACCAAGTATGCATGAGCACTGGAATCTTCCACAATCTATTTTTCTGGTCATCAAGAATTCAACAAATTCCTCTTCCACAATAACAAACAAACAACCCAGAAAACAAAAAACAACAGAACTACCTACTCCGCAAGGGAGAAAACATCAAGTAATATAAAGTCACTAAAGTCAAATCAAATCCTAGGCTCAAGGTCAGTTTCTCCATCAGTCCTAGCTCTTCTTGAACCAGAGCAACAATGACAAATTATTTGCTTCCACATGCATCCATCATACAGCACCAGGATAGGGGCAGATTCACTGCAATAAATACTCCCATTCAGAATGCTGAAGAATGGGAAACAAAGAATCACTAGTTCATGGCAATTGTGAATTCCAACTGGGTAGACACTGTGATGTCTAGAGAGTGGGATGAGGTGAGAAGCTCTGATTCTGTCCTCTAGGAGTAGCTCTCTTTTCCATCATTCTGTGGCTCCTAGCCTCTGCCCACCAGATATTCTCCTTGGCCACATCTAAAGTGGGACTGGAGAATACATCCTCCTTCAGACTTGAGCAGTTTTCTCAGACTTCCTGCTTGTAGAGGATAGGTTTTATTTTCCAGCCTTGATGACTGGCAAAATATTATCCCAAGTAAAGATACTTTCCTTTCTTAGAACAATGTTGATATTAACGATGAAAAAAAAATTATTTTGTAACCCACACCATTCTTAATGAGAAAAATTTGAAACAATCAAACTGTTCTAGAAGAGGGGATTAAATCAACTATTATACACCCATCAGTTCAGTTCAGTTCAGTCGCTCAGTCATGTCCAACTCTTTGCAACCCCATGAATCACAGCACCAGGCCTCCCTGTCCATCACCAACTCCCAGAGTTTACTCAAACTCATGCCCATCGAGTTGGTGATGTCATCCAGCCATCTCATCCTCTGTGGTCCCCTCCTCCTCCTGCCCTCAGTCCCTCCCAGCATCAGGGTCTTTTCAAATGAGCCAACTCTTCACATGAGGTGGCCAAAGTACTGGAGTTTCAGCTTCAGCATCAGTCCTTCCAATGAACACCCAGGACTGATCTCCCTTAGGATGGACTGGTTGGATCTCCTTGCAGTCCAAGGGATTCTCAAGAGTCTTCCCCAATACCACAGTTCAAAAGCATCAATTTTTTGGCACTCAGCTTTCTTCACAGTCCAACTTTCACATCCATACATGACCACTGGAAAACCATAGCCTTGACCAGATAGACCTTTGTTGGCAAAGTAATGTCTCTGCTTTTTAATATGCTATCTAGGTTGGTCATAACTTTCCTTCCAAGGAGTAAGCGTCTTTTAATTTCAAGGCTGCAGTCACCATCTGCACTGATTTTGACGCCCAAAAAAATAAAGTCTGACACTGTTTACACTGTCTCCCCATCTATGGTAGATGCCATGATCTTACTTTTCTGAATGTTGAGCTTTAAGCCAACTTTTCCACTCTCCTCTTTCACTTTCATCAAGAGGCTTTTTAGTTCCTCTTCACTCTCTGCCATAAGGGTGGTGTCATCTGCATATCTGAGGTTATTGATATTTCTCCCAGCAATCTTGATTTCAGCTTGCACTTCTTCCAGCCCAGCGTTTCTCATGATGTACTCTGCATATAAGTTAAATAAGCAGGGTGACAATATACAGCCTTGACGTACTCCTTTTCCTATTTGGAACCAGTCTGTTGTTCCATGTTCAGTTTTAACTGTTGCTTCCTGACCTGCATACAGGTTTCTCAAGAGGCAGGTCAGGTGGTCTGGTATTCCCATCTCTTTCAGAATTTTCCACAGTATTCTTGCCTTGAGAACCCCATGAACAGTATGAGAAGGCAAAATGATAGGATACTGAAAGAGGAACTCCCCAAGTCGGTAGGTGCCCAATATGCTAATGGAGATCAATGGAGCAATAACTCCAGAAAGAATGAAGGGATGGAGGCAAGGCAAAAACAATACCATTATGGATGTGACTGGTGATAGAAGCAAGGTCCAATGCTATAAAGAGCAATATTGCATGGGAACCTGGAATGTTAGGTCCATGAATCAAGGCAAATTGGAAGTGGTCAAACAGGAGATGGCAAGAGTGAATGTCGACATTCTAGGAATCAGCAAACTAAAATGGACTGGAATGGGTGAGTTTAACTCAGATGACCAGTATATCTACTACTGTGGGCAGGAATCCCTTAGAAGAAATGGAGTAGCCATCATGGTCAACAAAAGAGTCTGAAATGCAGTACTTGGATGCAATCTCAAAAATGACAGAATGATCTCTGTTCATTTCCAAGGCAAACCATTCAATATCACAGTAATCCAAGCCTATGCCCCAACCAGTAATGCTGAAGAAGCTGAAGTTGCACGGTTCTATGAAGACCTACAAGACCTTTTCGAACTAACACCCAGAAAAGATGTCCTTTTCATCATAGGGGACTGGAATGCAAAAGTAGGAAGTCAAGAAACACCTGGAGTAACAGGCAAATTTAGACTTGGAGTACAGAATGAAGCAGGCAAAGGCTAATAGAGTTTTGCCAAGAGAATGCATTGGTCATAGCAAACACCCTCTTCCAGCAATACAGGAGAAGACTCTACACATGGACATCACCAGATGGTCAACACTGAAATCATATTGATTATACACCCATAAGGTGTCCAAAATATATTGTTATGTAATAGGGATTATGGAATCATAAGTTGTTTATGTGATGCCAATTTTGCAGATGAAAGGGAAGGAAGGAAGGGGAATAAATTCTGGAAATCTCTTCACCAAAGTTAAACTTTTTAACTGTGAAGTATATTTAGGATGTGCTTGGTCATTTTAGTTTTATGTACGGTGGGGGTGTTTCATCATTCCTTTTGCTGATTTCTATGATTTAATGTTTCCCAAGTAAAAATGGATTTCTTGTGTAAAATACAATTATTAAAATATAAAGATTGACAAAAATCTCAAAATGAAAGAGTTTTTTAAAAAATCTCTTCTGCTGCCTGGAATACATAAAAAAAAGCCTACCCAGCCATCTCTGCATACCTTGGTAATCACACGTGTAAGCAATGTGACAACTTACACAGAAACACATGAGTTTTGGGGCCCTAAAGCCACTTCGTGGAATGCACGACCATTTTGAGGTAAAGACTTCTCTGATATCTCAATCTATGTCATGTGTGTACATGTTTGTGTGTGTGTGTGTGAGAGAGAGAGAGAGAGAGAAAGAGAGAGAGAGATGGGGTGGGGTGGGGAGGAACAACAGAGAGAAAGCTTGCACATTTTAATATGTGTTTGACATTTCCTTGGAAGATAGGATCCTGTCACATACTACGGGAGAAAGATGGTAGGGGTTGAAATTAGATTGTAAGTTACATACAGCTCAAGCTCTGTTCTTGACAACAGCCTTAACATAACACATTCTTTTAACCTATCTGAGATTCCGTCTCTCTCATAAGATGTCATAAAATCTCATAAAATCATGACTAGCAATAATTTCTACCTGACAGGGATTTTTTGAGAACCAGGTGAGATGATGCAGTGGAAAACACTTCCTAATCTGTAAATCACCTCATCTAAGGATTTGTGACTTGGCTTCTAGTTCTGTTAATAAATAGCACCAGCCTTAGCACATAGTAGGTGCTCAATAAATGCCAAAAATTGTTTCCTTCTAGCTTCTGACAGAGCTAAACAATGCCAAAGTAGAACAAATAAAATCATGTAAAATTAAGTTTGTGATTTTTCTGTTACTGTCCACTTTCTCACCTGCCTCCCACCACCAGCTCACATCATAAGAAAGGTTTATTTTATGAGAGAAGTCATGTGACAAAAGAAGAAATAGAGCAACATGTGTATAATTTTTTTTGAGTCTGTGAAAAACAGAGTAGCATTTGCTATAAAGTGCAGGTGAAATAAAGCATCTATGTGCCAAAAATGATTGGGTCTACCTCAGTCCAATCCCTTAGATGAATCCATGAATTGCTTTCAATTCTTGGTTCCATTGAGCTACAGAGGTTTCCAAACCGAAATCCTGCTACTGACTTCAATAGGAGCAGAAGATGGAAAAGCTATTTCTTTAATAAGAATTTGGTAGGAAATTGTTTCTTTGTGCCTCCTCTTCCCAGTGGAGTGGTTTCCAGCTTTCAAAAGGAAAGGGGACTCCTGTAACTTGTTCAAACCAAGATATCTTGAGATAACAGATAATGCACGATTTGCTTTTCAGAAATAGAGTCCTATATCTCAGGAGTTCTGAAGGAGGAAGAACTAAATTGACTTGTGAGAAATCAGGGAAAAAAGTTGTCCAATCTTCCCACAGCACAGGAAAAAATTTTAACTTCTTGCAAAGCCTGAGTCCTATCCACAGGTCATAGTTGAGGCTCATTTCTAAGGCAATCCATAATATATTCTAACTGGATTGACTTTTCTAAGTTTTTAGATAAAGATTTTGATTCCAGGCCTGAATGCTCACAAAAATTTTGGAAAACGAATGAGAACAGCTCTGCATCTTGCACATAGCATCAGTTCTTTTTTGCTGTTAACATTTTATTTTGAGATAGTTATAGATTCATATGGACTTGAAAAATTACTACAGATACATCCCCACTTTACTTAGGTTCCTTCACTGGTAACATCTTGCAAAACTATGGTAAAATATCACAACCAGGATATTCACAGTGATACAGTCTACTGAGCTTCATTAGATTTCCCCAGGTGTGTGTGTGTCTATTTCTATGAAATGTCATCACATGTGTAGGTTGACATGGTATTTGCAGCACCAATCCTTTTTTTAGATCCAGCTTTTTCAGTCATTCAAATCACTAGCTTGGCTCCTTGAGTTAACAGCACTGACTTAAACTACTAATGAACAATTGCAAACCTTATCATTGCATTTTGCAAACACTCCCATAAACTCTTTCATTTCACTCTTGCCATAACAAATTGGCACTCTTTAGTCCTAATTCTAAATAATAGGTTGTGTTACTACCATTTTATAGCTAAAGAGACTAGATTTCAGAATGAGGACATGACTTACTGAGGTCATAGCACTATTAGTGGCAGAGTTGGGATTCAGTCCCTGCCTTCAACCCCAAGTCCTGTGTGCTTTACTTTACTTTCCCCCTGCAACAGAGAAGACCACATCCCCAAATAATGTCATAAATCATAAAATCACAAAGGGACATGTGAATGTCCCTTTCAAAAAGAGACTGATGGATTCCTTTGGCAGTCACTCATTTGCACCTAGGCTGTAATACTTACTTTGTTGGGCTAATCAGACAAATCAAACAGAAAAATTGAAACACACTGAAGTAAGCTTGAGCAGGACCTTTTGAATCAGTTATACCTATTCAGTTTTAGGTGGACTGCTTTGCCAGCAACAAGGTTGGTCAAGTGGGTATAAGCAAACTACAACACCTGTTCTCTCACTCATTCTGAATATAGTCTAGGAGACCAGACCAGCATACTTTTCAACAGTTAGAGGAAAAATATATTACTGTGTATGATAAATATCTCAAGTTGTGTGGCCTTCCATGGACAAGAGCTATTGGAGTCCAAGAAAAGTTGAGACACTTAAGACAATGATTTATTCTGTCATCTCTATTTCCTACAAAAGTATGACCTTTGATAAAACCAATGGGAGAAGAAAAGAAACCAGAAGTATCTTGGAAACACCAAGAATAATGCTTCACTGTGAATGATCTTCCTGGTTTGGTGAGCTACAAACTCAGCCAACTGATAGGTTTTCCTGAGGGAAAGATAAAGAATAACACCATCCCCACAGCCATGCAGCAAGAACAAACTGTAAAAAATGGATAGGCTCAGACAGACGAGAGAGAAAGAGAGAGAGACAGAGAGCTACCTAAGTAGGGTGGCAGCCTGCTTGAGCAGAATAAGAGGAAAAAAACCAGGCCAAGGGTTAGCAGCAGCAACAGTCAAACAAATGCAAAGTCCAGAGGTCATGGTGACCTGAAATCACAGGCTCGAATTTGGGGATATTCCTCTCTGTCTTCACTTCCCTTGAACTTAGCAGGCATGAAGCCAAATCAACCAAGAGAGTATGGCAGAAAGCATGTTGTGGAACTTTCAAAGCTGGGTCATAATGCATGCATGCATGCGTGCTCAGTCGTGTCTGACTCTTTGTGACCCCATGGACTATAGCCCGCCAGGCTCCTCTGTTCACGGGATTTCCCAGGCAAAAATATTGGAGTGGGTTGCCATTTCCTTCTCCAGGGGACCTTCCTGACCCAGCAATCGAACCTGCATCTCCTGCGTCTCCTTCATTGGAAGGTGGATTCTTTTCCACTGAGCCACCTGGGAAGCCTGGGTCATAATGTCCATACTCTGAGTTGCCATGTTGGATGGGTTCCATGCGGATTCTCCAGATGAGTAAGCTGAGCCCAACTTTCCTGCCATTCCAGCCCAAGCAGCAGGTTTGCAAGTGAAGAAGTTTCCAGATAAGTCTAATCATTTAAATCATTCCCAACCACTCGAGTCTTCCCAGACATCATGGGAAAGAGAAAACCCTTTCTTTCCAAATTCTGATCAATGAAATCCAAAAGCAAATTCAAATGGCTATCTTAAGTCACTAAGTTTTCAGGCTCTTTGTTACGCCGCAATAATCAGAACAGAAGGTAAAAATAAAGGTAAAATAGGGTAGAAAGAGATAAGTTTAGCACAGGAAGTAGAATTAAGCGTGACCAGAGAAAGCAGCAGAAATGTAAAAGGGAAAGTCAATGGTAAGAAAAAGCATTAGCTTCTAAGGACTATTAATCTATGCCACAAATCCCATTCTGAGTGCCAGCAACACATATAAAATGCTATAATTACATTCATTTGTGACATTATGAGATTATTCTTCAGTAAATGACCAACAAGCCATTTACATTTTTCCTTCTATGTAAAAAAGACAGCTTTATCTTTTGCCAGATTCAGCCTATCTGGTACCTCTTCGGCCTGCAGCATCAATCTCACAAATCCTCAGGGAAATGATACCCAAGGTATTGGCTTATCAGTACAGTGGGGGTTGGGGGGTGTTGTTGCAGGGAATCCCCCATGTCCTAGAGCTGCTCTGCACCTTGAGGGCTCAGTCCATCTGACATCATTTTCCTGAATTCTAACTTGGAAAAATTCTAGCCTTCATATCTTTGACAACACCAGGCTGAGCTGTTGACGCCTTTCACCTGCCTGAGCTGGAGTCTGCCTCCCTTGAACTCTCTGCTGGCATCTTACTTGCATATAACTTATCATGGTGTGTGTGAAGTCACTTCAGTCATGTCTCTTTGCAACCCCATGGACTGCAGCCCACCAGGTTCCTCTGTCCATGGAATATCCCAGGCAAGAATACTACAGTGAGTCGCCCTTTCCTACTCCAGAGAACCTTCCTCACTCAGGAATCAAACCCATGTCTCCGGCGTCTCCTGCATTGGCAAGCAGGTTCTTTACCACTAGCACCATTTGGGAAGTCCAGGTATTGTGGTAGATGGATAAAAATGTATATAATATATCTGGATTTATATGATTTCAGAATACTTTTTAATTATAGTTTTGGGTTACCATAACTTTTCATATGTTGAACATGAAATATCAAGAATTATAAGGCTTTTGGTTTTGTTTCAAATATATTCCTGTAGGCAACCAGCATATATTAGCCTTTTTGATTGCAGTCTTTTTGAACAAAGATAAGGAATATCTGTAACATGATACTGGGCATACCACCTGACTCAGATGCTTCCATAGCGTCAGACCAGAGTCCCCACGTCCCTTTGAATATCGGCGTAGTGGACAACCAGCAACCTGATTTTCAGGAATTGCCCTGAAGCTCAGTGAGTTTTCCAAGCCCCAGTACCAGCTTCCTCTAGCTCCACAGTCTGCTAGCTCTGACCCAGACTGCCCTGCAGCTAAGTTCACCCGAGTTGTGACAACTCCTGCCAAAAGTGCACCGTTTTGATAACAGATCAAACCTCACCCACCTGGATCCTTGTGAAGCCTCTTTTCTTTTAAGCACCTCCTCCCATGATTCCCTAGATACCACTGAGCCAGGTCAAAAATGTATGCCAGCTCAGTGCTTCCTGGATTTACTATCTATATCCTGCAAAGCAAGTCTGTCCCTGTGGAGTGGTTTGTCTAAGTGGGACATTTAAGTTTAAATTGCCAGTTAATACCTGGGGAGCTGAACCCCAGCTTACTCAGCTCTGAGAATGGAGGAAAGATTTAATGTGCCTCAAAGTCTCACAGATTGGCAGTTTAAGCAGAAATTTCCAAATTTTCGAAAGGAACAGAACAGCTTTCCTACTTCAGCTGCTAGAAGAAGAAACAGAGCTGGAGGAGGTAACAACCTAATGACCACCCCCCCACCGACCCTGGCAAGAAAACTCAGTTGCAAGGTTACAGAACACACGTCAAGGGTCACAGGAATCAGCAGAGACATCCCATCAGCCAACGATAAGTATCAGAGAAATACCCAACAACGGACTCCTTTCTCCCAGAAGGAGGGAAGCAGGAGCCGGTCTGAGAGGATGGGAGGAGAAGTTCTGAGCCTTGATTGAGCCCCATTGTTAAGCTGTCTGGGAAGACTGCACAGCTGGGCTAAGTGTTGTATTCAGCAAAGCACATGATGGACGGTGCCTTTGTGCCGGGGACACTCCAGTCATCACGGAGCCTTCAACGGCCGAGAAAATTAAAGCCTTTTCAGGCCCTTTCACAACACACCTGATTTCTGTATTAAATTTGAGGGTGGATGGACATTGTGTTGGGTAATTGCCAGCCCTGAATGTCACCACAGGCGATGGGCTCCCTGTGATGTTCTTAGACAATGGGGGAAAGCGGCTCGCCTGATATTTAGGCAGTCCCCCTGCCCCTGCACTAGTGATAGCACTTAGAAGAGAATGACCGGGTTCCCATCCTATTAACTTCCAACCCCACCTGATCTTGTATTAAAAAGAGGATCTATATGTTTCTGACTCCAAGTCACCGGACTGGCAGGGAAGCCATCTGGTTTGACAGCAGAACTCTCCCCAGGCAGGAAGCATCAGGTACCTGGCAGGAATGAGGGAGAGATGAGTCTGGATAAAATAGGAAACAGCCAGGGTGTCCCTGAAGCCCACATGGTCACGGCCACAGGATACAGACAATAACATACTGATCAGGCTGAAGGCTCTTTGGTGGGAAACTGCAGACATTCTCAGCGGTTAGCAGGATGGGCTGGTTTGATGGCAGTGGCCTATCTGTGGCCTGTCAACCTGAGTATCATCCCAGGATACCTGCATATCGGGCATGGAGCTAGCTGGTTTACACACTATTGAGGAAACTCAAATTCTTGGAATCCCAGTTTACAGTTTACAGAGAGAGACACTGAGGTTCTGAGAGGTTCAGTGCCACGCTCAAGATCACACAGCTGCTTACAGAGGTGGCATTCAAATATTTATTTGTATGTATTAGTTTGGCTGCACCAGGTCTTAGTTGCAGCACACACAATCTCTGATCTTCGTTGTGGCATGCAGGATATTTAGTTGTGACATATGAACTCTTAGTTAGGGCATGTGGGATCTAGTTCCCTATCAGGGATCAAACCTGGGCCCCCTGCATTGGAAGCATGAAGTCTTAGCCACTGGACCACCAGGGAAGTTCCCAGAGGTGGTATTCAAGCCCAAGCCTCTCCAATCCCTCAACAGCATGTGGTTCATATAATAAATCAAGGAAAGATGATGGTGCTTGTCTGGGCTTAAAACCACAGGGTAGTTAGGTTTTAATAAGAGATAGGCCTGGATGAGGAAGCCGGGAGCAAGGGGAGAAGAATTCTGGCTTGGTGATCATTCTTCAGGGAGGCCCAAACCTGAAGCTCCTGCAGGTCCCCTGGGGCCTCATTTCACTCTGACACTGTAGATACCACAGTGGGGAGAGCAAGTCTTTCTTTTTTTTTTTTTCATTTATTTTTGTTAGTTGGAGGCTAATTACTTTACAATATTGTAGTGGTTTTTGTCATACATTGACATGAATTAGCTATCTCCCCTCTCATCCTCTATTACACCGTCCACAATATGACCCAATGCAAGATGGGATCCTCCTTGGCTCAGAGATCTCCCTATTGCAAGTCCTCTGAATACAGCTTCTAGTACATGAATGGAAGGGGCTAAAGACAGGACGTAGAGACTGGAATCTGCTCACTGTTTGCCTTAAAAACTCAGATGTTCATGGGAATCCCTCGAGGGCCTGGTCTCTACTCTCATCATTGCCCTTGGGTGTCCCAAATCAACATCACTAATCCTATGTCAAGTCCCTACCCTTATGACTTCATTTAATCATTCTGTGAAGAACCTATCTCCAGAACCTATCACCGGCACGTCCCTGGTTGCTCAGATGGTAAAGTGTCTGCCTACAATGCGGGAGACCTGGGTTCAAACCCTGGGTTGGGAAGATCTCCTGGAGAAGGAAATGGCAACTCACTCCAGTATTCTTGCCTGGAAAATCCCACGGATGAAGGAGCCTGGTGGTTTACAGTCCACGGGGCCAACAAAGAGTTGGACGCGACAGAGTGACTTCACTTTCTTTTCTCCAGATACAGTCATATTGGAGGGTTAGTGCATTTATGATATGTGAGTTTGTGGGGACACAATTCAGTCTATGACAGTGGTTATGATCATTTGGATATACCTAGTATTTTCTACTTCTCAGCTGAAACGACCATGTCACTAGGGCAGGGTAAGGCTCAGCCCACAGGACACCACTGTTACCATCATGTGTGCTGGGTGCTGCTGAGACAGAAGCAGCCACCACATCCCAAACAGGGTCATGAGCCTCCTAGGATGGGCCTGCAGGCCCAGGCCTACTGTAGTCAGTCATCATGTGATCAACACCTGTGTCCACACATAACGTGGCCTTCACTGAGGGCCAGAACTGGCAACATCCCAGTTGGTGGCCCCATCAGGGGTGCTGGACAGGCCCTGACAAGGCTTTACCCAGGATGATAAGATGCTTGCACTGCTGTAGGAATCTATTTTGCTTATAGGACAAGAGGACCATGAGCCACAGGCAGTGGTAGAAGTCAAGGAAAATCTTGACTTCTCCAGTTACATCCACAGAGGACAGCAGCACCACAGAGGAGTGGCACCTCCTCAGGGCTTCCTCATGGAAGCTATGGGTGGCATGAACAGGAAAAGCCATACCCCTCAAAGGACAGCACCAGTCTGCCTCTTTTTCCCAAGCCAGTTTCTTGGCAGCATTGCTGGGACATGTAGGACTGGCAGTGTGCGGAGATGCATTGCACACTGAGAGAGACCTCCTTTCTTGCATCTAAAGGTGCTTCAGCTGCCCAAACTGGGATCCATGGAAACCAGAGGCAAAGGAACCTCAGTCACAATGAAATCCTCCTATGGGCAAAGCCCCCTACAGAAAGGTTGGTAAACCAGATGATGCTGACATCATCCTTGTCACCTTCTTCCTCCCTTTCATCTTAGTAGTTAAGAGCAGGGACTCTTTATTGGATGGGGTTGAACATTAGCTCTAACTCTATAACCAGGTGAACTGCAGAGGGGATATAACTCTGCCTCAGCTTCCTTATCTAGAAAATGGAGCTGATAACAGACCTAAGTAACAGGCTTATTGTGAGGACCAAATGAATTAACAAAGCACTCATTAAGCAGTTATTATTACTGTATTTACTACCATGCACAGAGCTAACATACTTAGGACATGGCATGTATTAGGCACTCTACTGAGGGCTGTGTAAAATAATCTTTTTTAAAATCTACCTATTGTGATCAGCAACCAATAGATAAAAATATAAAGATAAATAATGTACATATATATAAGTATATATATACAGATTGAAAGTGAAAATGAAAGTGTTAGCCCTCAGTCATGTTCAACTCTTTGTGACCCCACGGACACACCAGGTTCCTCTATCCATGGAATTCTGCAGGTAAGAAACCTGAACTGGGTTGCTATTCCCTTCCCCAGAAGATCTTCCCAACTAGGGGATGGAACCAGTCTCCCACATTGCAGGCAGATTTTCTACCATCTGAACCACCAGAGAAGATTAGATAGATAAATAGATTAGATACATAGATACATAGATAAAATAGATGCATATCAGAGTATATCTCTAGATTTATAAATAGAAAATAAATAAATGTGAAAAAATGAAACTAGAAGATATTAAGATTGTCCATAGTTAGTCAAATATCAAAGCAAACTTGAAACCTACATCTGTCTGACCCTAAACCTGGAATTTCTTCACCACAACGAAGAAGAACCTGTTCCATTCCTGCATGCCTTGGAGAGCAGCTCGATGTCCCAGGATGGGCAGGGCCTGTCCCCATTCACGGTCTCCAGTGCTCAGAGGATCATGGACAGAGTACTTCTGCAGGGCCCAGTTTCCACAGGGCCGCCTTCTTCTTGCACAGCCAGCGCTTCTGGAAACCAACCACAGTCACACTCTGGCAGGAGAACTTCCTGCACATGCTGGCACACGGTAGTGACCGAGTAACGCAGAGAGTCAACATACCAGGGCTCCCTTCCTCCAGCTCCCAGTGTCTCTGCCACTCTCCGGCAGTAGGACCTCTGCATGCTCTTTAACCTTGTCTCCTAAGTACTTAACAGTAAAACTGGAAGCTCGGGGAGATGAGACAGGACCAGTGAGGGAGGCTGGAAGGTTGCTGTGTTAAGAGTTGGCTCAGTGCTTTCACAAACAACTCCCAAATCTCAGGGGCTTAATGCAACCAAAGTCTGCTTCTTGCTGACGCCAGGGGCCACCCTGAGCTGGCAAGGGAGGGGGGATAGGTAAGCGCTGCCCTGCTCTATGGAGTCCTCCAGGGACCCAGGCACCTCCCATTCAGTTGCACCTCTTCTCTCCTGGACCCTTTGGAGTTCTGCACTGGGTCTTCTGCGTCTGTCTGCTCAACACGGCAAGAGACAGCCAGTATGGAGTGTCTATCGCGCAGGAGGGTTGTTCGTTTTGCTTCATTGTTTTAGGCCAGGCAGCATGTGGGATCTTAGTTTCCTAACCAGGGATCGAACCCAGGCCCCCTGTCTCGGGAGCACAGAGTCCTAACCACTGGACCACCAAGGAAGTCCGCGACACAGGATGTATTTTAGATGCAGGGCCTAGAAATGGCAGCTATCACTTCTATCAACAGTCCATTTGCCAAAACTATCACCTGACTGCCAAGAGGACTGAAAAATGTATTCAAGCTGTGTGTCCTGCCAGGGTGGGGCAGGAAAGAAAGAAAAAAAGAAAGGGAGTTTGTTGAAAATCTACAGCTTTCTGCTACAATCTCCATTTCCTTAGGTAACTGCTGACCATGTGTCATTTAAAAGGTGGCAGGAACTAACTTCGCCAACCTGAATTCCCCTTGGCACAGCCCAAACCATCCACCCTCTTGGAGTTCTGACACAAACACAAAGGAAGACAAATCATTAGGATCAGCCCCGCTGGATCCTGTCAAGTTCAGGAATGCAAATGACTAGGATGTAGGTTCCTAGTACACATCCAAGGCACTGGGATGCAGGTGCAGCCACACTCAAGCACTCTACAAAAAAGGGAAGTTCACCTAAAAGACATTGTGGTTGCTCACATCCCCTCTCCTTTCCCCTGCACTTCACCGTCTTCAACAAAGCTGGACTTTCTTGGCACCCCCACGGGGCATGAACCCTCAATGAGACTAGCTGCTTGAGGGCTCTGGAGCCAACAAGAGATGCGCCACCTCCAAAGTCCTGTCATTCTCCAGTGGCTAGTGTAGCAACCAGCAGGACTGAGCAAACCCACTATTCTCTCTGTGATTGTTCTGCAAGCACTTTTTTTTTTAATTTATATAAAGATTTAATTTGCAGTCATTGAAAAATAATGTTTAATGACATGAGAAATTTGTCACAATATGTTGCAAGAAAAAAAGGAGGCTACAAAGCAATATACAATGTAATTCTATTTTTATAAATATATACTATAGTGGTGTGTGTATGCATATATATATCTAGAGAGATAGACTTCTCGTTGATGTATTATAATTTTTAGTTGCTCCATGAGCTTTCTCAATTGAAAAATTGTATAAAACAACACAATTTATTTACATAAATTAGAAATTTGAAGTCAGAAATATTTAAAGTAATTTAAAATGTTCATCTTGATTCTTTTTTCTTTTCTTTTCATTTTTTTTCCATCTACACAGTGTCTTTATTTTTGTTCAGCTATAAGCAAACAGCAAAATTAACATAACGTTCACCAACTCCAGACTGGCTTTCTTTCTTACATCAAAAAGGAATCAATTTAACAAGCACAGACTTTTGGATTTCTGATAACCTCTTACCCAGCCCTGCTGCTCATCTAGATGGCCAGGCTTTAACAGCAAAGCGACTTCTTCTCTGAGCTTTTTCCAGTATTACTCTTTAAAGGAGCCAGAGCAGGACACTTCAGTGTCCATCCTGAGACATCTCAGCAACCATCCTGAGATGTTAAGGGTTAGTGGACATGCCAGCCCCTGGTTGTTTTGGTGAGACAAGGCCATGAAAACACATGCCAGTAGGTGCTTTCACACACAATTCTGTGCTCAGGCTCACAAAGGTGGAGGCAATCAATCTCTTTTTTGTTTTCAACCTCCCGTAGAGATTCTTTGGTGGCTCAGACAGTAAACCGTCTGCCTACAGTGCGGGAGACCCAGGTTCGATCCCTGGGTCGGAAAGATTCCCCTGGAGAAGGAAATAGCAACCCACTCCAGTATTCATGCCTGGAAATTCCCACGGACTGAGAAGCCTGCGGGCTACAGTCCATGGGGTCGCAAAGAGTCGGACACAAGTGAGCGACTTCACTTCTTCAAAGATTTTTTGAAGCTCTAATACTGCAGGCCTGGTCTTTTTACCAGAATTTTTTTTCTTCTTTTAAGTCTGGGTTGTTGTTCTTGTATTAACATTTTGACAAACCCCATCACAGTACCAAAGAATCCCCCTACCAAAACGGAGTTCAAATTTGATCAAAACATACACCCCCTAAAACTACACAAGACAAGCAAAAGGAAAGAAAAGTCACCCTAAATCTAAATCTGACCCCTCGGGGCTTGGGCAGGGAGATGGGGAAATCGACATGCATCGCTAAACTGAAACACTGTCTGGGAACTCTGGGACAGAGTCCAACTCCTCTACACCCCAGACAGCTGCTCCTAGAGTTTGGGCACATAATCGTCCCATTCAGCCTGGTAACACGTGCGGCCACTAGGGTCCAGAGCACATACTTTTTGCGGAAAGAGGCCACCTTGAATTTGCCACAGTGGTCTCCAGATCAGTTGCCGAGAATGGGATCGTCACCATACTCGTAAACCAGGCAGACGTTGCGGTGCAGGCCTGTGCCCTTGGGAGGCCTAGAGCCCACATAATCGGAGAGAACTGTGACTGCTGATGTCGTTGCCCTTCACGTTGACCACCAGGAAATGGTGTCATTCCCTGTATTTGGGGTCCTTCCTGCTGGGAGCACCGGGTCTGTCAAGACCAAGGTGTATAATTTACCTGGATCAAGGTCATCCCATGTAATGCTAGTGGGCCGGTTCTTAACCTGGGTGGGTGTCAGCACTTTGCACAGTTCGTTGACCTCCGCCGGGCGGCAGAGGGTGCTGCGGCCTCTCATCGACTTCCTGCAGGCTCAAAGACCCGGACCACTTGCTGAGGTCCAGTGGCATCGCGGAGCTCAGCGGGTTAGACAGCAGGGAAAGCGGCTTATGGATTCGCGCAGGGTAGGAGCACGGATTCACAGCAGTCTGCAAACTGTGCGGTGGAGTGCATGCACCAGAGTCACCGCCCCAGCCCATCACGCTCCTCCAGTCACCGGCGGGGAGGGGCCCCACTCTGCTCTCTGATCGGCCCAGCACGGTAGTGCCTCTTTTTATTTTTGTATTGAAGGATAATTGCTTTATAGAATTTTGTTTCCTGTCAAACCTCAACATGAATCAGCCACAGGTACACATATACCCCTCCCTTTTGAACCTCCCTCCCATCTCCCTCCCCATCCCACCCCTCTAGGTTAATACAGAGCCGCTGTTTGAGTTTCCTGAGCCACACGGCAAATTCCCCTTAGCTATCTATTTTACATATGGTAATGTAAGTTCCATGTTACTCTTTCCATACATCTCACCCTCTCCTCCCCTCTCCCCATGTCCGTAAGTCTATTCTCTATGTCTGTCTCTCCATTGCTGCCCTGTGAATAAATTCAGTACCATTTTTCTAGATTCCATATATGTGCATTAGAACACAATATTTATATTTCTCTTTCTGACTCACTTCACTCTGTATAGTGGGTTCTAGGTTCATCCACCTCAAATGTGTTCCTTTTTATGGCTGAGTAATATTCCATTGTGTATATGTACCACTACTTCTTTATCCATTCATCTGTCGATGGACATCTAGGTTGCTTCCATGTTCTAGCTATTGTAAATAGTGCTGCAGTGAACAATGGGATACATGTGTCTTTTTCAACCCTGGTTTCCTCAGGGTATATGCCTAGGAGTGGGAATGCTGGGTCATATGGTGGTTTTATTCCTAGTTTTTTAAGGAATCTCCATACCATCCTCCATAGTGGCTGTATCAATTTACATTCCCACCAACAGTACAAGAGCCTTCCCTTTTCTCCACAATCTCTCCAGGATTTATTGTTTGTAGACTTTTTGATGATGGCCATTCTGAACAGTGTGAGGTGATATCTCACTGCAGTTTTGATTTGCATTTCTCTAATAATGAGTGATGTTGAGCATCTTTTCATGTGTTTATTAGACATCTGTATGTCTTCTTCAGAGAAATGTCTGTTTAGGTCTTTTTCCAACTTTTTGATTGGGTTGTTTTTCGGGCATTGAGTTGTATGAGCTGCTTGTATATTTTGGAAATTAATCCCTTGTCAGTTGTTTCAATTGCTATTATTTTTTCCCATTCTGAGGGTTGTTCTTTCACCTTGCTTATAGTTTCCTTTGCTGTGCAAAAGCTTTTAAGTTTAATAAGGTCCCACTTGTTTACTTTTGTCTTTATTTCCATTACTCTAGGAGATAGGTCATAGAGGATCTCACTTTGATTTATGTCATTGAGTGTTCTGCCTATGTTTTCCTATAAGAGTTTTATAGTTTCTGGTCTTACATTTAGGTCTTTAATCCATTTTGAGTTTATCTTTGTGTATGGTGTTAGGAAGTGTTCTAATTTCATTCTTTAACATGTAGCTGTCCAGTTTTCCCAGAAACATTTATTGAAGAGGCTTTCTTTGCTCCATTATATATTCTTGCCTCCTTTGTCAAAAATAAGCTACCCATAGGTACATGAGTTTATTCTGGGCTTTCTATCTTGTTCCATTGGTCTATATTTCTGTTTTTGTGCCAGGACCATACTGTCTTGATGACTGTAGCTTTGTAGTATAGTCTGAAGTCAGGAAGGTTGATTCATCCAGCTCCATTCTTCTCAAGACTGCTTTGGCTATTCGGGGTCTTTTGTGTTTCAATATGAATTGTGAAATTGTTTGTTTTAGTTCTGTGAGAAATGCCATTGATAATTTGATAGAGATCACATTGAATCTGTAGATTGTGTTTGGTAGTATAGTCATTTTCACAATATTGATTCTTCCTACCCAGGAACATGGAATATCTCTCCATCTGTTTATGTTGTCTTTGATTTCTTTCATTAGTGTCTTATAATTTTCTGTGTACAGTTCTTTTATCTCCTTAGGTAAGTTTTTTTTCCTAGATATTTAATTCTTTTTGTTGCAATGGTAAATGGGATTGATTCCTTAATTTCTTTCTCTGATTTTTCATTGTTTTTTATTTCCAGTATTCTTTTTTTTTTTATTCTTTTTTTTTTTCCATTTATTTTTACTAGTTGGAGGCTAATTACTTTACAGCATTGAAGTGGTTTTTGTCATACATTGAAATGAATTAGCCATGGATTTACATATATTCCCCATCCCGGTCCCCCCTCCCACCTCCCTCTCCACCCCATCCCTCTGGGTCTTCCCAGTGCACCAGGCCTGAGCACTTGTCTCATGCATCCAACCTGGGCTTTCATTGTTAGTATATATAAATGCAAGTGATTTCTGTGTATTGGTTTTGTATCCTGAAACTTTGCTAAATTCACTGATTAGCTCTAGTAACTTTCTGATACTATCTTAAGGGTTTTCCATGTACAGTATCATGTCACCTGCAAACAATGAGAGCTTTATTTCTTCTTTTCTGATCTGGATTCCTTTTATTTCTTTTTCTTCTCTGATTGTTGTAGCTAAGACTTCCAAAACTATGTTGAATAATAGTGGTGAAAGTGGACGCCCTTGTCTTGTTCGTGATCTTATGGGGAATCCTTTCAGTTTTTCACCACTGAGAATAATGTTAGGCTTATCATATATGGCCTTTACTATGTTGAGGTAGGTTCCTTCTATGCCCATTGTTTGAAGAGTTTTAATCATAAATGGGGGCTGAATTTTGTCAAAGGCTTTTTCTGCATCTATTGAGATGATCATATGGTTTTTATCTTTCAATTTGTTAACATGGTACATCACAGTGATTGATTTATATATACTGAAGAATCTTTGCATTCCTGGAATAAACCTAACTTGGTTGTGGTGTATGAGCTTTCTGATGTGTTTCTGAATTCTGTTTGCTAAAATTCTGTTGAGGATTTTTGCATCTATGTTCATCAGTGCAAGCACTTTTTGAACCAGTTATGAGTCAGCAGCAGGATCCAAACAAATACATAAACAAGAAATGATCAGAACACATTTTCTGGCCTGGCAGAACCTAGGGTCTGTTGGGAGTGTACCAGAAAATAAGCAGTACAGTTGGGCGTGATGCCTGCTGTGATGGGGAAGAAAAATATGCCTGAAGAACTCTGAAGCACTACCTAAGCCAGGCCTCAAGGACCAGGGAAGGCTCTCCTGCTCAAGGAATGTCTGAGACCCGTAGTATGAGAAGAAGCTACTCTCCCTGATGAAACAGCAGTGCTGTCTGATTAGGCAGTGCATGGAGCATAAGCAGCGGCCCAAGATGGGAAATACCAAGTCATTCTGAGAGGCTGGAGAAGAGTCTGAGATGGAAAGGAGCAAAATAAGCCCAGAAAAGACATGCAGAATCATGCAGTTGCCTTCGGGTACTATCCAAAGAGCTAATGAGCAGACCCAGAAAAATGTAAAGGATGAAGATGTGATCAGATTTGTGTTGTAGGAAAATCATCTTCAGGTGGCATTTAGAAGATCAAAGAGAGAGTGTGGAGCTGCAGGCAGGAGAGCAATGCAGAGACATGCTACACAGTGGCGCTGGTGGACCAGGCAGTGCAGTGGAGGAAGGGGCAGAGGGCACCAGGGTGAGGGGGTGCTCCATGCTCAAAGGCCCACGCTGTAGCAAGACCACTGATATGCAGTAACAGAAACATGGAGTGAGGCCCTGGCCACGCATACCGGGAGCTGCATCCAGTGGACCTAGGATCCTGTCCTTTTCTCAGGGTGCCAGGATGTTCCCTTCCCCAGGTGTCCTACCCATGGGACAAGCCACTTTCCGAGCATCAGCAGCCTTGGCACTTGGTGAGTCATTCTCATGTTCCATCCTGCAAACCACATCTGGGGATGTGAGAGGAAGCAGGACCTCTGCTCAGTTTCCAGAAGGACTACAATAGGACAGCCTCCCAAGGACATGAGCACTGCTGCCTCGGGTTCCCTTTCCACTGCTGCTGAGGGGAGTTCCTGGGAGGCCTGCAAGCAGTGGGCACTGCCAGATTAGCATCCTCCGTGGGCATTGGTAAAGGAAGGAAAAAGTGGTAAATGGAGGAAGAATGGCCCTTGCTATGTGGGCTTTGGGCAGAGGTGCTGGTTGAAGCAGGCAAAGGGGCAGAGGGCAACTCACCAGGAGAGGATCTCTAAGGGCCACTTGAGGGCATTTCACAGACCCTCCCCTGGGCTTCCTTCCTTGAGTGTAGACTCAAGGGTAGCTCTGAGAACTCCTAAGGGGCCCCTAAAGGCAAGGCCTCAGGTAGACTTTGGCAATCTCCCCAAGCAGGCAGCATGGACAGCAGCCAAGGGCTGATGCAGCTGCTCAGTCAGTTTCCTGGAGGGGCGCATGCAATGCAACCAAGCTCATTGTGAACAGGGATGCGAGGGTGGACTCAGCATCCCTTGAACCTCAAGACCTGCAGGCAAGTCTCTAGCTCTATCCTGCTGATGCCTTCTGATTCCACTATCTGTCTTTTTAACCTCAGAAAAGACATCCCTGCTATTTTTCTTATTCCTTAGCTAACTCCTATCAGATGAATTCATCCACCCTCTCTCTCTGAAGGCTTCTTGGGCAGTTGAGATGCTTCTCCTAGGTAGGTGGCTTCTCTCTCCATCATTTGCTTCTCAGGGGAAGGTGGGAACTCCTATCATGATCACAATGTTGTCACCCCATATAACAACTTATTTTATTAATGAAATGATTAGGATTAAATTAGGAAATGTTTTTATTATATTGAATTCCTCATTTTCTTTAATTGCATTTTTATTTCATCTTTCATCCATTAATCATTTATGAAAGTTACTTCTTGATTCCACTAATTATGCATTTTTAAAAACTCTATTGCACCCCAGTCAGAAAATATGACTTCGACTCTTTTATACTCTTGGGAACATAAGGAGATTTTCCTGGCGGCGTACGCTCTCATCCACTTTTTAATCCTTGATTTGATTTATCTCCTAGTCAGCCGAAATATATCTTATAGCAGTTTATGGGAAGAATAAGAAAGTGACATGCTTTCTAAACCATTGCATTCCTGAAAGTTATCTTTTTACAGCTTCACACATGAACGACAATTTAGCTGAAGGTAGAATTCTTGGGTCACCACCTTCTTCATCTAAACCTCTGGAGATGGTGGTTCTGTGTTGGAGTGAAATTCAAGGTGACTGGCTGTTTATTCTTCTGTAGGTACACTGTTCTTCTGTTGGGTTGCTTACAGGAAATCTTTTTTAAATTCCTTTAAATCATTCTCTTATTTTATCCTCGAAGGTACCCAGGGATACCTCAGAGGAGGTGAGACACCATGCGGAGAGATGAGGGAGGTGCTGATGGAAATTCTGTGGTTTCTGGGACGCCTTCTCCGCAGGGACCACACTTTCCATAGTAATTTTTCCAGCTACACCAAATATTAACAACAAGCATGATAACTCAGTCATGTGCTCCTGTGCTCTCATTTCCCCTCCACGGGCAGAGCTTTATTATAAATCAATAGGATTTCTACAGAAAGGGCAAAAGTAACATGTGTGGGATCGAGGAAATAATAAGTTGAACCTTGAAAAGAATTTTCCTCTTTGTATGATATTTTTCCCTGAGAGCTCCTTGTCTCAACAACAGATGCTGCTTTTCTCATGCCCAATTCCCTCTGAATGTTGCCTCTGTCCTCACCTGAATATAGCAGGTTGGAATCCCCATAACACAACTGTTATGGGCATCCCAGGTGGCGCTAGTGGTAAAGAACCTGCCTGCCAATACAGGAGACATAAGAGATGCAGGTTCGAGAACTGCTGGTGCCCTGAACCACCCCTCACCCCAAGTCTTCTACTACTAGACGACATGACTGTACTCCAAGACCTAGAGAGTGTATCCCAGGAAAAGGATCAGAAGAAAAAAAGGTACCATACTTGTGGAGAGTGTCTTGCTGAAAATAGGACTTGCCTCAGGATGCTGGGCAATAGGACCTTGCTATAGGACATCTGCTTCATTTTCCAGAAGGAAAATGAAGGCTGCAGGACAGCCTCCAGGGAAACCACTGCCCAGCTTTGGTAAGAACCCCTCCCCCACTGCTCTGTGAATGCCATATGGTGCACTC
This sequence comes from Odocoileus virginianus, assembly GCF_023699985.2. NCBI lineage: Eukaryota > Metazoa > Chordata > Mammalia > Artiodactyla > Cervidae > Odocoileus > Odocoileus virginianus. The sequence goes on from NC_069680.1 coordinate 72,135,677, forward strand.
CTGGGAGAGAATTCATACGGCAACCCTGCTACAGGAAGCCCCAGGCCTGTGAAGGTAAGTCAAAGGAGACCTGACATTGCTACATGGCATAGCTAGGCTGAGAAGCAAGGGTGAAACCTTAACTTCTCAGCTAATATCTGTTATGGACCCAGTGTGTGTGCATACCCTGCCCCCCAGACAAAAACACAAAATTCATATGCTGAAATCTAGTCCACGGTGTGGTGGTGTTTGGAGTTGGGACCTTTGGGAGAGGATTAAGTCATGAGGATGGAGCCCCCATGAGGTGATCAGTGCCCATATAAGAAAGTGAAGAGCCTGGCACTCTGTCCTCCATCATGTGAGGACTCGGCAGAGAACGAGGTCATCTATGAACTAGGTAATGAGCCCTAACCAGACACTGAATCTTCCAGAGCCTTGACCTTGAACTTCCCAGCCTACAGAACTATGAGGAATCAAGTTCTGGTTTAAGCTACCCAATCTATGGTAACTCTGTTGTCACAGCTCAAATAGATACAATATCTCAATATATTATCTTGCCATATGTTTTGTTTATTCAGTCGGTAAGTTGTGTCTGACTCTGTGACCCATGAACCATAGCCTGCCAGGCTCTTCTGTCCATGGAATTTTCCAGGCAAGAATGCTGTAGTGGGTTGCTATTTCCTTTTCCAGGGGAATCTTCCTGGATCATGGTTTGAACTCATGTCTCCTGCGCTGGCAGGAGGATTCTTTAACACTGAGCCACCAAGGAAACCCATCTTGCCATGTGCTCATGACCAAAAAGCACTGCTCTGACATATGGATACAAGGAGATGTGCTCCAAAAATTCATCTATTCCTAAGCACTTCCAGAAACACTAAACCTAAGAGATACTCATCAGAAAAATGGTTTAGTTACCAAATGAGTTTCAGTTGGGAAAGTTCATTCTTAAAACTTAAGACTTAAAAAGCACATTAATGTTTTAAAAGCTCTGAAGAGGCCTGAAGAAAATATTATCAGTGAATATCCCAATGGTTCCCAAATTATTTGGCCACAAAGAATCCTTTTTGAGAAATACTCATGAACATCAGGCAGACTATGGAACACACTTGGGAAAGTACGATGCTAAGAAAATCTTCCAGATCAAAGGAATTGCCACACTGCCTTCTGCCTTCAGCAGGAAATTAACTAAAGAGGAAGCTGAGTATAACCTGTTCATTGAATGAGCTTGACTCCATAAGGTTCAAGAAGAAAGTAAATGTGCTCCTTCTGATCAGGTCTCCCTTCCCTTCACCTGCTCAGCCAAACCAGACTTGTCTGTCCTGAATGAAATCTCGGGCAGGCCCCAGAGCTATCTCAGTCAGTCTCAAGTATTAATAATTGATCTCATGTTCAAGAGTTAAAATAGCCTGTCAATTTGAATATCAAAATTTCGATCCCTCATCCAATTTAAAACATCTCTCTCCAGACCACAAGAAGGAATAGAGAGAAAGCCAATAATGGGAAAGGAAGGGCAGTTATAGGCTTTTCGCTTCACTTTCATATTTTTCTTAAGCATTCCCCCAGGCTTTTCACGCTTCCTCCCTGCACCATGCTGCTCCAGGCTCCTCTGTTGTTGGGGAGGGGAAAAGAGCAACAAGAAAAGTAAGGAATGTCAACGTGTCTCATATGCTTCATGCTCTCTCTGATTCTCTCTGGGTTTCTTAATGCCCTTAACAATGCAAATACTTAAATACTGACTCTGATGCCCTACGGGAGTACTTGTGGGGTTTCTTCAAGAGACCCTCAATGCCTTCATGATGCTGATGTCAGTGCTGCCTCTTCTAGGGACTTCCCTGGAAGTCCAGTGATTAAGACTTCGCTTTCCAATGCAGGGAATGCAGGTTCAATCCCTGTTTGGGGAGCTAAGATCCCACATGCCTTGTAGCTGAAAAATCATTAAACAAAAGCAATATTGTAACAAACTCAATAAAGATTTTTTAAATGGTCCATATTAAGAAACATTTAAAAAACATTGCCTCTTCTAACTAACCAATAGGATGGTACCCTAGGCCCCTGGAGTCTGGCAGTCCACCAGGAAGGGGTCATTTCACCCCCTAAGCCAGCCTCTTGGATAAAAATCTTTCAAGATGCCTGTTTCTCCAGGACCCACATCTGCAGCTCATTCTCCCTCCTATTGCCCTGTCCAGCCATCAGAAATAACCCCTCGCAAGCCTCCCAGGTGAAAGCCTTTCAGGTATGAGTTAGGTCTCAGTCTCCACATTCTGCAAAATCCAGAACACATTTCATGCTCTTTGTGATTCTCTGAAGCTCCTCCTCTCCCATCTTGATGATGGGGAAGGACTCCCCTTCAGTTCCTCATTGGGAGTGGGTAATGCCCACCTCATAAACTTCTCTTTGTAGGTCAGTTCCCCAGCAATTAACTATGAAATGGAGTTTACACCAAGGAGGCTGATTGGGGAGCACAGGCAGGCGTGACTCCTGTAAAGAAGTGAAGGAAGGGGCAGGGCTGGGCCAAAGGAGAAGATGGACTTCCACACAGCTGTGTCAGCCCTTAGCTGACCCCCTAGGGGAGCTCTGAAGCTGGATGGTTCCTTCTCAGATTGGAAACTTAGTCTCTGGACCCTTGCATCAACCAGCCCTTGATGCAGACTTGCCCCCAGGGAAGGGCAGTTAACCTGGGCAAAGACAACTCCCTCAGTCAAGGGGAACTCCCAGGGAAGGAGCATGCTGTGAGTTAAGGAGACAGCTCTCCCAGCAGCTGGCAGGCTGAGTACCTTGGTCCTGAAGGGTGGCCCTGGGGTATACCACAGCACAGCACCCACTGTCAGGCTCCTACTGAATGTCAGAGATGGAGAAGGCCTATTTAACAAGCTGTTCCAGAAAGAAGCACTTGTGATTTTATGTTGATCTGTTTCATGTTGTAGTTTGCCTCTTGCTGAGTGGAACGTCAAGTATTAGTTAAGCTGGTCAGTTAACAGCAGTATGATCCCCGAGAGGGAGTGATCACTGTGATCCCACAGTGAGTACCTGTTCTTTCCTGGCTCTGCCTGTCGTTATCTGGGCCAAGGTCATGTCCATTTCTAGTCTTGGTTTCCTTAGCTGTAAATCAGGATGACAAAATACACATAAGGCATCTGATACACCCAAAGAAAAAGTTTTGAAACCTGCTAGAGGGAGACTAAACCTTCTTCAAAGTCCTAGCATGATATGAATAGAATTGCTGAGCCTTTTCTGCTCAAGGCCCATTAAGGCTTGATGATCCCAATGTCATAGAAAATGGCACTAATGAGAGAGATGTTACAGAGTCATCTTCATCCCAAGAAAAGTTGGGTATCGCCTTAACATTTATGAACAGAACATTTAGGGCTGCAGATTGGACGAGGTCAGATGGCACAGCAAGGCCACATTCTGTTCTCCACATCCATGGAGAACTGGATGGTGACCTAGTTCCAGTACTGCCATTCACAAAGATGTGACACTTGTACATCATCCCCTATGCTAGAATTTATTCTGCATCTGTGAAATAAAATCATGGTCCCAGGGCAGGATTTTTCAAGCTCTTTTAATAGCATAACTCTGTTTTCAATTGGAAATTCTTTTCAAATTCTGTCTAGGAAAGTGTTGAACAGATTCCTCATAATGTTTAAATACAGGCTAATAACAGAAAATTTTCTCCAGATGTAATAAGGTCTCCTGAACTACACGAATGTAATCAATGACTCAGAAAATGGTTCCTCTGTGTCGACGACATGCCAGGCACAGTACTAGGCAGGATGTTTTAAAATGTGCTACAGGCTGAATGACCAATATGATCCCTTCTAGAATTTACAGTCCATTGGGTGGGCAGACAATCGATTTGCAATTACACTGCAGAATGATAAGTTCTCAGGCCAGAGAATTTTAAAGCACATGAGAGATTTTAACCCAGCTTTGACTGTGTGGGGAAGTCATGGTTGATGTTCCAGAGAAACTAGATCTAAAGGGTATGTTAGCATTGACTAGCTACTAAAGAGAGAAGATTCTTACTGACAGAAAGCCTTGCTTTTCCAGAATTTTAGAGACAAATGTGAAGAGCTAAATAAAGATTGGGTCCAGTATAGAAGAGGAAATAATCAAAGACAAAAAGATGGGACTGGAGAATAAAGCCCTGCGTGGACCACAAGAGGTCACTTGTGAAATACTCAGAAAATGGGGCTTTATGCAAAGTGCTGTGGGAAACCACTGATGGATTTTTAAGTAAAGTTGAGAATTATTAGTCTAGGTGACCTCTCAGGGTACCTCCAACACTGCAATAACAGATTTCATTAAGCTCAACCAATAAATTCCTGCATGTTAATTGAACCATTCAACAAATATTTGCTAAGTGTAATTAAAAAGTGATTATTTAAATCATAAAGACATAGTGAAACATCTTTTGCGGAAAAAAGATAAAAGTAAACTTATTTCTGGCAGAAAACCCAATTTATATTCTCAAAGGATAGCATTCAATCTCCAGTGGGGGATAAAAGGAAGGGAGGAGATTCAGAAGGCTATAGCCAGGGAGAAAAAGGAAGCTGCCAGCTAAAACAATGCGGGTCAAGACTGGGACACTTAGAGACTGAGAGACAAAAGACAGCAGAAAAACAAGCGGGTAACAAAGCACACAGTAAAAAGTTAAATTGGAAAGCTGAACTCAGGACAGCTGATAGGTGCCCTGTCCTCCCACCAGAGCACTTAACAGGTGACAGAGTCCTTCCCCATGCACTGGACCACAGGGTGTGGGCCACTAGAAGAAGCTGGGTCTTGAGTCAGGTAGACGTTTAACTTCAGAAGAGAAATTCTGCTCTCAAAAATGAGCTAGCACACAAGGAATTCTGCTCAATGTCATGTAGCCATGTGGATGGGAGGGAAATTTGGGAGAGAATGGATACATGTGTATGTATGGCTGAGTCCCTTTGCTATCCCCCTAAAACGATCACAACATTGTTAATCTGCTATACTCCAATATAAAAGTTAAAAGAGAAAAAAAAGATGAGTTATTAGCATCCTAACTTTGATTGACTTGTTAGCTTCTTAAAAAGTCCTTCCTCACCATTACACTCCAGTCAGGATGGCTGCTATCCAAAAGTCTACAAGCAATAAATGCTGGAGAGGGTGTGGAGAAAAGGGAACCCTCTTACACTGTTGGTGGGAATGCAAACTAGTACAGCCACTATGGAAAACAGTGTGGAGATTTCTTAAAAAACTGGAAATAGACCTGCCATATGACCCAGCAATTCCACTTCTGGGCATGCACACCGAGGAAACCAGATCTGAAAGAGACACATGCACCCCAATGTTCATTGCAGCACTGTTTATAATAGCCAGGACATGGAAGCAACCTAGATGCCCATCAGCAGACGAATGGATAAGGAAGCTGTGGTACATATACACCATGGAATATTACTCAGCCATTAAAAAGAATTCATTTGAATCAGTTCTAATGAGATGGATGAAACTGGAGCCCATTATACAGAGCGAAGTAAGCCAGAAAGATAAAGACCATTACAATATACTAACACATATATATGGAATTTAGAAAAATGGTAACGATAACCCTATATGCAAAACAGAAAAAGAGACACAAATGTATAGAACAGACTTTTGGACTCTGTGGGAGAAGGCGAGGGTGGGATGTTTCAAGAGAACAGCATCGAAACATGTATATTATCTATGGTGAAACAGATCACCAGCCCAGGTTGGATGCATGAGACAAGTGCTTGGACCTGGTGCACTGGGAAGACCCAGAGGGATCGGGTGGAGAGGGAGGTGGGAGGGGGGATCGGGATGGGGAACACATGTAAATCCATGGCTGATTCATGTCAGTGTATGACAAAAACCACTACAATATTGTAAAGTAATTAGCCTCCAACTAATTAAAAAAAAAAAAAAAAAAGCCCTACCTCTCAGCATTTATACCCTTGTAAAAAAACAAAGTTACCCTTGTAAAGTAACTTCAGACACTGACTCAGTCTTGGCTTTTGACTTGTGTTGCCCCATGGAACATTATCAGGGTTGATGCAAACAGCTTTCTCCACTTAGAATGTTCTAAGCTGCCATATCGGAAGGAAGTCTAGGCTACTCTGTGGAGGATAAGGACCACGTGGAGAACCTCCTGAGGATAACACCACGCAAAACGAGAAGCTTCGGGGAAACTGGTAGGTGCCCCTGCTGAGTTTCCAGCTGAAGGCTGCCACCTGGGTGACCCTGGATGACACAGCATAGGGCAGGAACACAGCCTCGTCAACCCAGAATCAAAAAAAAAAAAAAAAAAAAATGTCATAATTTTAAGCCACTGAATTTTCCAGTGGTTTGTCACATAGTAATACTGCTCAAAAGAAAGGGAAAATAAGAGGGCTGGAATAACTGAACTATGGAGAATATAGGTAAGAGTTTTAGTGTCAGTCCAGTAGAAGTTCCAAAAAGAGAACACAAAGAGAATGGAGTCATCAAAGAAATAAAAATAAAGTTTCTCAGGACTGAAAGTGTTTATAGTCAGACTAAAGGTTGTCACCACATGCTGATAAGCAGGTTGAAAAGACACATATCTAGAACGCAGTGGTATTGCTTCAATATATATATATATATATATATTATATATATATATATAAATCCTCAAAACATCCACATATTTTTTTATTTGTCACCCAAAGTGGAATAAAAATCAGAACATTAGACTTCTCACTGGAAATATCAGATACCAAATTTTTTAAGGCAAGTCTTCAAAACCCTGAGGAAAATTATTTTGAAACTAAACTCCTATCTCCAGCCAAAATAATATTCAAGAGGGAAGCAAAATATAGATATATCTGGACATACAAGAATTCATATAATTATCTCCTCATGGAACTTCTCTGAAAGAACTCAGTACACAATAGAAAAAAATGAATACAACTAGAAAACTGCTGAGATGCAAGAAACAAATGAAAACAAAGAAATCACTCAAACTTGTAGTTAAGTAACCATTGATTCAAAAATCAGGTTAACAAATTACTATCTGAAACCAAAATCCCAGACAACCTCAAAATGAGATGTGGGGCTATAAAGGAGAATGGGAAATAAAAGCACGATAAGGTCAGGAGTGCCAGGAGGTGGTGTCTGAAGGTCACAACTCCAAAAGGGAGGAGGCGCCACCATATGCCCTCATGTGCTGCCCTCTCTCCCCACCAGCATTGGCGCATTGGCCAGCTCTGTGCCTCACTGGTTGTGCAAGTCCCAGGCAACACACAATGTTCTGACCCTCCATTATGTCAGATCTTTGATCTCCAGTGACACAAAGAAGATAATGACGAGGTCGCTCCTCCCGGAAAACAGAGTTGAGGGGTCTACTCATCAAGCCTGCTCATCACCCCTAAAATGAATATATTTCCCTGCAGCAACTTACTGATGTAAAATGGCCACCACCTCCATGACTCCAAGATAAGAAGGCAGATATACAGAGCTTGGTCCACTCTGGCCTACTATGTGCCAAGATGTGGGCTTACAAATGCAGGCAAATGATGTCTGTCTGAAAACTGTAAATAATCCTGAGTCCCATCTCTCTGCTCTCAGATCGGTCTGTACTCAAATTAAAAAGCCTCAGAGAGCAAGAAGTTGTCCACTGCAGAAACACCCAGCACTACCAAGCAGCCAGAGGAGATTTACCTGCTCTGTAGCCAGGGTATCTAGGGGCTACAAATGTAATAACATTTCTAACCTAGCTCACAGATTGACTTGCAAATGCACCTTGTCACAGCTCTGCAAGTTCCCCCTGGAATTCAGAGCTATTTCTTTGCGCTATTTCTGAGCATTCTCTCAGATATTGGCTCTATTCCCCTGGTTCCCAATCTGACCCAGGTAGCAGTGCTGCAGTCTTTCTGCCTCGACAGTGAGCAAAGCAAGCATACAGTCACTTGAATTAATCATGCCGTAACCTCATAGGCAGGTTACAATCCCCCACAAGAATAAGATGCTGTCATCCAGCCTGATGTTTCATCTCCAGGTCCCTCTGCTGGACCCTGCATGATTGGGGTAGGAGAGAAGTGGATTCTCTCCATTACTTTTTCTCCCTTATTATTCTCTCCCTACTTATTTGACCAAGTAAACCTGCCTCTCAGGAGCAGTCTGAGTAGTTTGAGCAAAATGAAGGACCACCTACAGGTGGTGTATTTCTCAGCCCCCAATCCAGGAGAAACACCCTGCCAGTATCTTTATTATTTCTTCCAATATCTTATTTCCATGTTATTTCAGATAGTTGGAATTACATCATCCACATTTGGAAGGCCACTCTGCCACTAACAAAGAGGGAATAGAATTTATTCCAATGTCCCTACAACTCTTTTTTCTTGTTTTGTTTTTTTGTTTGTGTATTCATTTGTTTGATTATCATGCCACTTAGCTTGGGAATCAGGCTGGAAGAAGACAAGCCTGAGGTGCTTTCTCCCAGGCAGGAATGGACCAAGCCCGAGCTCTTCACTTATGGCTATATAATTTGTGTAACAGACTTTGGAGTTTCCTATAAAATACATATTTTTGTTCAATGTCCTCACATCCTGTGAACCTATTTCTTGCCTCATAGAAAAGCAAATCCCAAAGATAAGGAATGGGAAGAAAAGTCAGGTGTCCATTCCAATTATACAGACCAAATCCATTTTCTAGGTAGCACTGCTACTAATAACATCATGAAGTTTTTAAAATCCCACATCTACCCAGAGAAAGACTCTTGAGTCAGTAAGCCAGCACAAGAAACCAAGTGGGCTGTAACAGAAACCAGCAGACCGACCCAGGAACATACCAGGAGTCTGGTTCTAATTTGGGGAAGTGAAAACAGATTAAAAATATATATATTCCGGACACTTACAAAGGCCTCCCCTGAAAACTCAAGAAAAGTGACAAGACATGCTCTTAGAAAGTCAGCAAGAGTTAATCAAAAGCTGACAGGCTTCTGAAAGGATCACTATGTGTTTATTTCAAAAGTGGTCTTTGAAGGTGTTTCAGAAGTCAAGGACACTTCCAGGGAAAGTCAACATAAAGTTACCGCGAGTAAAAAAGAACAGAAACAAAAAGGCCTTTTTTTGTCTTCCCAGAGGTAACCAGAAAAGAGCAGCATGGGATGTACTTAGTGCAAAAAGCATTGCTATAGGCCTATTAGCTTCTAGGGCCAGGGCAATTATATGTCAAGGCCCAGAAAATGGCATATAAATGGGAAAATTGAGGAATGGCTGACTAAGCAAATCAATAGCATGCACTTAACTGAGGACCCTCTTGATCAAGCAAAGATACATGCCATCAGTTGATTTTTTATAGTTGGGTCCAGCAACCTTGTGCATGGGCCAAATCTAGCCCTTCACTTATTTTAGTGAATAACGTTTTATTTGAGCACAGTCAAGTCTTGCTTCATAGATGTGTAACCTGCGTAGTCACAAGGGCCCCACACTTCAAAAGGTCCCCCATTTAGTTTAGTGCACTGCTATTGATGTTTTGAAATTCTTGATCATTCTTGGAAAAAAAAAGAAAAAAGAGCTTTGCACTGTCATTTTGAACAAGGTCGTTCATATCATGTATTTGGTCCTAAACACAGCTATGTCCATTTGCTGATATGTGATCTGCAGCTGCTTTTGTACTGAAATAGCAAAGTTGAATAGCTGCAACAGAGACCTCATGGCCTTCAAAGCCAAAAATATTTGCCATCTAGCCCCTTATAAAAAAATGTTTGCCACCAACCCCTGCTTTATAGGATACAGCATCACTCTGCACACCCTATACAGAATGCAAATGTGTGGTGATGGAGAGACTTTAAGATTGTATTAAAAAAAAACAAAACCCAGAAGCCAGCCTGGCTCTGCCTTTGGTAGACTCACTGATTCTACTTTATTCCATTTATCACCCTAAACTTCCTAATTATTGTGTATGATTTTTGTCCTATCTTAATAGAGTGAAAATTATCTTCACAACTCTTATTTTTCATATAAGGGATTTTAAACCTATATAAAGATAAGAGAAATGATGTAGTAAAAACATAAACATGTCACCAAATGCAAAAAATAAGAAAACCCAGCCTGTTTCTGGATTATCTAGCACATATCTGGAAAGCCTTGTAGACTCACTGTCTTGGAGCATCGGGTTACTGATTTATCAGGGGACTCATTACTAACTTCTGTGATGTTACTGGTTAAAGCCCCCCCAGAGGGCACTGACTTCTCCTCACTTCCAGGCTGTGTCACCTCCATCCTCTGAGCAGCCAACCTGTGTATCTGGTTAAGCTGGACCTGGCCCTGAGTTGCCATAGCAATAGAGGAATCCAGTCTTTGTGAGTAGCAGCAAAGCCAACCTGGGATCTCAGGAAATAAAGTGCTAAAAACATTGGCCAAGACTTTCCAGGACAACAGCTTGGGCCCAAGAGGCAGGCAGTCATCTTGTATCACACAGATCTGGGGAAGCATATAAACTGAATCTGGTAGAAAGGAATTAGACCATGATTTCATTGCATTTCTCACTACTCTGAATCCTTTAGTAGTTTAGTTTTAAAAACATCCATCCAGATTTACAACTAAGTCACCTCAATGAAAATGGCAGCTAGCTCTGCTTCTCTGACTCAAAACAAGATGGAATAATACAGCCCTTTAAGTATTAGGATAAACAGAGTTTTAAAAAAATTTTAAGCGATTAACCTATTAGTAATTTCCTAAACTATTAGTACTAATGTGCATGGAATTTCATGCATTCCACATACATTCACACATAGGGTTGTTACTGTAACAGATGAAGAAAACAGACACTCAAATCAATGAACCTGTCTAAGATTAAACAACTCATGCGCCAGCTATTCAAAGTGTTTGTGTTAGTTGCTCAGTCATGTCCAACTCTTTGCAACCACATGGACTGTAGCCCACTTGGCTCCCTGTCAATGGAATTCTCCAAGCAAGAATACAGGAATGTATTCCCTTCTCCAGGGGATCTTTCCAACCCAGGGACTGAACCTAGGTCTCCTGCATCGCAGGTAAATTCTTTACCATCTGGGTCACCACAGAAGCCTGCCAGCTATTGAGCTAGGCGTCAAACCCTGCTATGACTCCAAAGACTGCTCTTTCCAAATTCTATACCTTTGCTTTTTTTAAGATGTGGGAAAATCTAGACCTTATGGATCTAGATTAAAATTTAAATTTAACCAAAAAAATTAACAGAAAAAAAAGGAAAGGAAAAGAAATTAAAACTATTCCTTTAAAAGTGTTTGCTAGGATTTATTTCTCTCCTTCAACTTTGTCCCAGACACTTATCAGAGTTTTGTTGTTTTTCACCCAGAGAATCTGAATTTGGATGCTTATCATAGTATAATTAGTACTGACATTTAGCAACCCAACACTGCAGTAGAACCTGGAATTTCACAGGACATGATTGAAAGGTTGCTTTCTACTCTCAGTTGACTCACACTGTAGCAATAATATATTTTAACATGCACAAAGTACACAGCCATTTATCAGAGGTAAAGAATGCTATTTTAACACCAACATGGTAAAAATTTTGGAAATCTCCCATAACAAATATCAAGGAATAGTTTAAGAAGAATGTAAGCTTTGGGTATTGATGATGAAGCTTGGGCTTCTTCCTTGAGTCTTAGGGAGATATATTAATCTCCTTCTCTGGTTTCCATGACCAGGCTAATAAATACACTAAAAAGACTCTTTATTTTAATAAGACTCTTTATTTTAGAAGATTGGAGATTGTTTCCAATAACTCTAGTTACCAGTCTTAGCACTAGAATTAAAAAGTATAAGATGACATGGGCTTCCCCAGTGGCTGAGCAGTAAAGTATCTGCCTGCCGTGCAGGAGATGCAGGGGACGCAGGTTTGGTCCCTGGGTTGGGAAGATCCCTTGGAGGAGGAAAGGGCAACCCACTCCAGTGGCAGCCACTCCCACTGGCCTGGGAAATCCCATGGACAGAGGAACGTGGGCTATAGCCCATGGGCGTCACAAAGAGTCAGCACAGCTGAGCACGCATGCACACATAAGATGACTTATGGTTATGAAAGGGGAATCAAGGAAGGACGTGACAAATTAGGAGGGTGGGATTAACATATGCACACTACTATATATAACACAGATAACTAATAAGGAGCTACTGTATGGCACAAGGAACTTTATTCAATATTCTGTAATAACCTATATGGGAAAAGAATCTGAAAAAGAATGAATATATATAAGTGTATAACTGATTCCAAGGAGACTGCATGGTGATGCAGTGCTCTCACTTGATCTCGAAGCTGGTCCCGGCAGATCAAATGATTGTTTCTCCATCAAGCAATAGTCCAGCCTCACTGTCCACCCTCCTGAGCTCCATGGGAGCCGGCACACACACTGTCACCAAAATCCAGTCTGGTATAACCAGGACGGTCATATCAGCCCCTTCCAGCACATCCATCATTCTAGCCATGCCTCTGGATGAAGACCCCTCCAAGCCCTGTAGGCACAGTCTGAAATGTTTGGAGTGTAGCAAAGTTTTCCAGGATGACACATCACTGACCACCCATTTCCAGCAGGCTGCAGATACAAGTGGACAAAAGACTTGCACTGTCTGCCAGATGCTGCTTCCTAACCAGTGCAGTTACACTTCTCACCAGAGAATCCATCAGCACAAATCTCCCTACACCTGCCCCAAGTGTGGGGCCATCTGCAGGTCCGCTCACTTCCAGACCCACATCACCAAGAACTGTCTGCACTACACGTGGAGAGCGGGTTTCCGATGTGCGCGTTACAATGTTGTGTACTCTGATGTGGCCTTACTGAAGTCTCACATTCAAGGTTCTCACTGTGAAGTCTTCTACAAGTGTCCTATTTGTCCAGTGGCATTTAAGTCTGCCCCAAGTACACACTCTCATGCCTATTTCTCTCCTGGCATCAAGATAGAAGAACCAAAAATAATCTAAGTGTCTCATGTGTAACACCATATTTACCCTGTAAAGCCTGCTGTATTGCCACTTTGACCAATACATCGAAAATCAGAAGGTGTCTGTCTTCAAGTGTCCAGACTGTTCTCTTTTATATGTACAGAAGCAACTCATGATGGACCCTATCAAGTCTATGCATGGAATGCTGAAAAGTATCGAAGGGCCTCCCAACTTGGGTATAAACTTGCCTTTGAGCATTAAGCCTACAACCCAAAATTCAGCAAACCACAACAAAGAGGACACCAAATCCACGAACGGGAAAGAGAACTTAGAAAAGAAATCCCCATCACCATGAAAAAATCATTGGAACCCAAGAAAGTGGCCAGCCCTGGGTGGACGTGTTGGGAGTGTGACCTGATTGTTCACACAAAGAGAGGTTTACATTTCCCACATGAGCAAGGAACACAGGAAGGTAAGTGACCAGTGAAAGCCTCCCTGTCGGTGTAAGGAAGATATTCCATGACATAGGTGCTTGCTTGGTTCTGCAGGGAATTAGGAGAGTAACCTCGAAAATCACTCAGTTGTCTCTGAGCCTCAGTTTCTTAGTCTATAAAATGGGCTTTCCAAATCCTTCCAATCTTGTTCTGTGATTTTGCTGATGACCCCAAGGCCAGCAGGGAGTTATCTACTGCACTTGTGTTTATAGCCGAAAAAACTGAGGACCATGATAAACCAAACTGACAGAAACATTTGAATTTCCCTCTAAGCTCTGCAACAAATAAAGGAAAAAGGAGGAAAGAAAGAACCTGGGTGTTTTGAAAACGATCAGTAACATCTGTATGACTTTGTGATTCTCTTCTGAATTTGGTGGTGGAAGAGAGACCTCATCTTTAAACCGTCTAGCAGAAGCTCTGATAACTCAAAATCTCCAAAAAATCTCAGTGTGTGTATTTTTTTCTTTTTAAAATAGTAAGTTTGCATCTCTTAACTGATAAGGATTTTTTAAATGCCCATTACTAGACTTAATAAAAGCAAGATTATTCGTAAATGCTAGTCAGGTTGTCTCAAAGTTGGTTTGTTCCAGTTAGGATCCAGAGAGTCTGCTTGGCATTTGGTTGTTATGTTACTTAAATTTGTTACTCTCTATCAGTCCTGCTGTTTTTTTTTTTAAATGTTGATTTGTTAGAAACCTGGGTTATGTGTCTTGTAGATTGTCCCCCCACATTTCTGGATTTAGGTAGTTGCTTCCTTTTGACATTGTTTAGTTTGTTTCTTTTCATCCCGTAATTCCTAGAAATTGGATTAGATTCAGGTTGAATTTTTTAGATGGGAATACGTCATAGGTGCTGTATTTTTGTTTCATACCCTGAGACACCTAATACCAGCTTGTCCCACTTTTAGTTCAGATACACTATACTTTTAAAGCAACCATCTTATTGCTTTAATTTAAGCCAATAAAGCCATAGTTATGTTAAAAAAAAAAAAAGACAGTTATTCTTGGGGAATCTGTGTAAAAATTGCATAAGAATTGGTTTGTAATTAGTATATACCAGATCCTTGAAAAGTTTGTTTGTATAGCATTTACACATTAGTTAAAAGCATTACCTTGTAATCTCATTTATACTATTTGAGGTACTCATGAAGCTAGCCCCTTTGACCTTCTTGCCATTCACATGTGAACCTGAATTCACATTCACACAAACTTCCCCTTGAGCATTGATCACAAACATCAAAAATGGGGGAAAAAATGTATAACTGATTCACTTTGCTGTACATCTGAAACTGACACAACATTGTAAGTCAACTCTACTCCAATAAAACTTTTTAAAAAAAAAGAAGTGTAAGACAAATGTTTCAGTTCAGTTCAGTCACTCAGTTGTGTCTGACTCTTCGCAACCCCATGAACCACAGCATGCCAGGCCTCCCTGTCCATCACCAACTCCAGGAGTCTACCCAAACCCATGTCCATCGAGTCGGTGATACCATCCAACCATCTCATCCTCTGTCATCCCCTTCTCCTCCTGCCCTCAATCTTTCCCAGCATCAGGCTCTTTTCCAATGAGTCAGCTCTTCGCATCAGGTGGCCAAAGTATTGGAGTTTCAACTTCAACATCAGTCCTTCCAGTGAACACCCAGGACTGGTCTCCTTTAGGATGGACTGGTTGGATCTCCTTGCAGTCCAAGGGACTCTCTAGAGTCTTCTCCAACACCACAGTTCAAAAGCATCAAGTCTTCAGTGCTCAGCTTTCTTTATAGTCCAAATCTCACATCCATACATGACCATTGGAGAAACCATAGCCTTGACTAGACGGACCTTTGTTGACAAAGTAATGTCTCTACTTTTGAATATGCTGTCTAGGTTGGTCATAACTTTCCTTCTAAGGAGTAAGCATCTTTTAATTTCATGGCTGCAGTCACCATCTGCAGTGATTTTGGAGCCCCAAAAATAAAGTCAGCCACTGTTTCCACTGTTTCCCCATCTATTTGCTAGTTGTCCAATAATAATGAAGGGGTATCCTATAGGTTATTCTCCAGTTCATGTTAATGTCAGTAGATCTGTTACTAATGCTCAAAATAGGTACTGGCTAAGAAAGAAGCTTTGAGACTCAAGTGTCAGCTAAGTTAAACATTGGAAACAATTCCTGCCATACATGATTTCCTCAGGGATGTTGTAACACTTTCCTTCCATGCTCTCCTCAAGCTAAACCATCCTAAAGAAAGATGGGAGGCAGACATCACCCAATCTCCTGCAGGGCTCAGTGCAAAATGTGCTGGACCAAAAAACTGGAAACATCTGTCAGAGTTTCTACTTAACTTTTTTCCTTTTCTAAGAGTTTTATAGAAGTATAATTGATAAGAAAAGAACTATGCTATTTAAATGTGTAGAATTTGATGAGTTTGGACATATGCAAACACCCACAATACCATCACCACAACCAAGGTAACAGACAGATTCAAGATCTCCCAAAGTTCCCTTGTGTCCTTTTGTTTTTACTTCTCATTTTTTGTAGTAAGACCTACTCTTTTAACAAACTTCAAAATACACAGCACTATAGGCACTATGTAACAGCCAATCTCTAGAGTTTATCTGTCGATCTTAACTTAATGTCCTTTGCACAGCCACTTGCTATTTCCCCAATACCCCAGCCACTGGCAACCACTATAGTAATCTCTGCTTTGATAAGTTTGACTATCGTAAACACCTCGTATAAGTGGAATCATGCAATCTTTGTCTTTCTCTGTCTGACTTGTTTTGCTTAGGGAAAAGTTCATCCTCAAGGTTTATTCACAATGCTGCAAGCATCAGGATTTCCTGTTAAGGCTGAATAACATTCCATTGTATCTATATACTACATTTTTTATCCATTCATCTATTGATGATTACTTGAGTTGTTTCCATATCTTAAGAATTATAAATAACATTGCAGTAACATAAGACTGCAGAGATCTCTTTGAGATTCTGACTTCAATTACTTTGGGTATACATCCAGAAGTGGGATTGCAATCATACAATGATTCTAATTTTAATTTTTTGAAAAACTGACATACTGTTTTCCATAGTAGTTATACCACTGTACATTCTCATCAGCAGTGCACAAAGTTTCCAATTTCTTCACATCCTCACCAATACTTGTTATCTTTCCTTTTATGATAATAGCCAATCCTAGCAGGTGTGAAGTAATATTTCAATACAGTTTTAATATGTATTTTCCTGGTAATAATGACGTTGAACACAATTTCCTATATCTGTTGGCCAGTTGTATGTCCTCTTTGGAGAAATATCTGTTCTAGTCATTTGCCCATTTTTTAAATCAAGTTATTTTGACCACTGTTCAGAAACCAAGTTTATATTATAGTAGGATAAAGTTTCATCATAAATGATAATCCTAACTGAAATTCATCAACACTCCCCTCCCCCATAATATTTAAAACTCAGGAATAAAATGGAATATAAGTCAGCAAAATTTTTCTGTAAAGGACAAGACAGTTAGGCTTTGCAGGCTCTAAGGTCTTTGTTGGAATTTCCTAGTTCTGTCTTTGTAACATGAAAACAGCCATAGATCATATGCAATTGAATGAGGATGGCTGTAGTCCAAAGTTTAAAAGCTTTATTTTTAAAAAGAGGCAGCTGCCAAGATTTGACTCATGTGGCACAGGCTGTCAACCCCTGATATAGGGTAAGCAAGAAAGCTCACTCTCCTCTTGGAAGTTCTGACTACCCTAATCTTAATTGTGATTAAGTTTCTCATCTTAAAAATGTATTGCTTTATGGACCCTTCCCTCCTTGGGCATGAGTCTCCTCTTCTTTTCCATCATATACAAATTCTTTGTGCTATCAATTTGAACTCAACAAGCAAAAGAGCACTGTCCCCACACTAATAGCTGTCCCACTTCTGACAGTGGGAGCTAAGCCTGCTCTGGTCCAGTAGCCGCTTCTCCCATTTCCAACAAAAGCTGATAACAGGAGGGGGCCTTTGTCTGCACAAAGACAGCTGGCTCAGTAAGCTCAAGGGAAAAAAAAATTATTTTCTCTTTCAGTAGGAAAAAAAAAAGGTTTAAAATGCCAATGTTGTGTTTGCACTATATTTATTCTATTAATCCTGACCTTGAAAACTGAAAATCAACTACCATATAATCATAGCATAATTGTCTGGTAATGTCTATCCTTGAAACCAGAACACTGCAGTAGGTTCTCAGAGCTGGAATTCACACAGTAATTAATCTTAAACTCATGGAACAACTCAGTCATGGCAATATACGCTCCTAAGTCAACTTTGGATGAAGATATTGTATGTTATTAAAGTGTCTGATGTATTTGAAGGTTTACAGCAAAAGAAGGTAAATATATACTTTTAGCTGCATTTGTAACATGCAACATTTCCTGGTAGCTGTAAAGCTGGTAAAGTAGAATTTACATAGAAGCCCTGTCTCTTTTGTCTACTCTGGGCAACAAATTAATCAATATGTTTGATATATGGTAACTATATAAGAGCCAATCAGATAGTTATCTATAATGATACAAGAAGGCTTTATGGAGACAACAAACAGTGTCAGTTATCCAAGACATGAATTACATACAGTTGACTTGAGTCAAAGGGTAATCAAGACTCAGTTGGTGGTATCCTCTTCCAGGAGCTCAGTCTGTTTGAGGTAGGACCCTAAAATGTATATGAGGGAGGGAGGAAGAAAGTGAGGATACAGAGGAAAGGGATATGCTCAGTCAAAAAACTGGTGCAGTAGGAATTCCCTGGCAGTCCAGCGGTTAGGACTTGGCACTTTCATGGCCATGGCCCGGGTGGGGAACTAAAATCATACAAGCCAGTGGTGCAGCCAAAAAAAAAAAAAAAGTAAATAAAGTAGTACAGCAAGATCAGCAAGAATGCTAGAGTACAAAAGATAGGAACCTGCAGGTTGTAGATCAGCACTTTTCTAAGGTGTATGAACCACCCCGATTCTTACTAATGTGCAGATTCAGATTTAGTAGGTCTAGGGTGGAGGCCAAGATACTGCATTTCCTATAAGCACCTGGGGAGTGATCCAGATGTTGCTGGTCCCAGGACACATCTTGCTGCACATCTGAGTAAGTCTTCAGCAGTTATAGTTGTAAAGAGGTAGGCAGTGGATAGAAACCAGCCCTTAGAGATCACTCCATCTACCTTTCTCACTATACAGATGAGAGAAGATGGAAGCCAAGAACTTAAGTTGTTGGGTTAAAGTCCTTATATTAATAATAAAGCCTTTGACTTTCATTTTAATGTACTTTATCTCTCTATAAAATTTCTACAAAGAATTCCCAGAGATGAACTTTTTAAAATTTTTTGAAGAATTTCTTTGTTATATATGGAGGTTGAGATGAGATATTTCTAAGTCAGGATCCTTTCTTTTATTAATGACAATTTTATAGTAATCCTATAATAGTTCATTTATTCTTCAGTTGAATCCAGGACTGTGCCAGGAAGCAAAGAGGTCAACTTCACAAGAGTCATCAGATTTCCTGTATTTTAAGTGATTTTTAGACTCAAAGATTCCTTGCCTTCAAATAATCTAAAAGGCAATCATCTGAAGAACTGTATCTTTTTAGAATAGGACAGCTATTTAGTATGAAGAAAAAATAAACAAATTCATGGACTCCAAGGAATTTCCTGGGGGGAAAATGATAAATTATTTCCTTTATCATCATGTATCTAGGAAAATTTCCAAGTCAGCAGTTGTAATCACGATCTCAGCTGGTCTAGCCAACCCAGTTTCCTAGTCTTCTTCCAGCTTTTAGTCTAAGTCTGAAAAAAATCCCTACAAATATTTGAGTCATGCAATGCTGTAACATCACCATAAAAGTCTCCAGGAAAGGGGAATATTTCTAGGCCTGCTTTGTTCTATCTTCACCTGACATTCAGGATGAGGGTCAACTGGCCCATTCAGAGACCCCTTTGATCATCAAAAAGCCAAGAATCCAATCTTCACTAATGCTCACATTCAGTCTACCAAGTGTTATGCCTCTCTGGCCAAATTTAACTCCATCTGGAGAACTGAAGAGAAATGAATGTTTCACTTTAAGTTCCAGCATTCTGTCTGCACACCCAAATCAGTCCAGAAAATCTCCACCACTGAGCCTCATAAACTCTTCACAAAAGTAACACAGAGGCATCTCCTGACAGCCCCTCTGGGGCTTTGCACTGAGATATCTGCCTGGAAGCCAGTTCTGGAACCTTGGCTGGGGGCTCTATTGCTGGCCCCTATCCCAGTGGACAGACCTGGAAATCTGTAGCCATATATTTAAATAGCTTATTTAGCTATGCATGTTTCACATTAATTGCTCCTGCCTTCAATTCTGTGCCTTGTAATTTTCTCCTTACACAGAGAATACAGATAAAATTTGATGGGATGTGCTGGCCCTGGGCCAGAAAACTGCAAAGCTTCTTTGTGTATTGATGACAATGAGTGCAGAGAAGAGAGAGGAAAGCCGCACACCACTGGCTTCACTGGTCTTGCCTGGTCCATCATTCACGCTTCTTCCTTTCATGATTTTGTCAATTGGGAGATGGCAGGACCTATCAAGTCATGGTTGGCCCGCAAGAAGCTTAATGATTCCTAATTAGGGACACAGGAAACCATTCTCTATTACATTACCTTTACATTTCTTGACTCTCAAAAAATGGTCAAAGACATCATGAGGACATTTCACCAACCCTGGGACATTGCTTTCTTCACACACTGTAGGCATTCTTAAAGAAGCTAGCCAGTATAAATAGTTTCCACTGAGATGACTTGCATAAAGCAGAAGTTTGTATTTAGGAAAAAATGTATTTCTCCTTTGTACTATGTTTTGGTTCAACAAAGTTTCAGAGTTTCTCTTCTTTCTATCTTTTTGGCCAGCCAGTCCCTATCTGTCTGCCTTGCTCACCACTTCTCTTCACCGAAACTGCGGCAGGGAGACTCCCCAAGAAGAGAGTTTGGCCAGTACATTGTCAGTGTTCTAATCACCAGTGGCAATGCCAGGCACCAGGGAATGTAGACTGTCATCAGGGGAGAGTCCACATAATGGCTCTGGGCATTTGGCTTAGACTTAGAAGCTGTTGAAGGTTGATTTTTTTGAATACTGAGTGATTATGGCTTGATGACAAAGCTGATTTATTACGAGTCAGCTTTGGCCTGATACCACTGTCACATTGCATTAGAGAAAGCTCTGGCTCGTCCTGGTCATTCAGCCTGAGCTGCAAACAGCCCATGCTGCTGCTCGTGGACCTCTGATGCCACTGATTAGCTGTGCTTGCATCTATGAGGATGAAGAATTCAGGATGACACAGCCCTTCACCTGGCAGCACCCTGGTGAGCCCTAAAAGGCCAGTGTGAAAGGAGGGAGAACTTCACTGGCATCTACCTGGAGGAAATTGGTTCTTCATTCAAGGTTACCAGCGTTAGAAAAGGCAATGCCTCCAAAGTAACATGCCCTTATCCTCCCGCATCCCCTCAACAAACCACTTCTCTTCCTATGCTCTTTCAAGGTCACCTCCATGCCTTCAGTTGTCCAATTAGAAACTGGGGACCATTCCTAACATTTCCCGCATCCCCAGCCCATATTCAGTAACTAAGTCCCGACCATTCAGTCTCCAAAATGTCACCTGAACATATGTCTCCCCTCTATTCTCATCACTAGTTACCTAATTTAGGGGCTCAGCTAGCCTGGTCAAACAGCCTCAACTGGGAATCCTGTCCCCTAATCCTTCTTCATCCTTAATTGGCTCAATCTACCCTCAATACATCACTAGCTTCTATTCTAAAATACAAATCTTCCTATGATGCTCTTCTTATTGAAAACCTTCAATGACTACCATCACCTTAGGATAAAATTCAGACTCCTTATCCTGCATTTAGGGTTTATGGCCTTAAATAGCCCCAACACATTATGTCACCTCACTTCCTGCTGTTATCCTCCACATTCTTATGTGAACTTGATCCAAACTACTCTTTACCAACCAAGTCAAACTTTTTTAATCCTCTTCGGCCTCATGTGCCTTTCTCCTGCCTTCTCAGTGTAGAAAATCCACTCCCATTCTCCAAATTTGCCCCAGATAATATCTCTTATAAGACTTTCTCTGATGCCCTTTACCTATTTATGATTTTTATTGTGTTCTAACCAGTGTTTTATGTGCCCATTATCTAAGCTCACATTGGGTCTTCCTAGTCTCTGAATTTCTAGTTCACAGCATGCACTCTTTATATATGATATTTAGGGAAGGGAGGAAGGAAACGGGTTCACTAGTATGTTATTTAGATAGATTTAGAAAGCATAAATTGTATCTTCTATATCCCTTATCTGGGTAGACATCCCATGTTGCTAAGGTAAATGGGACCAAGTTTGGGAAGGAAATGGCTGTTGTGGAGATATAACCTCACTGGACAACAAGTAGAACTGCCAACAAATTTGGCAACTGCCCCATGTGTATTTAAGCCAAGTATTTTATTAGAAAATTACATTTGTTCTACAAATCCAAAGCTTTCAGCCAACTCCAGGGATAAAAGGTTACTGGCATGATACTACCATTTCCCAACAGGCCAAAAGTTACTCCCATTGCACATCTGGGTCAGAGGGATGCTGTCTAGAAAATAATCATAGCAATATAAACATGGTTTCAAAACTTCAGATCAGGCAGATCTGGATGAAAGAGGGTAAAACAGTACACATAACCTGCTGCGAACAGAAAACAGCTTTTAAGAAGTCAAGACACACATTATTTTTCTCTTCAATATTCCAATTCATCTATCTACAAAGAAACCACTAAAAGGTTATTCAGATAGAGATTAGGATTTATTGTCTTTTCCAAAAATGTCAATTTCAATGCCCGTGGGTGAATGGTTAGCTAATCTGCCAAAAATACTAAATATATTAATGTTTTTCATTTCCACACTGCCCCAAAACACACATACACACATATACACACTTCTCATGAGTGAAGGCTAACAATAGAAGCATCAGAAGACACCTAAGAACTAGGATGAAGAGAAATACTAGCAGACTCCAGCAGGGAAAGATGTGTCATACTCAAGTCCTTCAAAATGCCAAGTCTTCTTCCCCATGGTGTCCAAACAAATACCAGCCTAAGAATGCATCTTGCCTCAAATGATGGGGGTGATTGTTGTTTTGTCACTAAGTCATGCCCAACTCTTTTTGACCCCATGGACTACAGTCCACCAGGCTTCTCTGTCCATGGGATTTTCAGGCAAGAATACTAGACTAGATTGCCATTTCCTTCTCCAGGGCATCTTCCCAACCCAGGGATTGAACCCACATCTCCTGCATTGGCAGGTGGATTCTTTACCACTGAGCCACCAGGGAAGCCCAAATGATGAAGGGAGCTGTACTAAAACCTCACTCAAACATCCATTTCCACTGTGGAACTAGATCTTGACATTGCGGGATATATGGGAACCTAGAAAATAATACACAAGAATTGAAAAAAAGCACATGCCTTAGCCAAGCAAGCTTGGCTTTGTCCATGACTTAAAACATAGAACCAGTATCCTGAATCTCTCTGTGTCTCAGTTTCATTCCATGAGAAATACACCACATGGGGTTTCCATCTCACCTGCCAAAATGACAAATAAAAGTAGAGAGCTGGGACCTTCCTGGTGGCTCCGTGGTAAGAATCTGCCTGCCAAGCAGGATACACGTGCTACGAAGGATCCCACATGGTGCGGAGCAACTAAGCCCATGTACCACAACTACTGAGCCTCTGCTCTAGAACCTGGGGAACTGCAATTACTGAAACCTGCAGACCCTAGAGCCTGTGCGCTACAAAAAGAGAAGCCAAAGCAATGAGAAGTCCAAGCACCACAACTAGAGAGGAGCCCCCACTAGCCACAGCTAGAGAAAAGCCCACACAGCAACAAAGACCCAGTACAGCCATACATATATAAAAATTTTTTTAAAGTAGAGAACTGTCAACTGACATATATTAGATGTGTCATAAATTCCAGTGATCCCACTCCCTTCCAATGGCAGGCTCATTTGTTTAATATTTCATTAGCATCTTTATTAGGCATCTATTCTGTCTGTTGAAACAAACAGAAAGCTCTGGTATTTGGCTGAACTGATGACATTTAAAAGCCCCCATACTCACATCCATAACTGTCATGGGCTGTGCAGGCCATACTGCATGTCAGAAGGCAAAAAGAATTTGATTTTCATCCTCCTTAAGTGAGATAAAATGTGAAGAATGAACAAGATAAATACGGTCATTTCCCTTGTAAGTCTTGCTTATTTAGATCTCATTTTGAATGCATGGGAAACTAATCTCTGCTATGTTGAGATTTTTTTTCCTCACACACTCAGTGTGAAATACAGCAGTAAATTGATGATGTCGGTGTTTGAAAGTGTGTATAGTCAATAGAGGCAACAGGTTACATAGGGAAAAAAGAAAAATAATTTCTTTTCAGAAGAAAGTAACCCATTGATACTACATCACTTGTGGATGTGGTCAACCTTGAATTGATTTTCACATAGTCAATAGTTCTCTTGTCTTGCATCAATAGTTAAGTAACAATGAGAACTGGCAGCTTACCAAAATTAAATTATATCACCATCGGCTATGTCTAATGATACAAGTGTCTCTTAGAGCAAAGAAGACTTGGAAGACAAGGATATACACCCTGATTCTTTAAAAAAGAGTGAGGAGAATCCAATGTATATAAACAGTTCATACAAAGCAACATCAAAAAAAAAAAACTTGATTAAAAATTGGGCAGAACTGAATAGACATTTTTCCAAAGAGGAAATACAGATGGTCAATAGCTGGATGAAATGATGCTCAACATCACTAATTATCAGGGAAATACAAATCAAAACTACAATGAGTTATCACTTCATACCTGTCAGAATGGCTACTATCAAAAAGAACACAAATAACAAATGTTGGTGAGGATTAAAAAAAAAAAAAGGAACTCTCATACACTGTTGGTGGGAATGTAAGTTGGTGCAGCCACTGTGGAAAACAGTATGGAGATTTCTAAAAAAAAAAAAAAAAAAAAAAAGCTAAAAGTAGAACTACCATGCTGCTGCAGCAGTAGAACTACCATATGACCCAGCAAATTCCACTCCTGGGTATACATTTGAAAAAAAATAAACACTAATTCAATGGGCCCCAATGTTTATATATATGCTTAGTCCAACCCAGCTTTCAAATTCCTCACTATACTTGCTCCCACGCAGAGTCCTCATCCCCTTTACCAGTCCCCTCCCTTTATAGTCATGTGGGAAAACCCCAACTATGTGCCTGCTCAGTGTCAACTTGAGTCAGAAAATCTAAAGGGATCCTTGGCTGAAAGGCCAAAATGTTAGAATGATGGTCACACCTTGACTCTCCTGGTTCCTTTTATGTGTTTATTTTTTCCATTTCAGGACTTCCCTGGTGGTCCAGTGGTTAATAATCTCCCTGGCAATGCAGGGGACATTGCTCAATCTCTAGTCCTGGAAGACTACACACGTCTTGGGGCAACTAAGCCTGTGTACCACAACCATTCAGCCCACGGGCCCTACAACACGGGCTCTGCAACAAGAGAAAGTGAGTCACTCAGTCATGCCCAACTCTTTGCAACCCCATGGACTGCATAGTCCATGGAATTCTCCAGGCCAGAATACTGGAGTGGGTAGCCTTTCCTTTCTCCAGGGGATCTTCCCAACTCAGGGATCAAACCCAGGTCCCACATTGCAGGCAGATTCTTTACCAGCTGAGCCACAAGGGAAGCCCAAGAATACTGGAGTGGGTAACCTATCCCTTCTCCAGCGGATCTTCCCAACCCAGGAATCGAACCAGGGTCTCCTGCATTGCAGGTGGATTCTTTACCAACTGAGCTATGAGGGAAGCCCCACAACAAGAGAAGCCACTGCAATGAGAAGCCTGTGTACCACAACGAAAAGCAGCCCTCCTTCACTGAAACTAGAGAAAGCCTGCACGCAGCAGCAGAGTCGTGTTCAACTCTCTGCAACCCCATGGACTGTAGGCCACCAGGCTCCTCTGTCCATAGGGATTCTCCAGGCAAGAATACTGGAGTGGGTTGCCATGCCCTCTTCCAGGGGATCTTCCTAACCTAGGAATCATACCCAGGTCTCCTGCATTGCAGGTGGATTCTTTACTGTCTGAGTTACCAGGGAAGCCCAAGAATACTGTAGTCGGTAGACACTCCCTTCTCCAGGGGATCCTCCCAACCAAAGGATAGAACCCAGGTCTTGTGCATTGCAGGCAAGTTCTTTACTATCTGAGCCACCAGGAAAGCCCAACAAAGACCCAGCACAGTCATAAATAAATAAATGCATAATATTTTTAAAAATCAATTACATATTTTTCCATTTCAAAGATAAATAAAAAAATGTAAACACTCTACAAGATATAGTATACTACTTCAAAGAAACAAATATCAGATTGAATGATGACATCTTCCTAAAAATCCTAAGTGAATGAATTAATTCTATGTGATTGTTGAGGGTCTGGATTGCAGACTTAGAATTCTAATCCTGACAAACTCTCATTCACGTACAAGAACAACAGGAACAGTCTCAGCTGCTCCAAATGTGCTCAGCAAGTATGTCATACTCCCTGAAAAAAGACATGCCCCACGTTGCCAAGAGATGAATTAAAATGAGAAAAATCGAAACTGGGAAAGACATATAACAAAGGAACAATAGACTAGCAAAACAAGCTGTACAAATAATTTTTGTTCATATGGTTACAAAGCTTACTGAAAATGTCAAAAGTAAATCTTGCTGTAAAGATTAAGTGTAAAATGCTTACATTTGTGTCCAGCATATCATTGGTTATTGCCATTAAAAAGAAATCAGTTTGTTCATAATCTCAATCTAAAGTCCCAAGCCCTATGAAAAAATTCAAGGAAATGTGACAGGAAAGAGAAGGATGGAGTAGAAAATGTAGAGAGAAATGAAATAAAATCATATTAAGTTTTCCTACGCTAGATCAAGTAAGAAAATATAATTTTGTTCTTGAAGCTAATAATTAGAAGCAACATGTATGGGTATGTGTGTGTGCATGCACATGTGTCTGTAGTCTCAATAAATTCTGTGGTCCTCATTCTAGGAGTGCACACTCTATTTACCCAGCAAAGTGTTATTTTGTTCTATTTTCTAAATACACAGAATCATCATGGAGTGATACAATGCAGTGGATCTGTCCATGTCCAGCCCAACTATTCACTGAATATGAGACTGCCTTTGCAGCCCCAGAAAAGATATGGATGAAATAAAGAAAAACAGCACACCTCCTTAAAAATGGGAGCTGGCCAGCCAGACCTTGGGTCCGCAAAGCCTTCTTGTCTCTCGTGCAGAAGCCGGTCAGCCTCAACCCACACAGTCCGGGAACCAGACTTTCGAGGCAACAATACGGAGCCACAGCCCCAGCACCATTCTGAAGAGTGTCCTCAGGATTCCCACTTCCTGAGCCCAAGACTTCACACGGCAGAGAAGCAGCGTCTTCCCTCTTTGCCTTCTGTGATCCTGACTGCCCTCACCCCTACTGGAGAGTCCTTTCAGTGCAATAACAGCAAAATAATGCCATATGCAAAGCAGCTTTAACATTAATGGCAGTTGTTGAATTGAGAGTGGAAATTGCCAGACAAAAGGCAGAAGACAGACAGACAGAAAGGGAATCATGAGGTCCCGATCAGAGGACAGAAGATGTCAAAGTAAGAAGAGGGTTTAATTTCAATGATCTTAGGATCAGTTTTTTTAATTCTCATTATTTAATACTCACTCAAGGGCATATTTATTAATCCCCATGTAAGCTGGGGAGAGGTTTACCCTGGGTGGCTCAGATAGCAAAGAATCTGCCTACGACGCAGGAGACTTGGGTTTGATCCCTGGGTTGAGAAGATCCCCTGGAGAAGGGAATAGCAACCCACTCCAGTATTCTTGCCTGGAGAATTCCATGGACAGAAGAGCTTGGCAGGCTACAGTTCACGGGGTCACAAAGAGTCAGACACGACTGAGCAGCTAACAACACACACCCGAGCTGGGGACACCCTCGTCCCAGACCCGCTTGCTGTAACTCCCATAGGCGATCTTTAGTCTCACACTCTCTTTTTTAAATTTGTATTGGAGTATAGTTGTGAAGAAAGCTGAGCACCGAAGAACTGATGCTTTTGAACTGTGGTGTTGGAGAAGACTCTTGAGAGTGCCTTGGACTGCAAGCAGATCCAACCAGTCCATCCTAAAGGAGATCAGTCCTGGGTGTTCATTGGAAGGACTGATGCTGAAGCTCCAATACTCTGGCCACCTCATGCGAGGAGCTGACTCATTGGAAAAGACCCTGACGCTGGGAGGGATTGGGGGCAGGAGGAGAAGGGATGACAGAAGATGAGATGGCTGGATGGCATCACCGACTCAATGGACATGAGTTTGAGTAAACTCCGGGAGTTGGTGATGGACAGGGAGGCCTGGCGTGCTGCGATTCATGGGGTCGCAAAGAGTCGGACATGACTGACCGACTGAACTGAACTGAGCTGATGGTTGATTTACAGTGTTGTTTAGTTTCTGCTGTACCGCAAAATGAATCCGTTGTTGTTGTTGTTTAGTCACTAAGTCGTGTCCAACTCTTTTGCAAAACCATGGACTGTAGCCTGCCAGATTCCTCTGTCCATGGGATTTCCCAGGCAAGAACGCTAGAATGGGTTGCCATTTCCTTCTCCAGAGGATCTCCCTGACCCAGGGATTGATCCCCCATCTCCTGCATTAGCAGGTAAATTCTTTGCCACTGAGCCACCAGGGAAGCCTGTTATACATATATTAATATATTGGTTATACATATATATATACACACACTCTTTTTTGTGAAAGTTGCTCAGTCATGTCCAACTCTTTGCGACCTCATGGACTCTTTTTTTACATTCTTTTACCATGTAGGTCATTAGACAGAATTGAGTAGAGTTCCCGGTGCTATACAGTAGGTCCTTATCCGTTATCTATTTTATATATAGTAGCATGTACATGTCAATTCCAGTCTCCCAGTTTATCCACCCGCCCTTCCCCCCCCCCCCAGTAACCATAATCATATTGTCTACAGTGTGTATTTGAGAAACATCCAGAAAGGTTATTCTAATAAAACTTGCCTAAGGGGAAGGGATGTGGCTTTCTAAGACGCTGTCCCCTCATGAAACGTTATCAGTAGAGATTCTATTTTTTCTGAATTCACAGTAACATGAATTGCTGGAGCTAGAGGCTGCTTGGCAGGGCACAGGAAGAAGTGCCCCCATAGACATGAATCTCACTGATTAGAGCCAGCACAGCCATGGCAGTGGCTAGATGGAACCCATAAACACCTGCCCGTGTTCTGTCTGCAGCACAGGATAATTAATACCCTGCTCCTAGCCTTCCACTTTCCATTTACTTTGCCAATGCTGCAGTTACAAACGACTGACTTCTCCAAATTGGATATTAATGATTTACTCTCTGAAATCTAAGGGTGCTTACAAAGCATGATAACATGAGTGGCTAATAAAAATAATAATTAAAATAGAAAACACCCTTCTCTCCCCAATTGGGTGTGGCCAGACTGCTGATTTGTGGGAGCAGATGTCTATCAGGTCCTGACTAGGAAGGCAAAGGCAGGTGGAGGAAGAAGGGCTGGCTGCCCATCTGCTTCAAACATCTCAGTTGCCTGCTGACAGTGTGGGGATCAATCACAGAGGGAGAGCTCTTCCTGCATAGCTGAACTAATAGAACTCATTCATATTCTCTCATAAAAAGCAAGAAGTGCTTCTGTCAGCAATGAAGACTGGAAGGACCTGATGCCCCAGCTCTGCTCCCAGCTTGCCTGTTCTCACTTCTAGCCCCCAGAGCTCTTCACACCCTTGTTTCTGCAGATCTGTATGGATCACCGCCTTGGAGACCTGGCCCAGGGCTCACCTTCTCATGTGAGCTGTCCTTGACTTACCCCACATCATACTGATTGTTAATTTTCTCCAAATCCTGCCAACTTAGAGAGGTGAGGTTACTGCATACATAGTAGTGGATCACAAATGAAATTGCTTTGAAGCAAAGACACGCTGGTTTACAACCACAACACTTAGCAATTATACAGCAACAGTGTACAAAGCTTTTTCCTATAGATATCTGTTTTATTCTCATATCCTTGTACAACCCTGTGAGCTGGATGGCTGGACACAAAACATTCTATTACGCATACTTTGTTGCAAACTCTTTGATGTTACTATTTTGATGAAAAAGGTTTTGACATAAAGATAAGCCACTAATAACTGTTTTAATTGTCAAATTAAGTGAAAAACAGAGATCTTATCCCCATTTACGAGCCTGACCCTACGACAGTAACCTATAGCCTCCTCCCACACTCATCTCCCTCAACATACACACACAATGGGAACCTGAGACAAGGTGAGGGATGAGAGGGGAAGGGACAGGATGATATATTGTAAACATTTCTCAATACACCAAAGAGAAATACTATACTTTGATCATGTCAAAAGGACTTTCTCAAAATGTCTCCTCCAAGCCAAGTGTGCAATGTTTTCTTCTGGATGTATAATAGAGGAAGAAACAATAAAAGCGTGGTGGTTTGACCAGGTCCATAGAGTTGGCAATGACAGTGCTGTGCCTGAACTCAGCACACCTTTGAGTTAATATCTTTTGAGTTCCTATTACACAGGGAAATGGAGTTTGCTGCTTGGAGAAAGTGCTCCTTAAGCATTTAAAGCATGCAAAGGGAATAGTGTGTAAAGACTAACCAAGTGTCAGGCACTGCATTAGCCTTTAACATTCGCAAATGTTAGCTATTCTGATATATATTTTTTAATAAAGGTTAATAAAAAAACAGAATATTCAGATGAAAGGAAAAGGATCAAACAAATATACAGATTGCATGTACTAATAAGATTTCTATGACTGAGCTTAAAACTGGCAATCAAAGCCACATGGGAAAGAAAAGCTTCTTACATCTTATTTTCAGGAAGGAGAAGACATACGAGGAAGGGAGCAATGGAAGATGCTTTCCTTAGTCTGAATGAAGTTTCTCAGAGACCACAGTACTCACTGACATAAGAGGCTGGGAACAGGCGTATGCCTCTTATGTGACGGGGGAGAGGGTCAGGGGGCATCCTCTTTTATTCTAAACCACAGATGTGAAACTGACTAAAAGACAATTTTTCCTCAACAGATGTACAAACTACCCAGAACTGTAAGGAATAATGCTCATAACAGTATTACCAGTAGCCAGCAACTGCTGAGAACTCACTGCATGCCAGGTGAGGCTCCATGCACTAAATAATACATTCCGTCACTAAACTAAGCAGCTTATCACCGGCCTGTTGTAATGCTTGGGTCATAAATGAGGAAAGTGGGACACAGGAGGATGGGAAACAAAGTTACAGAGCTGGTGGATAGTAAAGATGCAATCTCAAAAAGATCAGCTCAAAAGTTCTGGCCC
The DNA here is from genome assembly GCF_023699985.2 of Odocoileus virginianus. NCBI lineage: Eukaryota > Metazoa > Chordata > Mammalia > Artiodactyla > Cervidae > Odocoileus > Odocoileus virginianus. The sequence goes on from NC_069680.1 coordinate 72,166,480, forward strand.
TTAATTATGGTGCTGAGCCTAATCATCACTAAGCATCATCCCCAAGACTCGAGAGAGGTAAATACTCTATAGAGGCAGAATTTAAAGATCTGAATTGCTACAGCCATTTTCATATATCCTAGGCAATATGGTAAAAATAGGAAATCCTGGTTTAAGATTCAAGATTAGCCACGTGGTTGGCTATTCTCCTTAAAGAAGAAAAACTAGAGTTCCTTGATCAGGAATTAACCCATGAATTTTGGAAATATCAGTTGACCTCCCCCAGTTTACTCTGTGATGCTATACCATCCCAACCTTAATTTTCCTTTATTCCTCTCTGTAAATGATAACTCCATTGTTGCAATTTGGTCCATCCAAAACCCTGGACCCATTTTTAACTCCTCGTCTCCCATACGCCACAACTAATCCATCATCAAATCCTATCAGCTCTACCTTCAATATACAGCCGTAACCCAACCACTCCTTACCACCACCACCATTGTACCTTGAGCCAAGCCTATATCAGGTCACACCAGCGTTATCACAATAGCTTCCTGAGTGAAGTCCCTCTTCTGCCTATGACCCCTGTATTCTGTTCTCCCACATCAACCAGAATGAGCTTTCAAAGCATGTCTCTACTTAGATGTCATGCCATCGTTTAACATCTCTGAATGACTTCCCACATTAACCAGAAGAAAGGACAAAATTCTACAATGGTGAAAAGACTCTACATAACCCAACCCATAATCTCTCTGACCTCTTCTTGTGCTGGGTTCACTCCACTTTAGCCACACCAGTCTTCCTTCTCTTCCTGTCTAGGCCAAGCGGCTCCTAGTAGAGGGCCTTTGTATGCAGTCTGGGGCCCTCTACTCTGAGACAACCCATGATCCACTTCTGGGCATCTTTTGGGTCTCTACTCAAATACTTTCTTATTAGAAAAACCTTCCCAGACCACCCTTTTAAAATTGGGCTTCCCTGGTAGCTCATCTGGCAAAGAATCCGCCTGCAATGCGGGAGACCTGGATATGATCCCTGGGTTAGTAAGCTCCCCTGGAGGAGGGCATAGCAACCCATTCCAGTATTCTTGCCTGGAGAATCCCCATAGACAGAGGAGCCTGGTGGGGCACCCAGTCAAGGTCCGACATGTCCACATTATCGTCATCTGACAGATTATATATTTTTTTAATTTTACTTATATACTTTATTTATTGCCTGCCTGTTATTATCCCCCAGCTCTCAAGAGGGAAAGAACTCAGGTCTGTTTCATTACTGCTGAATGTCAAGTGCCTAGAACAGTGCCTGCAACATAGGAGATAGTCAACATTTTCTCAATAAATGATGGATAGAGCTTAAAGGCAAATAATATGGCTTATTCTTCTTTGTTTTGCCATCAGTACCTGGCATTTAGTAGGTATTAAATAAATCAGGGGGTTAAATAAATGAGTATCTGTATTAGTTAGGCTTCTCCAGAGAACCAGAGCCAAAAGATGAGATGTGTACATATACAGAAGATTTATTTTAAGTAATTGGTTCATGCAATTATGGAGGCTGACAAGTGCAAAACCTGCAAGATGGGCTATCAGTTTACCCAGGAAACAGGTAATGCACAATGAAAGTCAGAAGCCCATCTTCTGTAGAATTCCCTTTTACTCGGAGAAAGTCAGTCATTTGTTCTATTCAGGTCTCCAACTGACTGGATGAGGCTCACCCATGTTATGAAGGGCAATCTGCTTTGTTCAAAGTTTACCAATTTAATTGTTAGCCTCATACAAAAACATAGCTGAAGAAACACTTAGAATAATGTTTGACCACATATTTGGACATTATGGCTCAGCCACGTTTACACATAAAATTACTCATCACAGTATCCTATTAAGGTGAATCAACAGGACACATCAGATTAATGAAAAAAGAATATTGCAACAAAAATACAATACCTGCTTTTTTTCCCCATAAATGCTTTGTAAGCACAATATCCTATATTCTGTCATTTAGTATTTACTAGGCACTGTGCTAAGTACTGCAGGAGATAAGGCTGAGTTATCCTGATTAAGGAGCTGCATAACACCTTTCATCCCACAAGTGTTATCACTGATCATGTCCACATGGCCAGCTGCTGGTCCCCAGGGAGACTCTGCAGCTTGTCAGGCAGGCCCTTTCTCAACGAACTAAGTACATGCAGATTAGTAATATGTTTGGCAGCTGTATAGAAACACTGAGCAAATGCAAACAGCCATACTTTACAAGAGAGTAAAAAATAGTCAGCCCTCTTGGGACGTGTACCTAACAACTTCCTATTCCCTAGAAATTGTCCCTAGCTGTAGGGGCAGGCCTTGGCAGGAGTTATTTGTACTTCAGGCATTTGGTCCCCCTCTTCTCCCCCTCTTGATTTCACGTCCCTTATACTCTCCACGTCATAGTTCCCTCAAGAGTAAAACCTACCTACTAGTTGATAAGCCCAAAGACAGCAAAGATTTATTGATACTGTTCACCCAGCCTGACATTTAATTATCACTATTATTATCAGGATTATTACTACAGTTATTAATTCAGAAAATGGAAGCTCTTTCATGAAACTTCCCTCTCTTGAGCACTAGCATTGTATCCATAAGTCAAGTTGACTCACTATATCTTCATAGCAATGCAAGGAGGACTTTTTCACTCCCGATTTATGGTGATGACATAAGGTCGTGCCAAGGTTGACTAAGCCCCTGTTCCGTAAAGAAAGAGTTATGAACATTTCGGCATACCCACCTGACACATTCTATATTACTTTCATAGTTTTTATTTGCATGATGGTTTGAATAATTTTTGTCTCCCTGACTACACTACAACTCCATAAGAACTACAATTATTTTATTCTTGGTTGAACCTCATCCTTTAACACAATGCCTAGCTGAATTACACAGGGGAGATGAGATGAGGCCACAGAACCAAATCTTCAAGCTTCAAAAGTCAATAATATGATACAATAAAGCTCTACTTCTTATTGCTTGTGCCATGAGCCCAACAAGAGTACGTGAAGGGCCCTGCTGCACATAATCCCTCAAGAACCCAGGAGACGGAAGACCCATCCTTCTGTCAAAGTCATGCAAGCTGGAATATACAGCTCCTCAATCATTGAGGCTGCTGCTGTGCAGAAAGGTCTTGTGCCAGTAATTGAATATTTTGGCCCCAGAGGAATATACCCATTTATAGATCCTTGACTAAGAGGAGCCTCTAGCCCCAACTAACTTCAAACTGTTCTGGATTTCTAAGAAACCATAAATATATTTTGAGAGCATTACCCGCTCCACTATAATGGCACAGCATAAATATTCAGTAAATGTTTTTGATTAAATGTATGAATGAATAAATGATTGTTTGCAACCAATTCTGAAAACTCTACAGAGTCCCAATCTGTTTTGAGCTCCAAGTCACCCTAGGTAGAAGGATAGATTCTGGATCCATCTGGATTCTTATTCTAACCCCTAAACTATCTGCTTAAACTCCCATTCAAAGCTCATAATTACCATGTCACAGATAAGTAACTAACCCTATTAGGGTTTTTGGAATGTATTGGGGAGATTCTTCAATGAACTGGGTTGGTTTGCTCATAATTTCCAGTGAATAAGATCCTGAAACAAAAAGACAAAATCTTGGCTCTAGAACTCGCCAATGACTTTCAGGCCATGAAAACAGCAAAGGGCTGAGAAACTAATTTTCTCTAAGATAATTCTTCTTTAATGAAAAATAGCAGCAATTATGTCTAAAGGCATAAGAGACAGAAAGAAACAGAAAAACACCTATCAAGGCCTGCCCACACAATGCAGAAGCTAAAATCTGAAAGAGGTCACTAAAGGCTTGAAAGTACAGGGCAGTCCTTCTTGTAACAGGTCCAAACACATGAAACTATCCTTCCCAACATTTTTTGGCCAACAGGCCTCAGACTGTAGATGTCTATCTGTTTCCTGGCCTTCAACTAGCATGGTACTCTCTCATGAGTTTTAAATTATGTCCTGGGAATCCATAAGTCTATTGTAGATGGCAGGGGTTTAGGATAAAATGGTATGCACACTCAGAGCTTGGGAAGCCTTATTTGGTGTTGAGCAAAATAAGGGAACAGAAGAGGGACCTCCCTGGTGGTCCAGTGCCTAAGACTCCACGCTTCCAAAGAAGAGGGTCCAGGTTCAATCCCTGGTCAGGAAACTAGACGCAACCAAGAGTTCACATGCCACAGCTAGAGATCCCACATCCGCAGTGAAGACTGAAAGTCCCATGTGCCAAAACTACAACCCTATACAGACAAATAAATACATGTATTTTTTTTTTTCTTTAAAGAAGTGAATAGAGGATTCTGGTCAAGAGATAGAAGATCCAGATCCAACAAGAGAAGCAGAGGTGAGGATGACATGTGGGCCCAGAGAAGATGGAGAGAGGAGTCTCAGTATCTGACTTTCCATTCTGGTTGCTCTTCACAGCTTTGCAACAGCCCCACCCTACATCCATGTGATCTGAGATAAGTGATGTCTGTCCTTTCAAGCCAAAAGTAACTTGACTCTACATATATTAATATTAGTAATGATAATTAGCATTTACCAAACACTTATTGGGTTTCCCTGGTGGCTCAGACAATAAAGAATCTACCTGAAATGAAGAAGACTCGGGTTTGATCCCTGGGTTGGGAAGATCCCCTGGAGAAGGGAACGGCAATCCACTCCAGTGTTCCTGCCTGGAGAATCCATGGACCTGGTGCGCTACAATCCATGGAGTCCCAAAGAGGTGGGCAAAACTGAGCAACGAACACTTTCATTTTCTTTCACAAACACTTGTTATGTAAGTGTATCTGGAGTCACACTAAAACTTGTATTATTGTCTCATTGTTCCTCATATTCTTTCTCTGAGGATGGTGGTTTAGTGGCTAAGTGGTGTCCAACTCTGCAATCCCATGCACTGTAGCCCACAAGGCTCCTCTGCTCAAGGGATTCTCCAGGCAAGAATATTAGAGTTGGTTACCATTTCCTTCTCCAAGGGATCTTCCATATCCAGGGATCGAACACAGGTCTCCTACATTGCAGCCAGAATCTTAGCAACTGAGCCACCAGGGAAGCCCCATCTCAGAGCAGCACTGTTTTTATCCCCATTTTCCAGTTGAGGAAACTGAGCCTCTGGGAGGTTAAGCAATTTGATTACAACTCCCAGCTGAGCTGAGAATTAAACACAGATGGATTTGACTCACAGTTCACACTCTTGGCTGCCCTACTAGACTGCCCTTGACCCCTAAGCTGAGCAATCTCATGAATTTGGGAACTAGAGAAGAGCAACCCACCACTCCAAAAGTCCATGACTTGGATCTCATCAACAGTGGCCCTGCAATGAGGTTGGAAGGGTGTGAGCTTTGGCATGGAAGGAGTTGGATTTAAATCTTGGCTCTGGGGTTTACTTAATCACTCTCCAACCTTCACCTTCTTCATTTATAAAATAACAATTATGTTCACTCTTTGGGGTTGCAGGTTAAATTAGATGGCAGATGTGACAGACAATGCCTAGCATAAAGCAGAGCACCTGGTAGATTTTAATAAACACCAATTCCCTCCCTATTTGTGGATGGTTTTGAAGATGAAGGAGGTACACTGGAAAAATAAAAGAGCAGAGCACATAGTAGGTGATAAATGTACATTACACCCCTCCCACTCTCCACTCTCCAATTTCTGAGGTCAGTTTGCAATAGAGACCAGAATTACTTTTAGGCAGCCACAGAGCTTCAGCACTGATCCCAAGTCAAGGCTATTTTTTGTTCTTCTGAAATGTATGTGATTCTCAGGGAGCTGCGAGAATAATCTGTGAAAAGTAAGACGTGCGAGGCTGCTTTTACTTAAGAGTTGTCACCAGTGAAGAGTGTTACTGTAGGTTAATGAATTTTTCCAAAAGAATGAACTGTCACAGGGACAGGGGGGTGAAAAGAGAGAAGAAGGTGATTACCTGTGTGACTCTCGCCCAGGCTTTATTAACTAACGCTGCTCGCTGCAGACAATTGCAAGGAAATCTCAGCTGGACAGAGACGCATGTCCACCAGAGATGGATGCTATAACCACACATCTGAAAACAGTGTCTCTCTGCTCAGCCACCACTTATCAGTAAACACACAGCTGCAGGGTTTCCGTGGGTGGTCTCTGGATTTCCTCCTTTCTCAGACAAAGCAGGATCCTACTTAACCTTCTTCTTAGAGAAATGATACCCATGCAGGGTAGATGATCGCCCTCTACACAACAACTAGAGAGTGAGAGGCCCCCCATTTCCACAAAGCCCACTGGAAAATCCTATTTTGCTGAGGAGTTGAGCTGCTGAAGTCGGCATCCTCTGCATGTTTGTTACTCAAGGTATAATCCACGGATCTGCAACATTTGCATTACCTGAGAAGTTGTTAGAAACAATCAGAATCCCAAACTCAATCCTAGCTCTCCTAAATCAGAATCTGCACTGGATGGGATGGTGGCAGGGGGGATTGTAAATGCAGATTCTGACCCCTGAAGTCTGGGGTGATACTTGAAATTCTGCATGTCAAACAAGCTTCCTATTGATGCCAATGCTGTTGAGCCACCACACATGGAGTAGCAAGGCTTTAGGTAGTTGATTATTTATCTGCCACCCATTCTATTGAGTAACTGACCTGCCTAGGATCAGCTCTTTCCTAAGCCATCTGTGTCATCCTAAACCATGGCTCATCATCATTCATGTCACTGGAGCACAGAAAACCAACTACAAATCAATAATGTGTACACCTCCTTCAACAGTGTAAAGTTAGCCCTGGAAGGGAGCTCCCAGCTGGTCACTGGTGAGGCTCCCTCCTTGCCAAGAGGGGTGGCCACATGACTGGGTCTTAGCAATGTGATATGGGAAGGAATGCCACAGATTACAACCAAGTCAGGATTTTCAGGAAGCGGGACACTTTCTCCACTCTCTTTCCCCTCTGCCGACATGAACTCTGAAGTCTTAGTGGATGACAGAGCATCATGATGGAAAGGATTTGGCTCCTTGAATCAACATATGGAGGAAAACCACCCCATGGCCACCAATCATGCATTGGACTGTTACATGTGCAAGAAACAGATTTCCATTGTTTTATGCAACTGAAACTATGGGATTTCCTTTTTCTAGCAGCTAGTGTTACATTAATATCACCACCACCATTCTAGTCTTCCAAAAATTCTAATAGCTACATTTTACATAATCATGGCTATTCCCTGCCAGGCACTGTGCAAGACACATTATACACGTTGTGTCTAAATCCCCCTCAGCTAAAACAATCCCCATTTTGCAGAAGTACAGACTGCCATTCCAGAGATAGTAAATAATTTGCTCAGGATCCCATCTCTAGTAAGTACAGAGCTGGGACTGAAACCACGTGTTTGCTACTGTGAACAAGAGTGAAGCTGGGACTGCAAAGGGCTCAGTTTCATGAAAACTTTTTTAAATTTTTATAACCTCTTTTGACTTTTATTTATTTTAGCTGTGCTGGCTCTTGGTTGCTGCAGAGGCTTTTCTCTAGTTGCTGCAAGTGGGGGTTACTCTTCCTTGCAGTGTGCAGGCATCTCATTGCAGTGGCTTCTTCTGTTGTGGAGCATGGGCTTTCAGGTGCGTGGGCTTCAGTAGTTGCAGGACACAGGCTCATAAGTTGCGGCTCCTGGGCTCTGGAGCTCAGGCTCAGCCGTTGTGGCTCACAGGCTTAGTTGCCCTGCGGATGTGGGATCTTCCTGGATCAGGGATGGAAACCTGCGTCTCCTGCATTGGCAGGCAGACTCCTTACCACTGCACTACCAGGGAAATTTGCACAATGAGGTGAGATTTCATCTCGGGCTAGTTACTACCACATCATACTGCTGCTTTCCTGGACTTCCCCAGATGGCCTTTCTCCACCTGCCTCTAAGCACTAACATCTGGGGAGGGGGTGGTGAAATCAGGCCTGAAGGTCAGGGCCCTCACTCTCCACTACTGCCCCCTCCCCAGTCCCGGGAGCCTCAGGTCTGAATCCCCAGCATTGCCTTGCTGGTACCTGTGCCCGCCTACCCTCTATCTGCACCTGCTGGTCCCTGCCACTTCCTGGGTGGGAAATGGTGCCAGGAAGGTGGTCACTCTTGATACACAGCTCCTCCAGTCATCCTTAGCTACATGCAGAAGTTACCCCAGGAGTTGGGGAGGGGAGTCCGGGTAGTGGACTACCTGGATGTCAGTGCTTCCCCAGCTGGGAAGGCGTTAGTGCAGCTGCTCTCCTAGCCCTGTGTGTTATGTGTCTGGAGAGAAAGAGAAGGGAAAAAACCCACAAAAACAGAAGCAGCTGTGAAGGAAGCCAACTCTGCAATAAGGCAACCCCTGAAGCTCAGGGGTGAGCCTGAGCCAGTGTTTCAACTGGATGCAGAAACAGAATGAGGTGTCCTGCCGAAGACATCCAGGAACAAAAAATGACAAAAAAAAAAAGAAAGAGAGAGAAAACAGAGTCCTCACCCATGAACAGCCCTCCCATACCTGCCACTGTGGCTTCCACACAGTAGGTGTTGGTGTCCTACTTGCATTAAAAAATCTAATGAATGAATTAGCAAATGAATGAGTAAGCAGGTGTCAGATGCACGTGAAAATGTCCTCCAGTGGAACCAGGGATTTATTGCACCTAAGGGATCAGGGAGAACTCCACGGATGAGAGCTCTAAGCTGGGGTGTGGAAGGATGAAGAGGAGTGGGGGTGGGACTGGAAGAGCTCTCATTTCTGGGGTACTTCCACCTGTGCTCTGTACCTTAGAAGAGAGCTGAGACTCCGTGATAACTTTACCTGGGGTGTATTTGCCAATAATGAACGTCTTGTTCTTTTCCTGATTTGTTTATCTGACTCTAATTAGATCCTCATGGGCCTCTGATTACCATGCCAAAGCAGCTGATGTAAAGAGAGCCTGGGAGGCAGGTTCATTGCAAAGCATTAGTGATGGGTTTGAAAGGAGCCTCCAGGCAACTCTCCTAGTTATCACCTACAAACCCTGAGAGCTGGTAAGGCTGGTGCCAGGTCTGCACATAACAAGCAATGTCTTATTTAATCCTTATAACAACACTTTGAGGGAAACTGAAGCATAGACCGCTGTGTGGCTTATTCCTGTTGCAGGGCTTGGAAGGAACTGAGGCAGAATTCAAACCCAGGCCTTCAGATGCAGAGCATGTGCTTTGGGCTATAATATTCGGATGCCTGGGTACCCAGATGCAAAGACAAGCAAGACTCTTTCATCTCTGACCTCCACAGGCTGGGACTCTGCAAGGAACCATCCTGTCCAGTTTAGAGGCTGTGCAAGGCATATATGCCCTGCTGGGTAGGTCAGTGGGGCTGAAATCCAGCCCACCCCTCAGGGTAGCAGTGTGCCCTGGGCCTGAAGGAAGCAAAGCCTTTATCTTCCCACAAGACCTGACTTCTTGAGTCACATTTCCCAGGGCTGTGCCTGGAACTGGTTCCTTTTTCTAATTTCTAAGCTCAGTGAAGGCACCTTTTTCTGACTTGTTCGGAGGCACTGTATGATGTCACCATAATCTGCCTTCAGGCTTTTCGACTCCTCTGTAGCATGTTAAAGTGGATAATTTGGGGCGGGGGTGGGGGGTGGGGGGAGGCGGTGGGCTCTGCAGTCAACCAGGGAGATTCAAACCCCTGCTATGCAACTTACAGACTTAACAGGCCATGTGACCTTAAGCATACCATTTAACCTCTCTGCATCTCCAAAGTCCTCATTTATAAGTTCAGGATAATATTATGTAACAGCAGAAAATTCTGAATCTTGAGTTAAAAATGAAGTTGTGAGTATAACATGACTGGCTGGTTGTTGTTGTTCAGCTGCTAAGCTGTGTCCGACTTTTTGCGACCCCATGGACTGCAGAATGCCAGGCTTCTCTGTTTTTCACCATCTCCCTGAGTTTGCTCAAACTCATGTCCATTGAGTCAATGATGCCATCCAACCATTTCATCCTCTGTCACCCACTTCTCCTCTTGCCCTCAATCTTTCCCAGCATCAGGGTCTTTTCCAAAGAGTCAGCTCTTCACATCAGGTGGCCAAAGTATTGGAACTTCAGCATCAGTCCTTCCAATGAATATTCAGAGTTGATTTCCTTCAGGATTGACTGGTTTACTTTCCTTGCTGTCCAAGGGATTTTCAAAAGTCTTCTCCAGCACCACAATTCAAAAGCATCAATTCTTCAGTGCTCAGTCTTTATGGTCCAACTCCCACATTCATACATGACTACTGGAAAAACCATAGCTTTTATTATATGGACCTTTGTCACAAAGATCCTCTGGAGGGAGCCATGGCAACCCACTCCCGTATTCTTGTCTGGAGAATCCCATGGACAGATGAGCCTGGGAATGTAAAAGTCCATAGGGTCACACAGAGTCAGACATAACTGAAGCGACTTAGCATGACTGGCTTAGATGCTTACAAATTGTTAAGTCCCAGAAACCAAACCTGGGAACCAGAAGTCTGGGTGGAAAACTAAAGTATTTCCAGGAGCAGAATGCTCAATGGGGACATTTCTCTACTATTACATTGGGGAGTTCTATCCACATTTTGGGTTTTTCAAGAATAGACACAGAGCCTTCCTGTCTCAAGCACTCTGAACCTGCTTCACCAGCTTTCTGGCAGTGAGGGGACAGGGATCCTCCTTCTGTAATAATTGAAGCCCCTGCTCATATTCAGACACTAAAAAGTTCAGAGAAGATTCTAGAAGGAGACTCACGCACACAATGTTTGATAAGCAGTAGAAAATGCAGTAGCCTGAGTTCTTATCCCAGTTCTGACACCGACCTGGCGTGTCACACAGACAATTTATTTAATTTATCTGAGACTTAGTTAAGTCCTGGACAAGTAGAGCATGATACCAGTTACCACAAAGTCACTGTCCGGTGAGATCTAACGATCATGTAGAACAGCACTGAGCATATAAAAGCCTGCAATATTAGTCCTTGTCGATATCATTATTCACATTTCCCTTATTTGCCTTGTACTCTTGTTATAAGAGTGTAATTATTGCATTTACATGATAATTTCCTGCACCCTGCAAAGCACTTGGCAAATATGAAGGATGATGACTGCATGAACAACAGGTGATCCCTCGGTGCCTAAGTTTCCTCATCTGTAAAGGAAAGAGAGCACCGCCTGTCCTCCATGCCCCATCCCCCACCTAGCATCTCACAGGTTGATAGAGATCAAATCAAATAAAGAGGAAGTGCAGTTAGAAGCTGATTCACTCTTCAATAGGTGTCATCTTTGGTCCTGTTAACAGGATACAAACCAGCAAGGAGCTGCTTTAAAGGAAAAAGAAATGACCGTTTTAAAAGAGTTTATTCCCATTACCCTCACTAGTTCTCTACAAGGAGTCCTTCCGCCATTTTTCCCAGATTGTAGCCACTGAAACCCCTGTCAGACAATGGCACCAACATTTCGCAGGTCTATGAAAAGAAGGAAGCCTTCAGCTTTTTCTCAGAGCTTCTAGAGCCCACAACAGAGATAAGGAATCAAGAGTCCCTGCAGTGAACCATATGTACCCCTCCCTGGCGGCCTCCGACCCTAACCTTTCACAGCTGCTGTCGCCAGCATCCTCACTGAGCCACAAAGGGCCAGTTCACATTCCTGGCGGGGAGGAGGAGCTGGAGGGAGGAACTGAGAGAAAGAAGGTCCTGGCTTAATTAATAGCTTGTCTCTGTGCACAGACAGAGCCTGAGGAAGGAGACCGCCAGCAAATAGGCAGAGTGAGACAGGGCAGGACAGCAGTGGACCTAAGCTGATGTTTGCTGCTGTCCAAAGACCCCCAGCAGAGAACCAGTATCAACTCAGCGTCCCTCTGATTGATAACCAGGCTCTGAATAGGTCAAGTCCCCCTGGACCTATGTCTCCACGTGGCTCAGTAGAAGTGGCATTTACAGAGAGAAATGTCAGAGAGAAAGGTCTTGACATAAAGATGCTGACTTCTGCAGCTATTTAAGCCACCAAGCCCTGCAGCTTCAAAGGCACCCTAGGGGCCCTTCATGCAGAGCTGTCCTGCTCATAGATGCAGGATGCCACAAACGTGAAAGTGCCAGACCTTGCCCTCCCCACAATCCAGGAGGTCTCCACTCAACCCCACCCAGCTCCTTGGCCCAATTCCACATCCCCAGACCTTAGAGATCCAGGCCATGGCTGCTTGCTCTCAACTTGAGTGCAAAAATAAAGACATGTCTGGAGCTTCCAATCTGGTGGAAGAGATAGCTGTGAATAAGTGACAGTGTACAAAGGATGCTGAGCAAGGACTACAGGGCGCAGGGGAAGAATCTGCTCCAAACTTGGGAGCAGGAAAGGCTTTCTAAGAAGGTAGTTTCCTGAGATGGGTTAGAAAAGATGAGTAAGAATGAGCCAAGTGAATGGGTGGGTGGGGTATTCCCAGCAGAGAGAGCTTCCTGAGCAAACCCCTGGAGGCCCAAGGTGGCAGAGTAAGAGGACAGGTTCCCAGGGATTGCTGAGAATGAGAAGAAGATAATGCCAGGAGGCCAGAAGAGGTGGCAGGCTGGGCATCCCAGAGGCTAGACAGGGCCTGAGGGCAGGGAAGAGGTGCTGAGAACCTCAACAGGTAGCAATGGGCTCAGAGAGATATTTAGAATGCTCATTCTGCCAGTCACATGGAGTCTATTGGGAGGATTGAGATAAGCATAAAAGGAACCCCACTTAGAAGGCAGAGAGGATCCAGTCAAGGAGTGAATAGACCTGAATTAGACACCAGTCATCAGGATTCAGGGTTTCCCCAGTGATTCTGCAGTAAAGAATCTCCTTGCTAAGTAGGAGACACAGATTTGATCTCTGGGTCAGGAAGACCCCTTGGAGAAGGAAATGGCAACCCACTCCAGTTTTCTTCCATGGAGAATCCCATGGACAGCGGAGCCTGGTGGGCTACAGTCCATGGGATCACAAAGAGTTGGACAGGACTTAGGAACTAAATTATCTCCACCACCACACCAGGATTCAAGGGATTCCCCCAGTAGAACCCCATAGGACCTGGAGCCTGTGGAAATAAGGGGTTTGATGTCTGAAAGAGACATACGGAGACAGGTAGGCCATTGGTTCAAAAGAATAAAGGTGAATGGCACTGTCAGCTGAAATAGGGCTTTTCTCTCAGAGAAGAGCCAGGGTTGAGGAGCATGTTGAACTTGGGCCCTGGGAGACTTGCTTTTGGAGAGGGAGAGCTGACAGCAAGGTCATCAGCCTGTAGCTCCTCCCTGTCACCATCCTACAGCGACCACATCTGATTGTTCACAGTGCACATAAGAGGTGCACAGTAAATGCCAAATGAATGCTTTGAGGCATAGGGCGAATCCTATACAGGGCTCCCCTTGTGGCTCAGCCAGTAAAGAATCAGCCACCAATGCGGGAGACCTGGGTTCGATCTCTGGGTTAGGAAGACCCTCTGGAGAAGGGAAAGGCTACCCACTCCAGTATTCTGGGCTAGAGAATTCCATGAACTACAGTCCATGGGGTCGCAAAGAGTCAGACATGACTGAGCGACTTTCACTTTTCACATAGGGCAAATCACTGAGCACCCTTTGAGACATAGTAATGGAAGACAGCAGCAGAGGAACACTTACATTGAAACAAGGAGGTATCAGATGATATACAGACTTTACCAAACCGGATTCTTACAACAGTCTAGGAAGTAGTAGTATTACTTCCCATTTGCAGCAGCAGCTAAAGACACAAAGAAAGAAACTAATTTATCCTTTTCTGGAGCCTCTAAGTGGTATTCCTACACTTCAAACCCCATGCTGGCTTGTGTCCCACTGGTTCAGAGTTGCCACTGTAGGATTGGATGAGCTTGGTTTTGCTCAAATCTTGGCAATCACCCACTAGCTGTGTGGCTCGAGCAAAGTTACTTAACAACTCTGAGGCAGTTCCCTCAACAATAAAATGCAAATATATATAATATCTATCTCCTCCTGGTGTGGTTGGAGAATTGAGTGAGATATGCAGGTAAGCCTATAACAGAGAACACAGAACTCGGTAAATGTCAACCCCCATTGCGCCAAAGTGCCTCCTCCACCTCTTCACGGTGCTGTCAGAAGCAGCAGAATGTGGGCCTGCAGTTGCTGTCTTGTCTTTCTTTTATGAAAATGGTTATTTCACCCACTCTTAGGTAATCAGCCCAAGTTAGAGGCCACCCAATGGTATTTGGTCTTCTGTCTTGAGAAGCATCTCTAACACACTGACAAGGAAAAAGCCAGAACTTTATCCACTGCACTGCTTGTGCCTGAGTTCATTCTTTTCTGATTTGCTAATGTGTTGGCCTTTGTATCAGACACAGAGTTTGGAAAGGAAATCAAGAGGCTGTTTTCAATGTATCATCACACACACACACACACACACACACACACACAGACCCCTCTTGCCTTTGAAACAATCTCACCAATGTCCTGGAAGTGTGGTCACAAGTTCAGCAGCAGCAACACCTGATAGTTTGTTAGGAATGTGAATTCTCAAGTCCTACTCTAGACCTTTTGAATGACAGGTTTGCAGACTTAGGTCCAGCTTGTGATTAACACGTCCTCCAGAAGAGGCTGGTATTCACTCAAATGTGAGACCCATGCCTTGGAAAAGGTGAAAGAGAAGTTCAGTTTGCACTTACTGCAGTAAAGTTCAGGAGAGGACAATAGGGTCAATCTTCATCACCCCACTCAAGAGGGACATCAAAGATCCTACCTTCTCTAACTGGTTTTACATTCACGTCCCATCCCCAGCCTACAATAGGGAGCTCTTGACCACCTGAGCCATGTGTAATCTTGAAGAGGTAGGTGCAGGCGATAGGTCACTAATCCTACCATGAGCCAAGAATTTTCCAGCCCCAAACCTAAAGCTGGAAAACATCACATCACCTTCGTTTCCAAATCAACTCATCCTTTAGATGCCTGCAAAAATTGATACCTATGGGGACTTCCCTGGTGGTCCAGTTATTAAAAATTTGCCTTTCAATGCAGGGGACATGAGTTCAATCCCTGGTTGGGGAACTAAGATCCCACAGGCCAAGGGGTAACTAAGCCTGTGCACTACAATTAAGCCTGCATGCCTCAATAAATATTTGACACAGCCAAATAAATAAATAAAATTTTTAGAAGGGCAATAAGCCCACACACCACAATTAGAGAAAGCCTGCATGCTGCAACAAAGAACCAGTGCAATCAAAATAAAATAAGAAGTTGATACATATGTATGTATTTACTCCAAGAAACTAAAATGCTAACAGGCTGCCAATTTGAATGGGTGAAGTGACCTGATTTGGGAGGTACTAGGGAATGGTGCAGCAGCAGCAGCAGGGAATGGGGAGGACTGTGGGAAATGAACAGGATATGCCCATTTAAAAGACAACTGATTGTCACCCCAACTGTGGCTTTGCAGGGTGTGAATCTAATGTGGCACAGCTAATATTTCAGGCACAGCCAGAAATTCAAATGTTTGTGTGAAATCCCCTCCAGTGTAAATGTTGGCTCAATTGTTTTCTAAACACGATGTGGGTCACCCAGCTGTGGGCCAGGCTTGGCTGCAGGCTGGCTGACTGTGACCTCTGCTTTATAGAAATACAGATCTCCTTTCTTTTAAAGGGAAAATCAAGACATTTTCTGACTACAATTAACTAGGTTGATGATTGCCTTGTCATTTTGGACGATGTCTTTTATTAACTGGGACTCTGAATCTCCAAGACCAATGAACTCCTCTAGACAACACTGGTGAACCAGCCAGGACCACCTGCAGTTCCCTTCCTAAAAATCTGTCACTCCTCCAAATTAGAAAGGAAACACTAATACAGAGGAAAAGGAGACAATGACTTCTGTTTCCACATTTGTCACTGGGTTAGACTGTCTCCTCTTCTGAGGACCCTCCTTGAGTAAACAGTGACATCCACTGGCTGAAAATCAGATCCTGCGTCTTATTCACTTAAGACAAGAAACCTCCCCACAGATTAGCAAGAGAGCTTTGATCCAGGCTGGGGATTTTTAGGTACCAACAGACAGCTTGAAAAGAAATGAATCCAGAGCCAAGAGAAGGCAGATCTTGAAAGAACACAGATATCAGTAAGATCAAGAAAGAAATGCAATTCCCAAAACATGCTAGGCTGTTTTGGGTTTCAAGATCACAGGGTTGTGCTCAGAATCAGTTATCAGATGCCAGATCAGAGAATTTCCCAAGTGGTGCTAGAGGTAAAGAACTGGCCTGCCAATGAAGGAGACTTCATAAGAGTCCCAGGTTCAATCCTGGGGTCAGGACGATCTCCTGGAGAAGAGAATGGCAACCCACTCCAGTACTCTAGTCTGGAGACTCCCATGGACAGGGGAGCCTGGCGGGCTTCAGTCTATTGGGTCGCAGAGTTGGACACAACTAAAGCAACTTAGCATGCACAGACCGGAAGGGGTCTGTGGCTCTGTACCAGGTAATATCGCATCCCTAACCTCACGTGGGTCTTCCCAGGTGACTCCAGTTATAAAGAACCCACCTGCCAATGCAGGAGATGTAAGAGATGCGAGTTCAATCCCTGGGTCAGGAAGATCCCCTGGAGAAGGGCATGGCAATCCACTCCAGTATTCTTGCCTAGAGAATCCCATGGACAGAGGAGCCTGGTGGGCTGCAGTCCATGGGACTGCCAAGAGTCAGACACGACTGAAGTGACTTAACACACAGCAACCTCGTGTGGCTACGAACCTCTGAAAATGTAGCTAGTCCAAATTGCAGCCCACCAGGCTCCTCTGTCCATGGAATTCTCCAGGCAAGGATACTGGAGTTAAGTAGCCATTCCCTTCTCCAAGGGATCTACCTACCTGTCCCTGGGGTCAAATTGAGGTCTCCTGCATTGCAGGCAGATTCTTTACCATCTGAGCCACTAGGGAAGCCCATAAGTATAAGCTACAAACTGATTTTGAAAACTTCTTAATTATAAAAAGAAAAAACTGTAGGGGAATTCCCTGGTGGTCCAGTGACTTAGACTCCACACTCCCAATATAGGGGCCTGGGTTCAATCTCTGGTCCAGGAATTAGATCCCACATGCTGCAACTAAGTGTTCCCATGCCACAACTAAATATCCTGCATGCCACGACAAAGACTGAAGACCCTGGATGCCACAACTAAGACCTCACACAGCCAAATAAATAAAAATTTGAAAAAAAAAAGAGTATAAAATATCTCATTGATAGTTTCTATATTTATGATGGGTTGAAATAATATTTTTGATATATAGTGGATTAAATAAAATATATTCTAAAAATTAATTTCACCTCTCTTTTTCCATTTTATCATAACTACTATAAAATTAATTTTAAATTGCCAGTGGAGCTGGCACTCTATTTCAGTAGTCAGGACAGTTATGTGTCACCTAATTCAGTTGTTCTCAGCCCTGCTGATATAAGAAACTCCTGGGAAGCTTGTAAAATATACAGATATGGGGGCCCCACCCTCACAGATTCTGATTCAATTGGCAGAGGGGCTGTAACTGGCAGAAACATCATGAATGTGCTCTTCTCTGGTTTCCTTTCTCTGATAGTTATACATCTAAGCTGTCCTTGATTGCCCTGAATTTTATTGATCTGTAGTCTTCCTTAAGCACCACTTTCATCCTGCACTTCTGTGCTCACAAATATATAATGCCTTTATTCGCTTAACAGACATCAGGTACCTTGTGCTCCAGGCTCTAGGAATACAGGATGAAAATGATAGACAATTTTCTTCTCTCTCAGAGCTTATATTTGGGGTGGAGTGGGAGAGATCAATCAAATCAGTCAATCAAGAAAAATATCCGCAGAGCACTAAGAGTAATAGGAGAGAGACAGAGTGGGTAGCTGCTTTAGGCGAGGTGGTGAGGGAAGACCTCTCTGATCAAGTTCAAATGGATATCTGAGTGATGCTGGCCATGATGTCACCAAGAGGAAGAGCATCCTGGGATCAGAAACAGCTGATACCAAGGCCGATGATGACAAGGTGATTGGTGCATGTCGAGAACCAAAAGAAAGCCATGTTGACTGCAGCAAGCAAATTTAACCAGAATCCAGTGGAGGAGACAAGAGAGGGAGGTTGAGGCTTAAATAAGTCCTTACTAAGGATGTATCAAGGACTCTGTCAGAAGGAGATTAAGGTGGAGCAGGGGAGGAAGAAGGAGCAGTCCAAACAGGGAATAATACAAGCAAAGTCTCTGTGAGATAAGGAGAGTGTCCTAAGGACTGGGAGAAGGCTCATGTGCCAGGGTCACAGTGAGCAACGGGGACTGTGTGATGATGAGCCAAAAACATGAAGTAAAACCAGACCTCAGAATCCCTTCCAAGAATACAGGCATCATCCATGAAATGCTTTTAGAAGGGGGTATTTTACAAGTGTTTTTAGAAGGGGGCATATATCACATATATATGTGCACATGTGTGTGTGTGTGTGTGTGTATATATATATGTGCTTTATTTATTATGTTGGAACATCTTTGTAAAGATGTACAAGAACCTGGAAAGCAAAGACATAGCTCATTATTAGAGAAATACAAATAAAAACTACAATGAGATATTACTTTACACCAGCCAGAATGGTCATCATTGAAAAACCTACAATCAATAAATGCTGGAGAGGGTGTGGAGAAAGGGAATGCTCTTGCACTGCTTGTGGGAATGTAAATTGGTAACAGCCACTATGGAAGGCAACATGGAGATTCCTTAAAAAACTAGGAATAAAACTACCTTATAACCCAGCAATCCCACTCCTGGCATATATATATATATATATATATATATATATATATATATACACATATACCCTGAGGAAACCAAAATTTAAAAAGACACATGTACCCCAGTGTTCATTGCAGCACGTTTTGCAATAGCTGGAACACGGAAGCAACCTAGATGTCCATTGGCAGATGAATGGAAAAAGAAGCTGTAGTACATATATATGATAGAATATTACTCAGCCATTAAAAGGGATGCATTTGATTCAGTTCTAATGAGGTAAATGAACCTAGATTCTACTATAGACAGTGAAGTACATCCGAAAAAGAAAAACAAATACTGTATATTAACACATAGATACAGAATCTAGACAGATGGTACTGATGAACCAATTTGCAGAGCAGCAATAGAGACAGACATAGAGAATAGACTTATGGACACAGAGGGCGGGGAGGAAAGAGAGGGTGGGATGTATGTTGACAGTAACATGGAAACATATACATTTCCGTATATAAAATAGAGAGCCAATGGGAATTTGCTGAAGGACTCAGGGAACTCAAACTGGGACTCTGTAACCACCTAGAGGGGTGGGGTAGCGAGGGAGGGAGGAGGGAAGTTCAAGAGGGAAGGGACATATGCACACCTGTGGCTGACTCGTGTTGATGTTTGGCAGAAACCAACACAATATTGTAAAGCAATTATCCTTCAACTAAAAATAAATTTAAAAAAAAGAAACTGGTAAGTGAAGAAAATATACTTTGTATACCTTATGTGTACACCACTTCTTCAAAAAATAATTTTAAAACGTATAAATTAAGCTGATAAGAAATTAATCAGAGCCCTTCCATTTGCTGTTTGCTTTGGCTGGAATGCTCTATGCCTGCACTTGTGCCTGGTTCAAGCCCTTCTCCTGCTTCTGTGACCTTGCTCGCAAACTTTGTCTAAAAGCCTAAAGTGCCCTTCCCACAGCTGACCCTGGCCACACACCAGACATCCAAGTGTCTTTCAAGACCCTGTCTTCTGGGACCGCACCCAGCAGACTCAGGCCCACCCTCCGCCGTGGGCCTGGCAGACCTCTCTGCATTCCCTGTCCTGCTGTGTCATCACATGGTAACCCTATAGGCTGTTCTCTAGACCAGAAACTCCTTAAGGCCAGGGATGGGGTCTCACCCTCTCTGCACAACCTGTACCTAAAGCATAGTCTAGCACATAGCACATACCTGAATACAGTTTCATGAGGATGTGGAATCAAACAGACCAGGGTCTGTGTCCAGGCTCTGCTATAAAGTTTCCAAAGGCAAGTTACTCTGCGTGGGACCTCAGTTTGTGATCTGGAAAATGGTGTTTGCAATGCCTGCCTTATGATATAGCTGTGATGATTAAATAGCAAACAAATGTAAGGTGGATTCATTATTGCTTCTGCATCCCCTGAAAAACCTGGGTGCTCAGTAAAATCCTTCAACACTCACTCAGTGCTCTGCTCACTAGCTTCTGGGCCCTGCCCTCCTTATCAGCCTGTTTTCAGCTTCTACTAAGAGTCCAGCCCTCCACCTGGCTGTTAAGGCATTGAACCTGGAATTTTCCTTCTGTCTCTTTTAATAAATGCAGGTGCAGCTTATTTTAATGGGCTGTCAGTGAGCACTAAGAATCTGGACTGTACAATTAAATGAAACAAATGCTTGGCCATCTCTGCTAACAGCTGTGAAGCTCTGGAAACCCTTATGTCCTGGGAAAGCAGACTTCAGAGTCTGTATGTTAAGGGCACAGCACATTGCTGTTAAGATATGGCATGGTTCCTTTGCTTTTAGCACTATTTTTCACTTAAACTTAGGAGTTCATATCTAGACAGGATGGCAGAGAGTGGGAAAGAATGACTGTTGCTTTTATGTTTCCTGCATTGGCAGGAGGGTTCTTTACCACTAGCACCACATAAGAAGCCTGTTAAGGAAAGAATTAACCTGCAAATGGATTGTTCCTGTAGATGTAGAATCTTGCCTGCTCACACCCAGCTTCCAGGTCCCTGTGATACTTGGACCCTTTTCCTCATTGCTATCAATAGCCATAGCTCAGCTCCTGTGGTCCTTTGAAGAGCTTCTAGGGAGGTGTGTCATATGGAATCCAGAGTTGATGTGAGCAAAGTCCTAGATGCTGCCCCAGCCATCTGACTGACCTCAGGGTCAGTGCGAAGTCGGGGTAACACCCCAAAATACCAAGCCAGGGTTCACCAAGTTGCATATCAATACAAATTCGTTCCTACAAGGATGATGTTTGCTTAAATCAAACTAGAACCTATTGTGGGTAGCCCTGTTTATTCCATAAACAAAGCCTCACATATGAATGTGGGCTCTCTTGACTAAAGCAGCTTTCAAATATTTTGTAAGAAGCTGGTTACTTTTATTCTTATCATGCCAGCTCAGGAGGAACTGGTGTTAGCTGTAGTCTATGCTTTAGCTTTCTAGGATGAAAACCAGAACATCTGACATTGGAGTGGACCCTGCTTCCTGGAGGAGGATCATTAGTGTTAATTTGGTTAACCAATGTTCACTGAACACCTACCATGTGCTGGTTGGGAGGAGAGGCCGTTAACCAAATGGGAACAGATAAGGTTTCCAGAATGGATGGCTGAGCCGCAGGAAGGTAAGTAGTAAATAGAGGCAGGCAGCTTACCGTGGTGAAAGGGGAGCTCTTTCTCAGACTCACAGAGCCGGAGCTGAGGGAGCAGAAGGCCCAGCAGTGAACTCTGCAGACTCGGAGCTGGCTGAAGCCATCTGTGAGGCGAAGTAAGCCTGGGAATGTCCCAATCTGAGGCCCTTCATCCACTCAATGGAGGGGAAAATCCTCCTTCAAAAGCCGATGTGAGCATGAATTAGGTGACATCCTTAAGAGTGCTGTGATTTAAGGGGCATTCAGTAAACATTAGCTTCCTTCCTCTTAAACAAGCAGATCAGAGGCTAGAGAACCAGTGAGCCTTGGTAGCACGCAGAATCAGATCTGAGGCTGGGTGGTACAGCTTATTGCTGTGTAAGGCTGGGCATGTCGCTTACCACCTCAGCACCTCATCCCTTCAATGGAGGTGCTAATACCTGCCTTATGGGCGCTGGGATCATGAGGGACAACTGAGCTGACATGACTGAGCCATGGCAAGCACTAGGTGTCACCCATTCCAAACTCTTTGGCCCATGAGCTCTCCGCCCCGGAAGGGCAGGGACTGAGTCTGACTTTGCTCAGTAGGATACTTCTGGTGTTTGGCCCTGAAACACCCAATGCCTAGAATGGAATGAACATTTTTGCTGAAGGAAATAAGTTCCCAATTTTCCACACAAAAGCAAAGACCCAGGGCTATTAATACCCTTTCAAGGGTAATTTTGCACCAAGTCAAAAAGTAAATTGGTGACCAAATCTGGGGATCTTTCCAATGCCCCATAGGAAAGGGAGAAAGGAAATAGCAGGATACACCCCAGAGGCCCCAAAACAAGAAGGAACTTGACAGGCAAATGTAAATGCTCCTACCTGAGGCCTGCACCCCCAAAATTGCACAAATCCCCCTGGGCCAAGAACAAAGAACAGACTTGTTTTTGATCAGAAAAAAAGTAGCTCGGAGTTTGTGACTAAACAGGGGGACGACCCAGAACACTGTAATTCTTGAGGACCCTTTTGCTCTATTGGCAAGATTCAGTGCAACCTGCTAAATTACAGCAGCTGAATTTTCACTTCCGTGTTATGTTCTGATAAATGCAAAATGGGAGCAGATCTGAACCTGTTTAGATGAACTGAAAAAAGAAAAAAAGATGAGGCAGAAACTTGGGATATGAGGCCTTTCTGAGCTTTATTACATGTGTCACTATCTCATTTTCCACATGCTGGGAAAACTATGGAAATCACCCCCTTTTATCACTGAGCAGGTGACAGCAACATCTAGGAGAAGCTTTCACACACTGGGATAGAAAATCTATCTCAGGCAGCCTGAGATGTGCTGTGAGCATGGAGCCTCACTCAGAAACACTTTGTAAAGCAATCTCCAGGGCCTTGGCCACGACAGGCATTCACCGACCCCAGCAGAGCCAGGATTTTGCTTCTGCGGGCCCATTAAACAATCTGCAGATCATTCAAGGTCCTAAGACAGCCAATTCTACCTCCAATACCCCTTCTGGATATATTTCATTTTAGATTCCAATTCCTTTTACTATGCAGATGACCTTGGGGAAATTATATAATCCCTCCGAGCCTGTTTCCTCATCCATAACAGAGAAGCAGGTGGCTCAATGGTAAAGAATCCACCTCCCAATGCAGCAAATGCGGGTTTGATCCCTGGGTCAGGAAGATCCCTGAAGGAGGGCAAGGCAACCCACTCCAGTATTCTTGCCTGGAGAATCCCATGGACAGAGGAGCCTGACAGGCTACAGTCCATAGGGTCACAAAGAGTCAGACACAACTGAGCGACTGAGCACACATACATATCAGAGAAGCAAGACAAGGACCCACTACATTAGGTTGCCGTGAGCAACTAAATGAAATAATGCACATCAAACATTCAGTGAAGCGCTCAAGACATATCAAGCTCTCAAGAAACGGTTGTTGGTGCTGCCGTGGTTACCGTTTTAATGTGCATTATCTCATGTGCAGATGAATCAGACAGAGGAATTTCACTTCAAAATCCAAATCAGATGATGTCTTTGAGTTTATTGCTTTGGATCTTTAGAGGAAAAAAAAGAGTGTTGGTGACTCCATGGGCGCTTGACTGAAAAACTGGGCTGCAAACTGCCTGCCAACTTGGATAGAGTCTCAGAGCCTTCTTGAACTGAAGATGATAGACAGATGGCCAAATCCTAGCCACCTCATGGACTACTAGGTCCTTCTGTAATCCATTTACCATAATCTAGGTACACAGATCACTCACACTTAGCTCTCAACCTAAATCCCCTTTTAGTAACTGATATTCTTTCCTGAATCTCTGCAGTGGCTTTCAATATCTAAGAGAAGGATATGTACCCTTAGTCTAGCCTGTTAGATTCAGCCCCTCACTTTGGCCTGCTCTGGTTCTCTAGGTGTTTGATTCTAACATCCAAAGGATACACGAACCCTTCTTCTACTAAACTACTTCTTTTATCTTTACCCAACCCACTGATAAAGTTAGTAATCAGGAAAATAAACGTGTTGCACAGATTAGGAAAGCGGAACAGTAATGGTTGTAGAACACCAAGAATGCCAGTGCTTTGGCACTAAGCTGTGGCGTGTGAGGACTTAAAATCATGTGCTCTAAGGTCAGTCTGCCTGGCATTACTTCCTGTGTGAGCTCAAGTCAATTCCTGTGTGAACTCAAGTCAATTCCTTTGCCTCTGTGAACCTTAATTCATGGAAAGGATGATGATAAAGATTATTTGTTAGGACAATTAAATTGGGTTGACACATGCTTCTGACACATGGTAATGCTTCATAAACACTAGACTATATTATTTTCTCATGTGATAGTCATAACAAACCTATGGTGTTATTAATCTTCCTGTTTACAAGTAAGAAAACGGAGGCTTAGGGTATTTAGGTAATTTGCTAGTAACTTTGATATCAAAGTGGACATGGGAACCTAGCCCAGGCTGCCTGTCCGCAAAGTCTCATAGCACCAGGCTGCCACCCAGAAGAGTGCCCCAGGCATATATACTGATGACCATGTGATCTTCTCTCATCTAGAGTTCCAGCCACTGAAATTCAGTTACTCCTCTCCCGTGCCTGTGTGCATGATAACTCATTTCAGTCATGTCCAACTCTGTGTGACCCTACGGACTGTAGCCCACCAGGCTCCTCTGTCCATGGGTCCTCCAAGCAAGAATACTGGAGTGGGTTGCCATCCTTTCCTCCAGGGCATCTTACCAACCCAGGGATTGAACCCAAGTCTGTCTCCTGCATTGGCAGGTGGGTTCTTTATGGCTAGTGCCACCAGGGAAGCCCCTCCTCTCCTTGCCTGGAAAAACCCATAGACAGTAGCCTGGTGGGCTACAGCCCACAGGGTCACAAATAGTCAGACATGACTTGCGTGACTAAGCACAGACACACATATGCAGAGAAGCTCATCTGACAAGGGTGAGTTCTTAAGGAATTCTTATCCAAAGCCCCCAATGTGGGTGTGTTTCGTCCACATTCACAGCACATGACAGCAGACAGCAAAATATTCTTGGCTTTAGGTAGCTCAATGAGTTCTACAACACAAAGTACACATAATCAGCTGGAATGAAATCTAAAAATAGATATTCCTTCCAAGGTCCACTGGGTGAGATCTTACCTAGCAAAGATTCTCTGCCTTCAAGAACCTGCTTATTCCAAACTTTACAGGTATTAGGCTATCATTCTAGGCTCTGGGTGTAAGGAGGACAAAGGATGATTTTATCAAAAGTCTGAGGGAGGCAGGCAAAAGAGCCAAAATATGGCAGTGGCCATTATAGCACCTATGGGAGATCACAGCTCAAAATGGGATTTTTGGATACTGAAACACTATACTTTTGCTTGCAAAGCAGCCCTGACAACATGATGGATGGGGCTAACTATATTCCAGCCCTGCATAATGTCTTTCTGTTCCTCCTTACTGGAGGATTCGCGCCAACTCCAAGCTGGCCTCTCTGTGTGATGAGTGAAGCCTGGAAACCTCCCTTCTTTTCCCAGGACCAGGTGTCTGGTCAGCCGTAGGCAGCTGGGAGTATTGGGCCTGGCAGCTTCCTGAAAGTTAAAGAAGAGGGAGAAGCTGATTGGACCAGAGTTTGAGCTGAGACTAGACGCTGCCAAACTTGTCTGCGCTTTGGAACAACCTGGGGAAGCTTTTAAACATTTCAAAAACCAGGCCACATTCCAGGTACAGTAAACTGCAATCTGCCGAGAAGGACAGAGGCACCAGCAGTTTTGAAGCTCCCGAGGTGATTCCAATCTGCAGGCAAGTTCAAGAACCACTGGTTTAGAGCTGTGGTTCTTACCTGGGGGCGATTTTGCCCTGCAGGTGCATTTGGCAGTGTCGGAAGACATTTTTGGTTGTCACACTGGGGGGATGACACTACTGACATCTGGTGGGAAGAGGCCAGGGCTGCTGCTGAACACCCTGCAATGCACAGGACAGCCCCATGACAAAGAACGCCCTGGCCAAAATGTCAGTAATGCCCAGATTGAGAAACCTGGTTTAGACTCCTGCTACTCAACATATGGTTCAGGGACCAGTAGCAGGGCATCACTTGCATCTTCTTAGAAATACAGAGTACGAGGCCCAACCACAGACTTACTGGTCCAAAACTGCAGTTTTTACAGGATCCCCTGGCAACCCGCATGCATGTTACATTTTAGAAGCACCCTAAGACATTGTCTTGTGTAATGAAAGATCCCTTCAATTTAAATGCTATGCTGGATTTTTTTTAAACATGGCAACTCTTTCTTTCACATTCCAGATTCTCCCCACAACTCCTCAAGCTCATGTATGAGAACAGCCTTAGGCTTTAGAACCAGACAGATGCAGGTCTGGATCCCAGTTCAGGGTAAAGATCATCTGAAAGTGCTTACCCTAGCTGGGTCTCAGTTGCCTAATCTGAAAATGATGTAAAGACTCAGAAAAACAGCAAAATTAGGGATGGTGTCTGAACAGTGTGACTTGGAATCTGAGCTACTTCCTAGTTTTTGAGCTTGAGCAATGTACTTTCCTTCTTTCAACCATAATTTCCTTCTCCACATAAAAAAACAGCAGGATCAATCCCACCCCTGGGCATATACCCAGACAAACTCTAATTTAAAAAAATACATGCACCCCTATGTTCATATCAGCACTATTTACAACAGCCAAGATACAGAAGCAACCTTAATGTCCATCGACAGATGAATGGATAAAGATGTGATGCATATATACAATGGAATATTACTCAGACACAAAAAAGAATGAAATAATACCATTTACAGCAACATGGATGGACCCAGGGATTATCATAATAAGCAAACGAAGTCAGGACGACAAAGAGATACCATATGATATCACTTACACATGGAATCTAAAATACAAGACAGATGAACAGATCTACAAAACAGAAATGGACTTGCAGACATAGAGAACAGATTTGGGGTTGCCAGTGGGGAGGAGAGGTGAGGAAGGGAAGGGCTGTGAGTTTGGAATTAGCCGATGCAAACTAGGATGGCTAAACAAGGTCCTACTATATAACACAGGGAACTTTAGTCAACATCCTGTGATAAACCATAATGGAAAATAATTTGAAGAATAATACATGTGTGTATAACTGAGTCACCTTGCGTTATAGCAGAAATTAACACAACATTGCAAATCAAATATACTTCAATAAAATTTTTTAAAAGAGCCAAGTCACACCTGCTTCTGAAGAAGATTATCCAGATGATGGAATTTAAGGTGTTAATGCAGGAGGAAAAAGCAGCAGCAGCTCACATGGAATAAGTGCTCACATGCAGTCATTACTCGCTTGCTTCCTGAAATACAGGAAAAACGTCATAAATGGGAGAGCCTTTAATTCCAACTGCACACTATGGAGCCATAAATCCAGTCCCTGTGTGAATCTGGCAGGACATATGTTCACAGTCACAGACTCCCCTTCACCCATTCCAGGGCCAACACAGAGGAGGATGTTGTCATCTGCTGTTTTGTCTCGTTGCCTCTGTTGAGACTGCAGCTCAAGGGCGGGCGTCACGCCTCGCCTTTCTCCGTGCCATCCCCCAGCACTTTGCAGCTGGGTGATGTGCACAAAAAGTCCTCAGCAAATGTTTTTAGCTAGTGATTAGGAATGCAAAACCTCACAACTAGGAAGACGGGGGGGAATAGGATTCAAACCTGGTTTCTCCAATCCTCAAACCTGAGCTGGCTTCATGTCACCACACTGCCTCCCCCAGCAGGTGTTGCCCCCCACACACACACACACATGGAGAAGGCAGCAATCAATTAACAACTGCCTTGTGGGGTTTTCTGTAGCAACACGAGTGTTTATCTTTTCTCCTCACCTGGATTGTAAGTGCGTCAGAGCGGGAGCTGCGCCTTTCCCTTGTTCTGTGTTCCCCGGGGCCCTTAAGACATGGCTGAGCTCACATCAGAAGCTCAATAAATCTCTATTATCCAACTGATGGATTGGTGAGTTGGTTGACTGATTAGGTTCGTGATTGACTGGAATAAATACAGTATGAGCATAAGAGATGCATGTTGCAACCATGTAATTTCTAACTCTGTCTTTAGAAAGCTTCTATACATTTCTAAACATTTTACCACATTCAGGAGAGAGCCACTCTACCAAGGCCTTTCCATTAACTCCCAGAAAACACTCTGTAAAGGAAGGATGGAGAGAGAGGAAAAGGAGGCATCAAAGACCCAGCCCTTCAAGGCTTCTTAGGTTCTACTGCCACGAGGAGGAGGCCCAACAAGGCACACTGGAACAACAATCCTTTGAGCCTTAAGAAGTGAATGAGATGAGGAGTGGCCAAGAAGAAGGGGAGATGAAGACATGACCTCTGGAGAAGAGAGAACCGCTGTGAGATGGAGCACTGGCTCTTCCCTGCTGGTTTTTCAACAGGATGCTCAGCCCATTCTGAGGGGTAGGCCAGGCAAACTTGAGGCTTCGGGGGCTGTAGCGAACATGACCAACACTGACAAGAGTAAGTGCCACGCCAGATGAGCCAGAACCAGTTACAGCGACTCTACGCAGCCAACAGCACCACTAGGTGCAAGGGCTTTGGTTTCAGCCCAGGAACTGGGGAGCAGGACTTTGGGGAGACTCCAGCTCCAATGACAAAGCATAGATTGAAGCCTCTGGACACGAGCTCAGAGGTTTTCAATTCTACTTTGTGCTACAGACAGAGACTAAGCACCTGCTGTGTGCTGACTGTGGCAAAACAGCCATGAAAAGAAACATAAAATGAGCACTGACTTCCCCCAGGTTAAAGGGAGACATGTTCAGGGACCAATTCCTCATAAAAGAAAACAAGACAGACTACTGTGGTTGCCTCACTCATCAAACATCTTGGTCACTCAGTGGAATAACAGCGCTCTAGGCCATCAGCAAGGCTGGATCTACCCCAGCACCTCAGCTTTCTTGCAGGGTAGAGAACAGCTATGGGCTCACAAGGGCAGAGTTGAAAACTCCTAGACCTCAGGCTGTAGGGTGGGGGGTTGGGGATCAGCCAGGGAACCATGTGAGGAGCCAGATGAAGTTAAAGGAAAGTGGAAACCCCAACCCAGGAGCACAAAGCAATGAAAAGCTCTGGGGAGCCAGTGAGAAAGGACAGTAAAATAATGTCTCTTCTGGGCTGGTGTCCACGGGTCACACATAGTAAAAGGCCCTTCCTGGGACCCACAAACAGGAACAACAGGCCAGGTCTTGCCAACCATATTGTTTCTTTCTCCTGAAAATAAAATCTGAGGCCCCTACTTGTCACCCTTCTAAGAGAAGAGCTGAGACTTGGATTAATCTGGAGTATTTCTCAATCTGCCTTGAAGGTAACATGGGGAGGAAGAGATCAGCTCTGGTACTGGGGAAAAATGGCCTGGATCTCAGAGTCTGGTTCAGGAAGAAAAAGAAGCGCCTGCATTGAAAGAGATGCTACAAAAAAACCCTCTTGCACTGTTGGTGGGAACGTAAATTGGCACAGCCTCTGTGGAGAACCAGTACTGAGGTTCCTTAAAAAAATAAAAATAGAGCTACAATATGACCCAGCAATCCCCTCTCCTGGGCATATACCTGGATAAAACCATAATATTAAAAGATGCATGCATCCCAGTGTTTATTGCAGCACTGTTTACAATAGCTAAGACATGGAAGCAACCTAAATGTCCATCAACGGATGAATAGAAAGGAATATACTCAGCCATTAAAGGGAATGAAATTGGTTCATTTGTAGAGACATGGATGGACCTAGAGACTATTATACAAAGCGAAGTAAGTCACAAAGAGAAAAGCAAATATCATATATTAATGCATATATGTGTAATCTAGAAAAATCATATAGATGAACTTATTTGCAAAACAGAAATAGAGATAGACATAGAGGACAAACATATGGATACCAAGGGGGGAAGGAGGATGGAATGAATTGGGAGACTGGGATTGATTTATACACACTATTTTATACTATGTACAAAATAAATAATGATATCTGACTGTATAGTACAGGGACTCTATTCAATGCTCTGTGGTGACCTAAGTGGGAAGGAAATACAAAAAAGATGGGATATATGTATACATATAGTTGGTTCACCTTGCTGCATAGTGGAAACTAAACAACACTGTAAAGCAACTATATTCCAGTTAAGCAAACAGATGATAGTATGGCAATGGTTATTTTTTATTTGCTGTCAATGGAAAATATAAACTGTAAGATGCCTGAATTTACACACACACACACACACACACACACACACACACCTGTTCTTCAAAACGATGTTTGCTTACAGAGAAGCTAGAGTACAGTAGTCCTCTTTTAATGTAATGGAAGGATCTCCCTCTGTCACTGTTAAAACTTTACAAGGAGAAATTGCCACAAACGCTGATGGGAGTGAGGTTCAGTCTTTCAATTACAAGAAGGGAAAGAATTCTGGACCACCTACTTTGTCCCAGATCAGCAACTGCTCCAGGTGCTCTAAATAATGTGTCTCATTTAACCCTAAGAAAAATCCAATAACATAGGGTTCTGATCCTTCACTTAAAGATGACAAATGGAGATTCAAAGAGGTGTAATAGCGTTCTCAAGATTTCACAGGTCCCTGATCTTATCAACCATTTGCAAGCTGACAATCTGATACTAACTTCTGTCCCCACCCACCCCCAAACACACCACCATCCCAACCCCAGATCATCCTTGGGATGGGAACAGGGAGCAAATAATGCATCTCCCTTACATATCGGTCTAAAGGCAGATGGGTTTTATAAATACTTCAATCCACCAACTGATCAAGTAACATTCTCCCTTCCATAACCAGTCCCAGATTCCTGGAAGAGATGGGGAAATGTGGTGTCTTTTCAGAGCACATTGATATTCATCTCGATTACTCTTCTCCTTCTTCATTCGAGCAGCACATAAATTACTGGCTCTGTTGTCAAATGCTGCATGTAATTGTGTTTAGCATAACATCCCAGGGGAAAAGAAAAGTCATCGGCTCTGCTATGGGCAGAAACATGCCGGGAGCACTGGAATGGAAGCTGAAAGGTGGTATCCACCCTCTCTGCCCTCCCCACCCCCCCACCACCTCCCCTGGGGCCTGGAAGCCCAGGCTTGTCAGCAGCCACAGACAAGAATCCGGGAGATTAGAAAGTGCAGGGTATGATGAGAGTGAAAAATTGCAGGAAAGAAACAGTGAGCTTTTTATTTGTGGAAGCATGCCAATTCAGACAAGTAAAAATATTTCCACCTACTTTTTGATGGCCAAGAGGCAGGTCCTCTCAATGTCTATTTTAGTAAATCAGTAACAAGAAACATTATTTGGGTAATTACTATAAACAGTATCATGTAATAATGATCTCAGTTACTTCCTGCCGCAGCTCTTAAGTAAAAGTCTCAAGTTAGAGCTGTTATCTGACTTGTCCAAGGTGACACTGCTGGGAAGTACAGAGCTCTCCTAAACATCTTAATTGTCCCTGGACTGGCCTTTTAGAGACACATTTTTTTTCCTTATCTCGGCATTTACCTATTCCCTCATGTGCCTGCTCCAGCAGACTGACCCAGTTGGAAAGCAACTGAAAAAGATGCAATCTTTGTAAAATCCCCAAAGAAATGCTCTTCTTGAACTCTGAAAAGAAATAATCCTCATCATCACTGTCTATCAGAATTAAGTTTGCTAATAAAATGAAAAAACAAACACTCAAAACGTATGACTGAGACAATTCTCTCACCTAAAAGCAGCTCTGGTACAGAGATACAATGTAAATCAAGAACCCAGCTTTATCTGTCTGCTCTGTCACCCTCTGATCATAGCTTCCATTGTCAAGGTTCCTTTAGGATCCAGATGGCTGCTGGAGCACTTGCCATCACCTCTGAAAGCCAGGCACCAGGAAGGAGGAAGCAGGGAAGGACAAATGGTCTGTCTCTCCTTTAAGGAGCCTTCCAAAATCTTCTGCCCACAAACTTCAGCTTGCCTTGTAGCCAGAAATGTTCACACACCCACACCTAGCTTCAAGGGAGCCTGGCAAATGTGATGTACGCTGGTCCCACTGTCACCCTGACATACACCAGGGGTCTTCCCCTAAGGGAAGAAAGCAAAATAAAGATAATGGGCAGCAAATAGCTGATTCTGACTCAATTGCCATCACCCACACTCACCACCATCATCACTGCTCTTTACCAAGGTCTTTCTATACTATACACCTTAGCTCAGTCCATCCCACAATGATTGTATGAAGGGTACCATTTTCCACACTGTACAGACAGGGAAACAGAGACTCACGGAAGCTAAGTAACTTACACAAGGTCACAGAATTGAAATGTGGACCTGAAAAATACACTTGTTATTAATTTTTGTCCTAATACCAAACTCCATAAAGTACCCACTTGACATAATTGTCTAATGTGATACAAGTGTGATGAAAACTTTGCTCTTTAACCTGAAGGCAACTGTTTACACAGGTATAACATGACTGACCTCTCTATCTAACTCCAAAGCCCAAGAATCTAACAATTGTACTAACACTTTCACCCTTCCGTGGTCATTTCCCCGAACTAAACTGTGATAGAAAAATTATGGAATCAGAAAACTCCCAAATTAGCCATGCAGGAAGCTATTTAGTATGCTTGAACACGAACCAACTATATCCCCCTCCAAAGTCTCACCCTAGAAGGTGATATTTTATAGAGGAAGATATCAGAAAAGTTAACTTGATAAACTCCCTCTCACACACATTCTCCCCCACATCCCTCATATGCACGCGCACACACACACACACACACACACACACATACACTTAAACTTTTCATCCCTCAATCAAGTGGCAAGTACCATTCTACAGGACAAACACCCAGTTTTTATGGAAAACAGTGTGGAAGTTCCTTAAAAAACTAAAACTAGAGCTACCATATGACTCTACAATCCCACCCCTAGGCATATATCTGAAGAAAAACATGGTTTGAAAGGATACATTCACCCCAATGTTCATTACTGCACTGTTTACAATAGCCAAGACATGGAAGCAACCTAAATGTCTATCAACAGAGGAATGGATAAAGAAGATGTGATACATATATACAATGGAATATCACCAAGCCATTTAAGAGAATGAAATAATGCCATTTGCAGCAACATGAATGGACCCAGAGACTGTCATACTGAGTGAAACAAGTCAGACAGAGAAAGAGATATCCCTTATGTGCAGAATCTAAAGAGGAATGATACAAATGACCTTATTTACAAAACAGAGACAGACTCACAGACTTAAAAGAATGGACTTATGATTACAGGGGCAGGGGGGAGAAGCGGGGGAAGGAATAATTAGGGGGGTTGGGGTGGACATCTATACTCTGCTATATTTAAAATGGATAATCAACAAAGACCTATTGTATAGCACCAGGAACTCTGTTCAGTGTTACATGGCAGCCTGGATGGGAGGGGAGCTTGGGGGAGAATGGATACGTGTATATGTGCGGGTGAGCCCCTTTGCTGTCCACCAGAAATGATTACAACATTGTTAATCAGCTATGTGTGTGTTCAGTCACTCGGCTGTGTCTCACTCTTTGCAACCCCATGGACTATAGCCCTCGGAGCTCCTCTGTCCTTGGGGATTTTCCAGGCAAGAACACTGGAGTGGGTTGCCATGCCCTCCTCCAGAGGATCTTCCCAACCCAGGGATCGAACCCAGGTCTCCCCCACTGCAGGCAGATTCTTTACCATCTGAGCCACCAGGGAAGCTTATTAATCAGCTATACCCTAGTACAAGATAAAAGTTTAAAAAAAAACACACTGTCTTGCCCTCCTTCTTTGTCCTCAACTTACAGGTAAATATTCATTTCTCTCTTCAATTCATTCCTATTGTGTCCTGAAATGTTCATAGTTATTTTGCTTAGGAGTTCCTTTTCAAAACTATTTCAAGAGAGAGGGTGACCTGGTTATAACCCCAACTCCTTGGCCTGCACACCCTCTGGCCTAAGTGGATGTCATATTCCCAAATGGTGTAAGGTGGTCAGCAGTTAAGAAAAACACAGCTTCCCAGCTGCTACAGAGAAAGGTGAACATTCTTATTAGACCTGTAAGCAAAATGTCAAACTATGGAAAGCCTGAGCCAATAGTATTCTTGCATCAGATGGCCCAGCAAGGAAGACCTGAAAGTTGCCTAGAACAGCTTCCTATAATGCTCTACATCAGGATGATGCCATACCAACAGCAATCACACCTGAAGATGCCATATATAGAAGTGGACCAGACAACTAATTTCCACCATTTACTGGGCACCAATTCTATACCTATACAAGTCCTTACTAGAGATACAGGATCAAAAAAGCCTAGAATCCTGACTTCAAGTAACTCTAGTCTAGTGGGTGAGCTAAACACATGAATTAATAACCCCAGATCATGGGCTCAGAGCTCTGCTTGCTGATGAATAAAGTGCTTACAAAACTCAGAGGAGAAATAGCAACTCCATGATAGGACTATCATGGAGGACTGCCTGGAAGAGATGGCATTGGAAGATGGGCCTTCACTCCTGAAGTCATTCACAGGTTGTGAGCCTCTCACAGGGAACTTCAGTTCTCAGTCTTGAGCCTAATATAAAGGTTTTGCTCAAGGTCCAAGAGTAGGGCCAACTGCATTAGCAATTCACATTGACTTTCACTGAAGATTTGTTGGAGAGATGGAGACTGTGTTAAATTGTGCACAAAAGAGCAAACACAATTTTTTAAATCCCTGTGAGATATTTCTTTTCCTTGCTCAAGTTTTTCTCCAGGTCCCAACTGCGTCATTTCTCCCCTCTCATCCCTCATACCCCTCTAATCTCGCCAACATCCCGAGTCATCAATTCCCAGACTCAGCTTGTGCGTCGACTCAGCAAAAAAAAAATGAGAGGCCAAGGTTTGTAGAGAGCCTCCTGAGAAAGCCCTTCAGGGAATCATAACTGGTTAGGCAGTAGACCCTGGGAGCATATCTCCCCGCACTCCAGGCTGCTAATCAAAATGTTTACCCAACAAAAACCAGGGCTGAGAAAAGAGAAGCATCATTCTGCCTGCAAGAAAACAAAATGTTCTCCTTATCACTGCATGGAGAAGGACTTTTTTACCCCCCAGTGCAGAATAGGAAAAAAAGCTCAGGAAAGGAAATCACAAATCCAAAGAAGCAGTAAAAATGGACGTCCCACCAAATGTTTGAGAAATAGCAAAGCTGGTGTGGTGGGAAGAAAGGGAATAAAGAGATGAGTCTGGAAGGCATGAGCAAGATAGATGAGGCAAGTCACCTCCTTCTGGTTCCAAGTGTGTGTTTTATTCTAGAACGTGATGCCACATCACTGCGCTGTGTTCCCAGCCTCCATTCTAGCTTCTCAAGGTGTCACTGACATTTTTAAGAGGAAGAATTAATTAGCCTGTCCCTTCTTCATGTTTCATTGCAAAGTGAAGAATAGAGTAGTTAAGTTTGGTTACAGCTTTAAGTTTAACGCTGTAGCTAGTAATTTGGGAATTATATACAATAATGTGTGTATGTATCCATAAATACAAAGAAAGATGAAGAGAGTGAGAATTGATTCTTCTGTTACATCTGCCTTATTTAGCTTTTAACTTAAATTGCATCATTCTGTTTATCCATTTAGATTCTGCCTATTTCCATACCCCCCCAAAAAAAAGATATGAGACAGAAATTGAAATAGTTTATCTTAGAAGAAGTATAATAAGACCTTTACTCAAGATAGAGAACAATACCCACATACTTTATAAAGAGACTAGGGAAAGCGTGATATTAAAAAGTTCTGGTAAGGGACTTCCCTGTGGTTCAGTGGTTAAGAATCTGCCTTGCAATGTCAGGGACATGGGTTCGATGCCTTATTAGGGAACTAAGATCCCACATGCCATGGGGCAACTAAGCCCTCATGCCACAACTACTGAGCCCACACTCCACAATTAAAGAGTCGGTATGACACAATGAAAGGTCCCACATAACTCAACAAAGATTCCAAGTGCTGCAACTAACACCCAACAGAGCCAAATAAATATTTTTTAAAAGCTCTGGTAAGGAGAGCTATCACTAAGTAAACTGGATGACTTCCCAGCAGCAGGTTAAAAACATACATGTAATAGGCTTAGGAAACATAAGCTTTCATTGGAAGGACTGATGCTGAAGCTCTAATATTTTGTCCACCTGATGCAAAGAGCCAGATGCTGGGAAAGATTGAGGACAGGAGAAGAAGGGGTCGACAGAGGATGAGACGGTTAGGTGGCATCACCGACTCAGTGGACATGAGTTTGAGCAAACTCCAGGAGATAGTGAAGGACAGGGAAGCCTGGTGTGCTGCAGTACATGGGGTTGCAGAGTCAGACACAACTTAGCGACTGAACAACAACAAAGGCTCTGAAATAAGGAAAAGTACATATTCCAGACTCTTTTACAAAGGAATTGTTTTGTGGTTAAAGAAACATTGGCTGCTGAGACTTGTATCTTAGTAAATTGTAAAATAACCCCCTTTACTCCTCTTCTTTTTTCAATACTATGTTGAATCTTAAATTTCAACTTAATTGTTTTCTTTGTTCTCACCCTAGATCCTCCTTACATTGTACTTGAAAAACAAAAACCACACACCAGCTCAAATTGGTACTTTTCAGGCAGTTGTTTCTATTTGACGGCAGTGATTGGTATTGGTTTGCCCACAGGTTCATGTCTAACTCATAGACTGAAGCATCATTATGCAATCTCCCACTAGAGAATGCCAAGTGGGGGGCAGTGCAGCTCACCACCAAAAATGGAAAAATGAAACAGTACCACTTCTCAATCTTTGTTAACATGAAGATATAATTATACATTTTATGTTTTTCAGAGGCGAGGATCATGCCTGTCAGAACACCTACTGGCTTGCAATCTTGTTGTCACCATCAGTTAAAAGGAAAGCATCAATTTATTTGAGCAGCCTTTGTCAATGTGGGTCTGAGAGCATGCTGCATGAAATAATAATGATTAGTATTAAATTAATGACGACAATAATAGTTACTGTTCATTGACTGCCTTCTATTCGAAGTGCAGCACTCTGCAAACAGTGTGTTATTTAATTCTTACAACAATCCTGTTATTATTATTACGGAGAAGCTGAAGTCGATAGGGGTTAAGTAACTTACCTAATTCAAGCAAGTTGCAAGACAAAATTCAAACCAACGTGCATCTCACTGTATGTAGAGTGTGGAATAACGCAATGAATGCTACGCTCAATAGGAATTTTACCACCATATAAAAAAGCAGGCATTTTCCTCCTATTCTGATTAGGACCATATACATCTTGTCATTTTATTAATTGTCCTAGCTCAGACTATCTTCTTCAGTTGTGTTCTTCATTCATTCTAAGTGTATAGAGATGATAATAGTTCAACTACACTGAACACAGTTACAAGAATGTCTCCATAGCTCTTAGAGGAGCTTCTAGACACACAAGTTCTTAGTAAGCACTCAGTTCAGTTCAGCTGCTCAGTCGAGTCCAACTCTTTGCAATCCCATGGACTACAGCACTCCAGGCCTCCCTGTCCATCACCAACTCCCGGAGTTTACTCAAACTCATGTCCATTGAGTCAGTGATGCCATCCAACCATCTCATCCTCTGTCGTCCCCTTCTCCCCCTGCCTTCATTCTTTCCCAGCAGCAGGGTCTTTTCAAATGAGTCAGTTCTTCCCATAAGGTGGCCAAAGTATTGGAGTTTCAGCTTCAACACCAGTCCTTCCAATGACACTCAGGACTGATCTCCTTTAGGATGGACTGGTTGGATCTCCTTGCAGTCCAAGGGACTCTCAAGAGTCTCTTCCAACACCACAGTTCAAAAGCATCAATTCTTCGGCACTCAGCTCTCTTTACAGTCCAACTCTCACATCTGTACATGACCACTAGAAAATCCATAGCCTTGACTAGACAGACCTTTGATGACAAAGTAATGTCTCTGCTTTTTAATATGCATCTAGGTTGGTCATAACTTTCCTTCCAAGGAGTAAGCGTCTTTTAATTTCATGGCTGCAGTCACCATCTGTAGTGATTTTAGAGCCCCCAAAAATAAAGTCTGACACCGTTTCCGTTGTTTCCCCATCTATTTGCCATGAAGTGATGGGACAAGATGCCATGATCTTAGTTTTCTGTATGTTGAACTTAAAGCCAAATTTTTCACTGTCCTCTTTCACTTTCATCAATAGGCTCTTTAGTTCTTCTTCACTTTCTGCCGTAAGGGTGGTGTCATCTGCATATCTGAGGTTATTGATATTCCTCCCGGCAATCTTAATTCCAGCTTGTGCTTCTTCCAGCCCAGTGTCTCTCATGATGTACTCTGCATATAAGTTAAATAAGCAGGGTGACAATAGACAGCCTTGACATCCTCCTTTCCCTCTTTGGAACCAGTCTGTTGTTCATGTCCAGTTCTAATTGTTGCTTCTTGACCTGCATACAGGTTTCTCAAGACGCAGGTCAGGTGGTCTGGTATTCCCATCTCTTCCAAATTTTCCACAGTTTGTGGTGATCCACACAGTCAAAGGATTTGGTGTAGTCAATAAAGCAGAAATAGATGTTTTTCTGGAACTCTCTTGCTTTTTCGATGATCCAGCGGATGTTGGCAATCTGATCTCTGGTTTCTCCACCCTTTCTAAATCCAGCTTGAACATCTGAAAGTTCATGGTTCATGTACTGTTGAAGCCTGGCGTGGAGAATTTTGAGCATTCCTTTACTAGGGTGTGAGATGGTGCAACTGTGCAAGAGTTTGAGCCTTCTTTGGCATTACCTTTCTTTGGGATTGGAATGAAAACTGACCTTTTCCAGTCCTGTGGCCGCTGCTGAGTTTTCCAAATTTGCTGGCATATTGAGTGCAGCACTTTCACAGCATCATCTTTCAGGATTTGAAATAGCTCAACTGGAATTCCATCACATCCACTAGCTTTGTTCATAGTGGTGCTTCATAAGGCCCACTTGACTTCGCATTCCAGGTAGTCTGGCTCTAGGTGAGTGATCACACCATCGTGATTATCTGGGTCATGAAGATCCTTTTTGTATGATTCTTCTGTGTATTCTTGCCACCTCTTCTTAATATCTTCTGCTTCTGTCAGGTCTATACCATTTCTTCCTTTATTGTGCCCATATCTTGCATGAAATGTTCCCTTGGTATCTCTAATTTTCTTGAAGAGATCTCTAGACTTTCCCATTCTATTGTTTTCCTCTATTTCTTTGCATTGATCTCTGAGGAAGGCTTTCTTATTTCTTCTTGCTATTCTTTGGAACTCTGCATTCAAATAGGTATATGTTTCTTTTTCTCCTTTATCTTTTGTTTCTCTTCTATTCACAGCTATTTCTAAGGCCTCCTCAGACAACCATTTTGCCTTTTTGCATTTCTTTTTCTTGGGGATGGTCTTGATTCCTACACCTCCTGTACAATGTAAAAGAGAAACTAAAAACAAAAGGAAAAAAAGGTAGACCCTTGACTGGTCCCACCTTTGAGAACATCTACTCAATGAAACATCCAAATCCAGTTCCAATCAATCCAGAAAATTATGAATGACTCAAATGAATCAATCTGAAATCAAGTTTGTATAATGCATGAGCTAATGAGTTAAAATGTACATAACTGACAATCTTTTTAAACAGCCAAGGGAAATGGAAAGATTACCATGATCTGAGCATACCAACTAGGTTTTTGAGAAGAAAGACTTGATCTTGGTCTTAAAGATGTATAGAATTATTAGAAAAGGGGGAACAATATTATGTTTGAAATGAATCTCTAGTAACTTCTCACTAATCACAGGCTTGTAGTCCCGGAAAATAATGAATTTGGCAAAACTGTATTGGCAAGACTGTGTTTTAAAAAATGAAAGTATCGTGAAATCTACATTTTATCTATCAATCCCTAGTTCAAGCCGTATCCCTTCCAGAAAGGTGACTCATCTGAGGACCCGGGTTACTGCTGTACCAGACACGTGTCTGCATGGCTCCCATGCTCCATAATGTAACTTACCTGTGTATTAGGTTTGAAACCACCAGCCCACACTCAGACATCGAGTGAGCGTAACTTTCTCTACTTTTTGTATAACTCAACTGCAGCTCAAGATAGTATAATCTCTAGGGAACTTGTACAGTGCCAAAGCAGTTCACCAGAGTGGAATCTCAGGTTCTCAAAGTCATCTCTGCATGTGAGTTGAGATGTCCATCTACCTGCCTGGACCAAGATTTTTGGTCCAAGTGAATTGATCCTAGGTTACCCCAGGTCTGTCTCCATGTTTTCCTGGCTCAGATCCTCTCTCCACTATCTCCCTGCCATCTTATGCACAAGGAAACTGCCAAAATCCCTTACGCACTTCCATTTCTCCTCTCAAATTAGTATTTCTATTCCAGTTGTATTAATTTGACAGCAGTGATGGGCTTTAGTTTGCCCACAAGTTCCTGTCTAACTCACAGACTGAAGTATCATTATATGACTTCTCACCAGAGAATGCCAGGCGAGGGTTAGTGGAAGTCACCACCAAAAATGGAAAAATGAAAGAGTACCACTTCTCAATCTTTATTAGCATGAAAATATAATTATGCATTTCGCACTTTTTAGAGGCGAGGGTCACGCCTGTCAGAACACCTATTAACTTGCAATCTTGTTGTCACTATCAGTAGAAAGAAAAGCATCAATTTCTTTGAACACTCTTTGTCCATGTGGGTCTGAGAGCATGCTGCATGAAATAATAATGATTAGTATTAAACTAATAATGATAATGGTGCTTCCCAGTTGGCTCAGTGGGTCAAGAATCTGCCTGCAAAGCAGGAGACACAGGAGACACCAGTTTGATCCCTGGGTTGGAAAGATCCCCTGGAGGAGGGCATGGCAACCCACTCCAGTATTCTTGCCTGGAGAATCCCATGGACTGAGGAGCCTAGAGGGCTACAGTTCATAGGGTTGCAAAGAGTCGGACATGACTGAAGTGACTGAGCACAAAAGCATGCAATAATGATAATAATAATTTTCCAGTGAGTCTCCTTTTGGAAGGGTCCTGACACTTTCCCAGGACTGTACCCACTAGAAGGATTCCAGTACCATCTCTCCAGGATCCAGCAACGTCAGTATTATGACTTCTCCACCTCTCTCTTCCAAGTTAAAATATTCCTTTTCTAGTCTAAAGGATGGTGGAGGTTGGAGGAAGGCGCTTCATTTTGTCCCCCCAATATTTTTCCTCGACTATGAGCCCTTTCTGTTTGCAATAAAAGATGGAACTTTAAAACTAGAAGCCAAAAAGTGACTTTTCCTTTCTCTTCCTTTTATTGTCATATTCTTTGCCTGAGTGGATGAGCATAAACCAGCCTAGCTACTTAAACTTAAAATAGGAGAAAGGTCCAAAGGAGAATAAGAACGAGACAGAGAAATGGTTAGTTTAAAATTAGCATCTCACCACATCTGTCTGTGAATCTACTTCCCCCACTAGTCTGTGAGTTTTTCCACCATATGGACAGACTGTGATTTTTATCTTTGTCTCCCCAAAGCATATCATAGGCCCAGCAACTCTGACAGGGTCCAGGGGAGGAAAGGGTAATGAACGAGTAAGTCAGGGCTTGGACTTGGTCTTCCATCCCCCACGTGTCTTCCCTTCTCACCATCCCCAGGCTGTGATCCTTTGAGTCCCCACACCCTCACACCCCAAGTGTGCTATGTTTTCTTTTCACAGGATTCTTTCCTTTCTTAAACTGCAAAATAAATAAGATGCAGGCTGTTAAGCTATTTCCAGATACTAAAAGAATAAGATGAAATATATGTGCATACATTATGCCTTTATAAGTTTATTCACAAACATCCCACCAATTAATGTATGCCCCTGTAATGAAATGGGCTTTGTTCCAGAGGTGAAAAGACCTTGCCTCACATTAGCATTTTCAGAACTTCCCAAATAAACTATTGCACAAAAATCCTTGTCTCAGAATCTTCCTCCAGGGAAGCCCAAACTATGAGGGTCAGGATGGCTTCCTGGAGGAAATGACGCCTCTGGAAGTTACTAAGCTTGAGAGGAATGCCCAGAGTCGAGAGAGGAGGCATTCCTGAGCAGTTCAGCTTCCACAGGTGTTTTGGTTTTTTTTTTTTAACTTTTTTTATTTTATACTGGAGAATAGTCAACTAACAATGTTGTGATAGTTGCAGGTGCACAATGAAGGGACTCAGCCACACACATACATGTATCCATTCTCCCCAAACTCCCCTCCCATCCAGACTGCCACATAACATTGAGCATTGAGTTTCCTGTCCTGTACAGTAGGTCCTTGTTGGCTATCCATTTTAAATATAGCAGTGTGTACGTGACCATCTCAAACTCCCTAACTATCCCTTCCCCCCATCCTTAGCCCCTGGTGACCATAAGTTCTCTCTGTAACTCTCCACAGGTGTTTCTTAACCTATACCACACCCCACACGCCTTTGCCTAACATACAGTGACACTACATTGCTTTGGTGGTGGGTTAGTTACTAAATCGTGTCCAACTCTCTGCTGCCGCAAGACTGGAGCCCTCAAGGCTCCTCTGTCCATAGGAT
The DNA here is from genome assembly GCF_023699985.2 of Odocoileus virginianus. NCBI lineage: Eukaryota > Metazoa > Chordata > Mammalia > Artiodactyla > Cervidae > Odocoileus > Odocoileus virginianus. The sequence goes on from NC_069680.1 coordinate 72,208,828, forward strand.
TTCCCAGGCAAGAATACTGGAGTGGATTGCCAATTCCTTCTCCAGGGGATCTTCCTGACCCAGGGATCAAGCCCACGTCTCCTGCTTGACAGGATGATTCTTTACCACTGAGCCACCTGGGAAGCTTACAACTGCTTAATGGACATGGAAATAAGTCTCCCAAAATGAGCAAGCTATGAGTTTATACTAAGAAGGGTGATTTTCTAGCCATCAGTGGTTCTCAAAGTGTGGTTGCTGGACCAGCATCAGCATAACCTGGGACCTTCTTAGAAATGCAAACCTTCAGACCCATCCCAGCCCTCAGAAAGCCTGGAGGTGGCTACCAGCAAAAGGTGCTTGAACAAGCCTTCTGGGTCCTTCTGATACATGCTCAAGTTTGAGACCACTGCTTCAGGCTTTAGAAATATGACAGAGGATGGTGAACTGTGGGCTCGGCAGGAAGACCAGCCAGACCACAAGCAGTGTGGCTTTCTGCAACTTACTAAGTTTGTTTGTGGGCATGGCACTTAAACTTTCTAAGATCTTTTTTGGTCTGTAAAACAGTGGTTAACTGTAATCCATACCTCTCATGGATTACCATGAGATGAAGTACAGTCATTTACATGGAAGGTCTTCCTAATTGTTAAAACACCATAGAAATAAATGTAAGGCAAGCCGGCAGGCAACTTTTAAAAAGCCAGCCACAGTAGCAGGAGAATTGCTTGATTGGAGGTTCCAGCACATTCTCAACAGCCCTCTGAGGGTCTAAACAGCTGCTGGGATCAGCCCCACACCTCAACAAATGCAATTGCCATTTGTCTGCCCTTGCCAGCACACACGAGAGCCTCTTTTCTCCTTTGTCTGCAGCCTCCTAGGACTGGGCTCTAAGAGCAGGCAACCACTTCTGTCTCTTGTCCTCCCTGCATTAGGACTACAGATAGTGATGACTTACAAAGGGCATGTTTTAAAGATGTCTGGCTCCCCAGTGTTCTCACTGCACTGCCTTTTTAAATGCAGTGGTGAAAGAGAAAAGACGAGGATGGGGAGAGGAAAAGGGGAAGGAGAAGGCTGGCCCAACGCCCCATGACCTGCAGGCTCCCTTTGCTGGTCTCAGCCTGGCTTCCTCCAAGCCTGGTGTGCCACACATGAGAAGGGAAGGGGTAATTAGGTCACAGATGGAGCAGGTCTAGGATCGGAGGAGGAGGCTTGATTCACATCTGGGCAAGCAGTTTGCTCATGCCTCCTCCCTGTTTACAGAACAAAAGCGTGTAGCCTCCAAACAATCCTGAGCCCTGCTGGGAATGGCTGTCAGTGAGCTCTGCTAGGGGGAAGAGCCACAGCACATGAATATCAAAGAGTCCTCCCTCCTCTGCAGATGGACTGTCAGGGTTCAGCTTCATCTCCTGGAATCCCTATTGGCCTTTGAGGTGGAGGGCTGCAGAAAAGCATATTAGCTTAAAAAAATACAGTTCAACGGGGCATGATGGAACCAGCATATTTCCCTGGCAGTTTTCCTGCATCCTGGGGAGGGAAGGCAGATTTACCTCACTACCTGCATCTATCGTAGCACTGAGGCTTCTGGAAAAGAAAGAGCACCAAACAGGAAGTCTTGCCTTTCTGTGGATTTATTTTTTTTCAAATTTAAAGCCTGAGAAGTGACACCAGTTTGCAAAAGAGGAGAGATTTCTACAATTGATGGATTTTCTTCTACAAAGTCAGATGAAATGACCTCCAAATCACTACTGATTCTGAAATTCAAGCATCCAAGAAATTCTATTTGCTAGCAAATCTGGAAAACTATAGTCCTTCAGCACAGAGTTACAGTGCTAAGCACAAAATTCTGGGAAGCACTTTTTTTATTGGGGTATAGTTGCCTTATAGTATTGTGCTAGTTTTTGCTGTATAACCAAGTGAATCAGCTATGTGTATGCTGACTCAACAGTGGCCATAGAAAAGGAAAAGGTCAGTTTTCATTCCAATCCCAAAGAAGGGCAATGTCAAAGAATGTTCAAACCATTGCACTATTGAACTCATTTCACATACTAGCAAAGTAATGCTCAAAATCCTTCAAGCTCGGCTTCAACAGTATGTGAACCAAGAACTTCCAGATGTACAAGCTGGATTTAGAAAAGGCAGAGGAAACAGATCAAACCGCCAACATCCATTGGATCATAAAAAAAGAAAAAAAACAAGGGAATTACAGAAAAGTATCTACTTCTGCCTCATTGACTACACTAAAGCTTTTGACTGTGTGGGTCACAACAAACACTGTGGAAAACTCTTAAAGAGATGGGAATACCAGACCACCTTACCTGCCTCCTGAGAAACCTGTATGCAGGTCAAAAAGCAACAGTTAGAACCGGACATGGAACAACAGACTGGTTCAAAATTGTGAAAGGAGTATGTCAAGGCTGTATATGGTCACTCTGCTTATTTAACTTGTATGCAGAGTACATCAAGCAAAATGCTGGGCTGAATGAAGCTCAAGCTGCAATCAAGAATGCCAGGAGAAGTATCAATAACCTCAGATATGCAGATGACACCACTCTTGTTGCAGAAAGCGAAGAAGAACTAAAGAGCCTCTTGAAGAAAGTGAAAGAAGAGAGTGAAAAAGCTGGCTTAAAACTCAACACTCAAAAATCTAAGATCATGGCACCCGATCCCATCATTTCATGGCAAATAGATGGGGAAACAATGGAAACAGTGACAGACTTTATTTTCTTCAGCTCCAAAATCACTGTGGATGGTGACTGCAGCCATGAAATTAAAAGACACTTGTCTTGGAAGAAAAGCTATGACCAACCTAGACAGCTAGACAACCTAGACAACCTCTGTATTAAAAAGCAGAGACATCACTTTGCCAACAGAGGTCCAGAGAGTCAAAGTTATGGTTTTTCCAGTCGTCATGTAAATATGTGAGAGTTGGACCATCAAGAAGGCTGAGCACTGAAGAATTAATGCTTTCAAATTGCGGTATTGGAGAAGACTCTTGAGAGCCCCTTGGATAAAAGGAGATGAAACCAGTCAATCCTAAAGGAAATAAATCCTGAATATTAATTGGAAGAACTGATGCTGAAGCTCCAATACTTTGGCCACCTGATGCAAAGAGCCGACTCATTGGAAAAGACCTGGATGCTGGGAAAGGTTGAAGGCAGGAGGAGAAGGGGATGACAGAGGATGAGATGCTTAGATGGCATCACTGATTCAATAGACATGAGTTTGAGCAAACTCTGGGAGACAGTGAAGGACAGGGAAGCCTGACATGCTGCAGTCTACAGGGTTGCAAAGAGTTGGACACAACTGAGCAAGTGAACAATATACACATACTCCCTCCCTCTTGAGCCTCTCTCTGACCCCCACCCCACCCCACCCCTCTAGGTCATCACAGAGCAGCGAGCTGAGCTCCCTGTACTATACAGCACTTGCCCACTAGCTGTCTATTTCACACATGGTAGTGCTATATACACATCAATCCCAAGCTCCCACTTCATTCCACCCCTCCTCCCCACCACCTTGTCCATGTCTGTTCTCTCAATCTGCATCTCTATTCCTGACCTGCAGATATGTTCACCTTTACCATTTTTCTAGATTCCACATACATATGTTAATATACAGTATTTGTTTTTCTCTTTATGACTTACTTCACTCTGTATGACAATCTCTAGGTCCATCCACATCTCTACAAATGACCCTATTGCATTCATCCCTCTTAATGGCTGAGTAATATTTCATTGTGTGTATGTACCACACCTTCTTTATCCATTCATCTGTCAATGAACATATAGGTTGCTTCCATGTCGAGGCTATTCTAAATAGTGCTGCAGCGAACACTGGGCTGCATGTGTTGTTTTTTTTTTAGTTATGATTTTCTCAGGGAAAATGCCCAGTAGTGGGACTGCTGGGACATATAATAGTTCTATTTTAGTTTTTTAAGGAACCGTCATACTGTTCTCCAGGCTTCCCAGGTGGTGCTAGTGGTAAAGAACCCACCTGCAATAGAGGAGACGTAAGAGAGGTAGGTTCAATCCCTGGGTTGAGAAGATCCCCTGGAGGAGGGCATGGCAACCCACTCCAATATTCTTGCCTGGAAAATTCCATGTACAGAGGAGCCTGGAGGGCTACAGTCCATGGGACCACAAAGAATAGGACACAACTGAGCAGCTGAAAACACACTGTTGTCTATACTGACTGTATCCCCACCAATAGTGCAAGAGGGTTCCTTTTCTACACACCCCCTCCAGCATTTATTGTTTGTGATTTTTTGATGATGGCCATTCTGACAAATGTGAGATATCTCTTTGTATTTTTGATGTACATTTCTCTAATAATTAGGGATGTTGAAAACAGAACAACTCTATGTAAAAGAATGAAGTTAGAACACTCCCTAACCCCATACACTAAAATAAAATGGATTAAAGACCTAAGTGTAAGACCAGATACTACAAAACTATTAGAAGGAAAAAGAAAGAATACTCTTTGACATAAATCAAAGCAAGATCATTTTTGACCCACCTCCTAAAATAATAAAAATAAAAACAAAAATAAACAAATGGGACCTAATTAAGCTTAAAAGCTTTTGCACAGCAAAGAAAACTTTAGGCAAAAAGAAAAAGCCCTCAGAATGGGAAAAAAATATTTGCAAACAAAGCAACTGACAGGGGATTAATCTCCAAAATATACAAACAGCTCATGCAGCTCAATATCAAAAAAACAAACAACTCAATCAAAAAATGGGCAGAAGACCTAAACAGACATTTCTCCAAGGAAGACATACAGATGGTCAAGAGGCACATGAAAAGATGCTCTGGGAACTATTTTTTACCTAATTCCTGAGATTGTTCTCAGGCACTGAAGCCTTTCACCTCAACAGTAGAGCCTGGTCCAAGTTCCAGAAGCACAGATTGAATTGGTATTACACTTCGTTCTGACAAGAGGCCAAGGGAAGAGAGGGCAGACACCACTATCACCCAGAGGAGAAAGGATGAACCATTCCCTTTCTTATGGCTCTAGACAGATTTTGCAAATTGATTTAGAGCTTGTAAAATTAGCAAGAAAGGAGGGCAGGAGAGGGTGTGATCCTGGCCTGGCTCAGTACAGATGGCTCTCAAATATCACTGGCCCTGGCATTCCAGCCAAGAAAGACCAAGAACTGGGAGAATGATCATGAAAGGGAAGAATAGCTCAAGCCCTGTGGTTTTATAAACATAATCTCTCCTTCTTCCTGGCATTCTCCTAAGCCTGCAGCTACAAGTTTTCATATTTTTTATTCATACAGATGCCAATTTAGCTCAGGGAACAAAATAAAGCACAGTTCTCAATCAGATATACTCTGCAAACTGGAAGTTCATGTTTGGCCAGAGTCTTACCCACACTAAGCCGAGGTCTGCAAACAGGGAATCCCATTTAGCTTTTCTTTGTGTTTCACTTCCAGTGTAAGAGGATCAGGGCTGACACAGTATCTCCAGTTGGAAGGATTTTTGAAATCTATGTGCACAACAGCACAATGTGAAACTGTAGAAATTCAGTCCTGATTATCTCACAGCAATGGGACTGCAAATAAAGAGATCATGCTTCTTCAAGGTTTCAAAACTGATGGGTATTCAAATATCCAATAATCTCTCATGAGTCCTCTCTCTGGGCATCCCTGCATCAGATTCTCATATGATAGAGGCAGAAATTGCCCATAAAGTGCAAGGTTCAGGTTCAGCAAGTTCCCCCCACTGCCACAGACAGAATTCAGGGTTCGCTGGGAAGATAGCAGGGAAATATGTCAAGGATGCAAGAATCTCCTAGGAGGGAAAAAAGGTCAAGGACTTGGCTGCATTTCTTTTTGAGGCTGAATGTTTTTCATATAAATTTATTATCATGCCCTTGAAAGTGAAAGTGAAATCGTTCAGTCGTGCCCGACTCTTAGTGACCCCATGGACTGCAGCCTCCCAGGCTCCCCCATCCATGGGATTTTCCAGGCAAGAGTCCTGGAGTGGGTTGCCATTTCCTTCAGGAGACTTCCCAACCCAGGGATTGAACCCGGGTCTCCTGCACTGTAGGCAGACGCTTTACCGTCTGAGCCACAATGTACATCAGAAGGGTGGGAGAACAGAGCCTATATCTAGAAAACGCTTAGTATTAGTTGCTCAGTTGAACACATGGAGCCTGATGAGTGGATAGGCTGGATGCAGCAGATCAGCCTCTGCAGCCCATTCAGAGCACATCATGATGGACCCACCCAGGCTGAACTCACCTCTGGAGCTCATTTCTGCTGCTGGTGTAATTGTCCCTTTCCCAAGGACTGCCTGCTCCCATTTGTGGATTCCTCCTCTTGCTGCCTGTTATAGGAACTTTCTTCTCTTAAGCTTCCTTGCCTTCTAACACTCTAAGTTCCCCAAACATACACACACATACATCTTTCCTTTTCTTCCCTCCACCCCCAGTCTTTCGGCTGAATAAGTCATTGCAACATTCCATTCATCATTTTCCTAGAAGGGGTTGGGGGTGGTTGGGATCCATAAGACAAAAATGGAATGGACATAGAAGAGTGAAGGGACAGAGATTATTTTAACAGACAACTGCAATAATCCATGAGGTAAGATGAGTGTGGCTTGGACAAGAGTTGAGGTAGTGGAGACAGAGAGAAAGATTCAGACTCACAAAAGACTTAGAGGGTTTGCTCTTGGATGCTGGGTGAGAGGGAAACTAGAGAGTCCATGATGACTCCAATATTTTTATTTTGAGCAAGTAGGTGGATGGTGGTACCATTTGTGAGACAGAGAACTGGGAATAATCATACATCATAACCTATTTTGTACCTTTCAGCTGTGAAGTGGGACATTTCAGTTAAATGAAATCAACTGAGGAACTAGTATGTGCCAGATATTATGAGCAGGTTAGACTCAGAAAGACCATGAAATTTGCTCTAAGTCCCTAACTGCTTGATTCAAAAAAAAAAAAAAAGGTCATTTATTCTTGTATCTAGTCATCTATTGAACATTTGATAGATGCCTACCATGTGTCAGATACTGGAGGATCTAAAAGATACTAGAATCAAAGAGATAACTGGGGCTGAATACATGTTAATATTACCATTATTCATATTTGAGGAGCTAACACTCTAGTGGACAAGACAAAGCCATAAACATAATTATGGAAATCTTTGGAAGAGTAACATTGGAAGCTGCACAGGACATTTTGGCAGTACCAAAGAGCAACATTTGACCTTCCCCCACAGGGGCCCTGTGTGTGCCTCATGCCAGTCAACTCTCTCTCTGCCCACTGTGCCTGCGATTAGGCCAAGGGCACCCAGCTCAGCTATAGCAGAGCTGAAGCTGTAACTCAGCTATACGACCCCCATTTGGGACTTTATACATCGGTGACACTGCTGTATGGGAACCAAGCCCTCACATCCCAGTGAAGAGGGAAAACCTAGGCAACCCCAGAGTTACCTCAATGACCTGAACTCTCCATGTAGGAATTCGGTATTTCTTTTCCACTAGCATGCTGGTGTCTGCGTGACTGTGACTTAGTGGTAGAGAAAATTGCTGACTTCTCTCTCATTAGAGGACACAAGGTGGAAGCAGACTGTTAGGATCCTGGACAACTATAAAGCACATAAAAGGTAGATGACCTCACTGGTAACATTATACTCGGGCTGTGTATCAGACACTGTTCTAAGGACTTTTCCTAACTAATCTTACATTATCCTCATAACAATCATGTGCGGTCAGTAAAATGATGAGCCATATTTTACACAGGAGGGAGCCAAGATCAACTGAGGTCGTAAGTACTAGATCCAGGATGGGGATGAGGCAGTGTAGCTACAGAGCCTATTTCAAGAAGAGGCACCAGGACACAGTGGGGGAAGTGGAGGGTGGGATGAATTGAGTAAGTAGCATTGACATATATACATGACCATGGGTGAAACAGCTAGCTAGTGGGAAGCTGCCGTATGGTACGGGGAGCTTAGCTTGGTGCTCTGTGATGACCTAGAAGGGTAGGATGGAGAGGAGAGTGGGAGGGAGGCTCAAGAGGGACAGAATCTATGTATACTTGTAGATGATTCACTTTGTCATACAGCAAAAGTAATACAACACTGTAAAGCAATTATATTCCAATTAAAAATAAATAAAATTAAATGAAGAGGCACCGTGTTGACCCTCATGCTTTGTGTCCCTCCACAGGCCAGGACTTGCATCCAGGCCAGTGTCTACTCTAAGAACCAGAACCCCCCACACGTCCAAACTCCTGCCCACCTTGACCTACCTCCCCCCTTGCCACCCTCCCTCTCACCCTGTGCAAACACTCCCCACCAAGCTGTTTCAATTTGCATAACTGCCCTGTGTTTCTCTGCACAGAATTGATTGACACTGTCCAGAAGCCTGCATAAAATAATGCTTTCTTCATAGATATCAGGGACCTTTTCCTTTTTGCTGCCAGTTTCACACTGTTCAATTGCCCACCCATCTGCTGATAAAATACAATAATGTGATTTATCTCCAAGCACGCAGAAACATCTCAACAAATTGGATTTACTTATCTTCTAAAAAATGTTGTTTGGGGTTTTTCCAAAGTGTCCTTTACACACTACTGTCCTCATGATAAGTTGAGGTGACTTTGAGCAAAAAGAAAGAACTTCATTTACACTTTCTCTCCCATCTGATGCAAAGAAAGATTTATTTGTCTGCCCCAATTCTCACTGAAGCCTTTGCTAAGAGGCTCCAAAGAGTAACTATCTTTCTCCCCTTCTGCTTGTGCCCTAACCATGGGTTCTTCTTCCAGGGAGAGGGACTCAAGGACCAAGTAAGTGGGCCTTCTCTTCCCTCTTACATCTATCATGCTTAGGATTATAAAGATAATAACAACTCAGTGTGTTCTGTCATTTATTCCCAGCCTCTCTCACTCTACCCCCATCCCTCTACAGCTCCAAATCTCACCCAGATTCTTTCTCAAGCACCCTTTGGAGTTCATGTGTCATTCTAGCCAACCACTGCTTTACTTTCATTCTTTTTCCTCAATGGTTCCCAAACCACCTTCACTTGGTTATTCCTGACCAAAACAGTCTTCTCCATTGTCCCATCCTAAAGAAGGGATGCTCTTTCAGCAGCTCTGCTTATTTCAGGGCATATTTTGTGGTTTGGTTGCAGGGCTACAGAAAGATTGTTGCAGATGTAAGTAGAGTGAATTATTGTTCTCTTCCTGCTGCTTTGCCTACTCTCTGATGATTCCTCTTCCATTGCAATCAAAATCCCCTCCTCCCAGGCCCCCAGTTCCAATAAGCCCTGCCCTTTACCTATCCCCTTGTTGGAGCCTGATTATTTGCACATCCAGAATAATCTGGTTATCCTGGGCAACTTCATCATTCACTTAGATGGTTCAATCTCCCTAATCTACACCATGCACATGGAAAACTCAATCCAAATCAGGATGTCCTGACCTCCTCTATGAAAAGATTTCATTTTCTTCCCACTTTGGGGATCTTCTCTCATGGCCACATCTTGGATTTTCTTTACCTAGAACTGTTATAGCTCTCATTTCTAAGTTCAAAGGTCATACCCTTGCTAGCTTAGTCCTCCTCTCCCACTAGCCAAGACTTCTTCCATGTCTTTTCTCTGCAGTAACTTCTCTGTGGACCATGATCTCTTCTCCTTTCATTTTTTATATCTATGGATCTATGGCCCTGGACCACAGGGTCTGCCATTTCAGTGAAATTTTTCTTTATATCCTCATCCTTACTCTCCCCATCCTTCTACTGTACCCTCAAGGCCAACATACATGGTCCCATGTATGATGATGGATACAGGAGATTCAGAAAGAGGAGGATAAGTTGAGCTCCACCCAACCTAATTATAATCATAGGGGCTACAGAATTCTTGGCCCTTCCTTCAAAAATCTGCCTCACTCACAGCTTCTACAAAGAAAGCCATTAGTCCTCTTCCTCAACCCCCATTGTCAACTGTACTAAGCTGGGCTCCTAACCCCGTAACCACATCCAATAGATGACCTATGAGGTAACCTGGCATAACACGCATTGCTCAAACCAGGAAAAGCTGAGTTAATCCAATTTGTATTCTCAGGAATCTGAGTTGTGAAATACAGAGAAATCAAGCAGTCACAATGGGGAGTAAGACAATCTAATAAAGAGAAAAACAAATTCTGAGAAGTCCTAATGTAGACCAAGGGCCTTGGGGAGCCACGAGAGCCAAAAACAAGGTGCAACTTGAGGAAACAGACGTTCCAACAAAACACAAACTTTAAATATACTATTTATTCTTTATATCAGAAAACTTAAACTCATTTTTAACCCTTTTTTCTCTCTCTTTCAAAACATTTCTTTATTTTGTTTATTTATTTAGGCCACACCATGCAACACACAGGGTCTTAGTTCCCTAACCAAGGACTGAACCAGTGCCCCCTGCATCAAAAGTGTGGAATCTCAACCACTCATCCACTAGGGAAGTTCCCATTCTTCTCTCTTCTTTATGCCTCTTATCCAATTGGTCACCAAATCTTATCAGCTCTGCCTGTGAATTCAACCCCTCCTTCTCTTTCATCTGTCACTGCTCCTCCAAGGCTGCTTTCCTTCAGATGAACTTTTTATCTAAGAGGCTTCCAGTTGGTCTCACAGTCACTAATCTCTCTTCCACATTGTCCCTAGAGTTGTTTTTTAGAAAACAGATTTGAAGTTTTCCTTCTATCTTTAACATTCATATGTTGAAGCTCTGATCCCAAATATGATTGCATGTAGAGGTGGGGACTTAGGGAGGTAAAAAACGTTTAAATGAGGTCATGAGGGCATAGCCCTTATAAAGGGATTCATGTCCTTACTTATAAGAAGAGAAAAAGAAAAAAAGTGCTCGCTCTCTCTCTTTCTGTCATGGGAGGATAGAGCAAGAAGATGACCATCTGCAATCCAGGATGTAAGCTCTTAGCAGACACCAAATCTGCCAGTGCCTTGATCTTGGATGTCTCAGCTTCCAGGACAGTGAAAAATAAATTTGTCGTTTAAGACACCCAGTCTGTGGTATTCTGTTCTAGAAGCCCAAACTTACTGAGACAGTGTTGTGTGTGTGTGTGCGTGTTAAGTTGCTTTGGTCACGTCCAACTCTTTGTGACCACATAGACTGTAGCCCACCAGGTTCTTCTATCCATGGAATTTTCCAGGCAAAAATACCAGAGTGGATTGTCAAGCCCTCCTCCAGGAGATCTTCCTGACCCAGAGATTGAACCCACATCTCTTACATCTCCTACATTGGCAGGCAGATTCTTTACCACTAGTCCCACCTGTGAAGCCCAAGACTTGGTACACCCCCAAATGAAACTGTTTACAAACACAAGCTTAAGCTGGTTTTGGCCCAGGGGCTATAGAAAACCAACCTCTGGCCAGACTCATACATGGGGAAAATAAAAGCCACACAGGATAGCTGTGGTCATTAAATAGATAAAGGTATAAAAGTCCTTGGAGGACAATAAAGTATGATATACTTAAGAGGAGAGGAGGGCTGAGAGGGTAGGGAAAGAACAGTAAAGATAATCTGTCATTTGCTGAAGGACCCACTTTGCATATTATGGCACATGACATATGAGGTGGCACTGAATACAAGCACTCTGGAAGAAGCTACAGTCTTGCTCCTAGAGGCCAAATTTGAAACAGTATTTAAAGTCCTATCTCCTGCAGCTTAAGTTATTTAAGATTTGCTTTATTGCTTTTCAGAGACTAAAAGGATGCAGGCTGTAATTTTCAAGACTAGGTTAAACCATCTGATACAATTAACCATGCAAAAATTTTAGACAAGGAATTCTCAGAGCTCTATTCTTTTAGCAATCAACAAAGAATAACTGGTATGTCAGGCACTGTACCAGAGGGTTGTGGATACAGAAATAAGTAAGACATCACCTTAATGCAAGTTCATGGTTAATCTAGCAAGAGAAGCACACATATATAAAGACAATGATAGTGAAATGCAAGAATTGTTTATGAGAGAGACTCACTAGAATTCTATCATTTATTCTGCCCCCTCTTCATCTTTCAAATATTTTTTCAATATTTTTCTAGTTCTTGCTATATATTTCTAGTTCTAGCTTTGAATTCTGCCTTCTCAATGTAAAATCAAAAGTGAAAACATTCCAACTCTCCTTTGCTGCCAGAATATAAGCCTGTGACTTAGTTCCTATCAATTGGACATAGCTACACAAGACCTGGATTTGGAAGTGAGTTATATAGGGAAATAGGAAAGGGTACTGGGCACCCATTCAGTGGTACAGGTGGCCCCAGAGGCAGCCAGGTCTGGGACCAGGGGCAGAATTAGCTTCTTCACCAGAACCAGACCATGGCATGTACCTAGGAACTGCTTCTAAGAAAGTGAGTCTGGAGCCCATTTCTCCAGCCCTTCCAACAACTCAGGAAGCTTCCCAATGTCCTCATTTAATCCATTCCTGCTTAAGAGTGGATTCTGTTGTCTGCCTCTGAGAATCTGAGTGATACATGAGAATGCTCAGGGTTACCTGGGATTAAACAATGCAAGAAAGCATCTCAGAGGCAGTGATGTTAAAGATGAGTCAGTCCAGTCTAGTCATTTAGACTAAAGGAACTTCATCTGCAAAGGGCCTGGAACACAGGAGAGTATTGTTTTGCAATGATGGCAAATAAGGTTGAAATATTTGGAGCGCAAGGAAAAGTGACTAGCGATGGTGCTGAAAATGTGGGCAGGGATCATGAAGGCTTCTCAATGCCTTGATAGGACACTTATGTGCTATATAAATGGTGCACCATTGCTGGGAGCCGGCCTGACTGCTCAGGCTCCTTCTTGGCCCTGAGAGAGATCAAGAGGTCCCTCTCTGTCCCACCACCCCTGATTTATTAAAGTGCAGGTTGGCCTTTCTTACCTCCCTCAAGGAAATTGCTGTAGTGACCTTTTATCCATTTTCCTGACGAGATTGTCAGGCTCCTGTGTATGGTTTATGTCTCGGTAATCTTTAGGTAATCTTTAACTGATTGTAATCATACTAAGACGCCAGTCCCTTGCTCTGCTAGTCTTAAAGAGTTGAGATAAAATTCCTGAGCAAAGACTAATGCCTGCGATTCTGCATGTATACATGTCCTTGATCTAAATTTAGTGAGTCCTGTTAGCATATATATGTATGTTACCCCTCAATAAAGTTGTCGGTTTCAGTCGAGAGCTGACTCCGTCCCTCTCAACCCCATCTTTCCAAGTCTTTATTTTCTTAGATATTTCGGCGATTGCGTCCGTGACCTGTTCGTTTGCCAGCAGGCTCCAGCACACCATTGAATGAATTTAAGCAAGAGGCTGTCAGTATCATATATTGCAATTTAGGAAGATCCTTTGGCAGCAATGTGAAGGATTCAATGTACAGAGAGAGACCAGGGCAGGGATAACTAAAAAGGATAATATTTGCAAGTCATCCAGGTGAGAGGTAGTAAGATCGAAGTTGAAGCAGTGATGGTTTAAAAGAGGAGAAAAGCTGATCGATTTGTTCTGCTGTGATTTTGATTTAAGCAGGAGAGAAGACACACAACAGATTCACCAATATGTGGCCTCTTGCCTGAAGAAGAAAATATTCCTTTAAAAACAACTAAATTGCAACCTTGGATCTCTATTTCCCCAGGGCAACGAGGCACAAAGCCAATGTGTGCAAACCCCTGTGGCTACTGTCCTGAATGTTTATGTGTCTCTAGAAACCGACTGGGAAGCAGTGAGATAAAAAGCTTTATTTTATGACTACTGCCCAGAGCATTTCTTTCAGGAGGAGAGATACCTCTGGGACAAGCTGTGAGATAAATCTTAGAAAGGTGACATAGTTGTTCATTTCCACAGAATCCCATTCTTCATGGTGTTTCTACACCCAACTTCCATCCTTGTCTAGGGCAACTTAAGGAGAAATGTCCCTACCTAAGGCTGATTGCAAGTTACTGACCATACGTGCTGTTGGCTTATAAAAAGTGTATGACATGAGAGTCATGGTTTAAGTTTTATCCATAACCCGGAAGACAGCATCTCAGATAGCTCTGAGAAACCACTTCAAAGAGGTAGAGGGGTGTATGTATTTTGGTGAAGGGGGAGTTCATGCAATCAAGTACATATCTTTGTAGAAAGTTTCTGCTAGTCACGAGGAAGAGATGTCACCATGAAGGAATTCAGTGCTTGTTTAGATAGATACAAGAATTGGGCTCATAAAATCAGCGCCTGAAAATATCTACCTGAAGATCTGACAGTGCCTGCAGCCCGCTCCCCCACAGCACAGAGTGCCTCATCTCTGCTCTCCACCATGAACTTTCCTTGGATACTGAAGGTCAGCAGCTGCAATAGCACATGACTCAATCCTCCTAGAGGTAGAAGGCAAGTGCCCCCGGAAAGTGCCAATTTGTAACTGACAATGCTTTCTGGCGCAAGGGCTGCAGCTTTCTGAACAATTTTCTTATTCACAGTAGAGGAGAAAGGAACAGGAGCCTGGAATTCCAGGAACAGAAGGGTGACAAGAGAAAATAGAGAAAAGAAAGAAACAATAAAGATGTTCTTAGGTGACCTTCCCTGCTACATATTCATGTAATGTGCTTTTTACCCCCTTCTCTCCCGGCATTTCTTTTCTTACTTTCACATAAAAATAATAGAATATTCTTCCCACTTGCCAGGTTTTTAGCCATGGGCAAGGAATATCTCTTAGCCTGAGTTCCCTTACCTTCAAGATAAGGAAAATACTAATGTCTGACAGAGATTTGTGGAAGATCAAATAATGTGTGGACGGTGACAGCACATAGTAAGCACTAAATAAATCAATGTTTTTATGGTTATTAGCACTCAGTTACTCTTTAGTCTGTTGACACATTATGTCCAGCTATCATCTTTAATAGCTGCATAATATTCCATGAAGTAGATAATTACAATCTTCCATTTGACCATCTTCTCTTATTTGACATAAAGGCTGTTGCCAATTAGTCTCTACTAAATATAAAGTAAAATGAGCATCTTTGTTAATGCAATTCTTTTTTTGGGGGGTGGGGGGGATAGAGTCCTTAATTTCCTTAGGTAAAAAATACAAGAAATTGTATTGCTGTGTCAAATGATTTGGACATCTTCATGGCTTCTGTACAATGCTAATTTCCCAAGTCATTCTCTGCAAGACTATTATGAACTTCTTCTCTCAATGAAAAGGGCCATCAACCAAAACTTCTGACAGAATTTCAACTGCTTTTTATATCTCAGGCAAAATGACTGCAGAATTTTTACTCAGAATATAAACTTATGAAACAGCAAACTAGTTGAAATTGCATTTTGTTTGAGGCCAACTGTGTTGTACACACACACATACACACAATGGTTCAGAAGTCTAATTCAGTCAATTCAGAATTTTGATTTCACAATTGGGGTTGTTTCCTAGTTTTTCTTATTGTATTAAAACAATTTATGGTTCTAGTTGCCATGTCTTAAAAATATACATAAATTTAAATAATATTAAGTGGAAATTGTTTTAAACACATTAACACCAAAGAAAATCTAATACATAGCCAAAAATAATTGCATTAGAAAAGGAAACAAAAAGTCACTCAGTCATGTCTGACTCTATGCGAACCTATGGACTGTAGCCCACCAGGCTCCTCTGTCTGTGGGATTCTCCAGGCAAGAACACTGGAGTGGGTTGCCATGCCCGCCTCCAGAGGATATTCCCAACCCAGGGATCAAACCTGGGTCTCCTGAAATGCAGGCAGATTCTTTACCGTCTGAGCCACCAAGGAATTGTCTTAATAGTGATTAGCTCTAAATGATAGGAAAATAAGGAGGATTTATCTTCTACAGTCTTTTCAGAAGATATATGTATTTTCCACAATAATCATTCTTCTTCTTCTTTTTATTTTTTTGGTCACAATGCACAGCATTGTTTGCCGACCAGGGATCGAACGAATCCACACCCCCTGCATTACCAGTGCATAGTCTTAATCACTGGACTGCCAGGAAAGTCCCACCACAATAAGCATTCTTTAAAATAGATGTTCACATCCATCTGGGAGAGAGTGCAGGTGAATGGGAAAAGTTTTGACGTTTGTCAGACTGATGTGGACACAAGACTTGGTCAGTCACTTACTGGCTGGATGACCCCTCTGAACCTTACTTGCAACTTCACAGGGGTTCTGTGAAGACTAAAAGATACAAACAGGAACAGGAACTTCCCCAGTGAGTAGCAGGCACTCAGGAAATAGTACCCTCCCCTCTAAAACGAATGTGAGCAAGGCTCCATCCTGGGGTGTCTCCAGCAGTCAGCCTCCTTCCTCTTAGCCGGGTGAACATTCCCCCACTTCACTCCACAGGGGCCACCTTCTTGAAGGCTGTGCCTCAGAAGGTTTAAGAATAAAGAGCAATTACAGAACAGATAATGGGCAATCAGTTAATTAGCATTTCAGAGATAAGGAAACAGAAAATTCAAATCCCACAGCGAAAATGAACAGCAGGCAGTGTCAAAAGAATGCACCTCATAAAAGGCTCCATTCAGAGCCTAAGGAATCCTCCCCACCTCGCCGACCTGCTCTTCTGCTTTCTTCTCTCCTCTCGCTAAAGTCTTTAACATCCTCTCCCTCCCCTTCACCTTCCCTAACACTGTACTGTCTCTTTTCCCTCTTGCCCACATTCCCTCTTCCCACGTTTTTTCTATATTCCTCTAGTTTCTCTCCCCTTGATTCCCTGAGCCATCGAGGGTTATATTCTTTAATTTAATACCAAGGAATGGAGCCTTTGATTTTGGTACTCAAAAATGTTTCATAGAGCCTTTTAGTTTAACAGATGCCTATAACATGAAAGAAGCATTTTACTTGAGTCAGTGGAAAGTCACAGAAGGAAAGTTTCCCCAGTGCGTTAGTGTTGATCCTGGATATTTCAAGCCTGCCAATTTGCTCTGTGAGCTTGATTTCCAGATATGTGAGCAAGAAAGCCCTGAGACTATCCTTAG
This sequence comes from Odocoileus virginianus, assembly GCF_023699985.2. Taxonomy (NCBI): domain Eukaryota; kingdom Metazoa; phylum Chordata; class Mammalia; order Artiodactyla; family Cervidae; genus Odocoileus; species Odocoileus virginianus. The sequence goes on from NC_069680.1 coordinate 72,225,754, forward strand.
TATTCCCCAAAGGACTAACCCAGGAGCCACAGAAGGGATTAGCCACCCTCCACTTCTGGAAGATTCTGTCACAACTCTTGTCACAGTTTAAGGGGCGTTAGTCAGAGTAATAGATTGTCTCTTCAGACCCAGCCAGCCTGACTGCGGGTCAGACCACTGGGAACGACAGGAATCAAGGGAAGTGGCTCACAGCAAGCGCATGCACAACCCTCTCTGATGGTGAGCTCAAGCCCTCCCTGCCCACATTGTGGGCACGGCTAACAGCCCCTTCTGTTCTCAGGTGATCTGTGGTCTTCTAATCAGGTCTAAATTAAGAACACATAATGACTGGTGTATTCCAGGGGCTTCAGACGGCATGGGTTGTTAGCTGCCATTTGCAGTAGAAGAGACAGTGATGGGCAGAGAGGTAAGATCACCACAGAAAAGTACATGTTAGGACAAGACTTTCCTGGTGGTCCAGTGGTTACGACTCCACGCTTCCCCTGACGGAAGGCATGAGTTTGCTTCTAGTTGGGAAACTAAGATCCTGCAGGCTGCATGGCACAGTCAAAAAAAAAAAAATTTTTTTAATAAATTTTTAGAAGAAAATAACTCTCTGATCTTTATCTTTTCCTGAGACATCTCTTTGGAATTCCGTTTGGACTGAACTTTGCTTCTTGCATACACAGGTCAATAGACACGTCATCCTAGAAACTTAGAATAGAGATGCAAACGTGTGCGTAGGTGTGAATATTTGTATTCCAAGTATTCAGAGCAGCCTATTAGAACCCCTGGTCTTTCAAAAGAACCCAGTAGCATGGACCACAGTTCACAAGAAGAGCTCTGCCTTGCTGAGCAGTCATACTCCAGCTCCTGTAATCTGGTCTTAACCTTGATTCCACCAGCTCTGCTGACAGGGCAATCCAGACTTCCTCCCCTCAGATCTTATCCCACTTATAACAACTTTCTAGAATGTGAACTGAAGCAACCTCAACTCTACTCAAGCCACACCTCCAGGCTTTGTGTCCTGCACCTACTTGCTACTTCCCAATGACCAAGGAGACCCTGCCCTGGCTTGGTCCTCCTACATCAGCACTGACTATCTGGTGCTGGTCCTGTATGGACACAAGTTTGAGAAAGAACAGTGTGGAAAGCACTGTCTCAGAACTCTTCTGTAGAAGAAAGAGGTCTCTAATGGTCAGCCCACACCGCCCAGTCACACTGACCAGGGATGCCAAAGGTCCCTCAGCCTGGAAACCAGAATAAAAAGAAAGGAGAAGAGGCTGAGTAGACAGCAGATTAGGGCTATGGCATAGTCACCAAGCAGAAAAATAGACAGGCAAGGTCACATGTCTAACATGCCAGACTCACCATGGAGACTACCCCAAACACAACCGAATGTGTACACATGTGTGCGCGCGCACACACACACACACACACACACACAGAGGCACACACATCATGATGATGACAGTAGGAATTAGTTGGACAAACACCCATGGAAAGCTGAATCCCTGGAGGAGCAGTCAAGCCCACATGTTCAACTTCCAGAACAATCTCAGCAAAAACTTGCCAGCATCATGAGTTTGTTTCTGCTTTTGGGGAAAGCTGTTTCCTCACATAATGGGCACCGTCACTGGTTACAACAAAACGTCATTGTTCAGTTGCTCAGTCATGTCCGACTCTTTGTGACCCCAAGGACTGCTGCACACCAGGCTTCCCTCTGCTTCACTGTCTCCCAGAATTTGCTCAAACTCATCTCCATTGAATCAGTGATGCCATCCAACCATCTCATTCTCTGTCATCCCCTTCTCCTCCTGCCCTCAATCTTCCCCAACATCAGGATCTTTTCCAATGAGTCGGCTCTTTGCATCAGGTGACAAAACTAATATGGTTCAAAAACTTTCAAGATAGTAGCTGGAGTCCAATTATTAGCTGATGCTGTTTTAATCCTGATGTCATTAGGCCTCAAAAAATAAAAAATATTCACATGAGAATAGAACCAAGCCTCTCTACTGCCATGGGATTAACTCTTCCTGGAACCCACAGTACTTACCCACTTACCCATAGTTACTTACCCATAGTAAGAAACATGCTGCAGCTTCTGAGAACTTAAACTGGCAACTATGTCAATCTCTGTGTTAATGGAAAACTTGAATGAAAGGGAAATTTCATGTACCTCTCCGCTTATCTCATCACTGAACAATGCTAGGAGAGTTCTGCAGGTATCTCTACTCCATTTTCTACTTTCTACCTTCGTGGGTAGGGAAAATTGTCATACACACACACACACACATATACAAATACATTTAAACTAAAATAAGGACTGTGATAGACTCAGCCAAATGCAAGCAGGACGTTTGCAATGCAAATAACAAAGGATTCCAGGACCCTAATGTGGCAGCAATCTAATGAGTTCCACCTTCAAATATATAGGAAATAGAAAACACAATGAACCATACTGCATGCTCTCAATGTTCAGTTTGATAACTTATTTAGACTCTCAGCACAGCTCTTTCCTGCTCCTCACTGGGGTAAGGCAAATGGGAGGGACACCTGCCCAGGCAGTTGATCAGCACCAAGGAAAGATCACTTAAAATCACAATTGATGTTGTTGTTGTTTAGTCACTAAATCATATCCTACTCTTCTGTAACTCCATGGACTGAAGCCGACTGGGCTCCTCTGTTCATGGAATTTCTCAGGCAAGAATGCTGGAGTGGGTTGCCATTTCTTTCTCCAGGGGATCTTTCCTACCCAGGGATCAAACCCACATCTTCTGCACTGACAGGTGGATTCTTTACCACGGAGCCACCAGGGAAGTCCTAATAATCCCAATCGCTCTTCCAAATTCCCTAGGCAAACGCTAAATTGGAGACCTCCGGATCATCTCTCAGTGATGCCAACCTGGCTGACTTTTCCTCTAGTTTGGGAAGACCTAGCTGTTTTTCCCATTAGACTTGAAAGTGAAGCATTTAGCTGGCATGTCAGGGCCATGTGGTTCAAAGACCATATATTTAGACACTGGATTCACGTTCCATGCAGTGAGAGACTTCCCCCAGGAGGACTCATCAGAAACTGAGCCCCAGGGAAGGAATAGCAGCTTCCTATTTACCATGTGGTACCACTTTCAAAGATACAGGAAATAGAAAACACAATGAAGCATACTACATGCTCTCAATGTTCAGTTTCATGACTTACATAGCCTCTCAGCACAGCCCTTTCCTGCTCCTCACTGGGGTAGGGCAAATGGGAGGGATTTGCCTCCCATTTGGGTCTGGGTCGGGGTCAGTCACTGAATGGAATGAGGGGTTGAACCACCTGCCCTGACCCTGTCCATCTCTCCTCCTACCCCCTCCTGACCTCTCTCTGGCAAGCTCACGTTGTCGAGTCCCTCCAACCTAAAGACACAAAGGGGGCAACTCCACTGTACTTGGCCTCTTTCTCTCTGGATATCTGACAGCTTCGTCCTAAGTTTTAGGAGACAGTATGATAACTCTTAAGAGCGGGGGTCTGACCATTTTAGATTCAAACCTGGCCCCTCCACTTATTAATCGGCAGTCTTTAGAAGATGCTGAATTTCTGTGTTAAGTGTTCTTACTTGAAAAATGGGGATAATAGGGTTCCCTCATAAGGTTGTTGTGAATGAAGCAGTTAATAGAGTTCCTAGTTCACAGTACACCATCAATAAACGTAATCATGAGTAACAGTAGTAGCACTGTTACTTTTGTTACTGTTATTACCACAAATCAGATTTACAGCCCAGTCTTAGTTCAACCAGGCCTGGCCCATCCACAGGCAGGAAGAATGTAGTGTCCCCTCATTGGCTCAACACTAGGTCCATATTGCTGTGTACTCCCCCGATCTTAGTGTCTACAGATACTGAACCCCACCAAGCAGACATCATCTTGCAACCCACAACAGAACCCATGACCAATCCCCCAGGGCCAGGCTTTCAGCCCAGGACCCCAATCGTCCTTACCTACCACAATTTGACCTTGACACCCTCTTATTAGGCTCTCAACAGCCTTCTTATCCTGCTCACTCCCTCTACTCAGCTTCCTGTACTCATCACTGCCCAGGATCACCTATGATCACCTTTATTGGCCCTTCATGGACCTGGTACCCAACTTCTCAGCCCCTCCAAATGATAGTAAATGAAAAGACACCAGTTACTGAGCACATATTGGACACTTTTCTAAGAACTCTACATGAAATAATTCAATTCATCCTCCCATCAGCCCTACCGAAGTATGTACTGTCATTTTTTCACTTTTACTGATAAAGTGACTGAAACACAGAGAAGTAATTTTCCTAAGAAAACACAGCTCCTAGATAGTGATACCAGAATCAATCCTATAGAATGCACTCTGGCTGCAGAATCTATACTATAGCATACAGAAAAGTGTTACTCACTTAGTTGTATCCAACTCTTTGCATGGACTGTAGCCTGCCAGGCTCTATTGCCATGGAATTCTCCAGGCAAGAATACTGGAGTGGGTTGCCATTTCCTTCTCCAGGGAATCTTCCTGACCTAGGAAATGAACACAGGTCTCCTGAGCCACCAAACATAGAAGAAAGCCCTCCTCAAAAAAGTATGTGTGTGTATATTTTACATATATATATGTATATATATAATGTATATGATATGCTATATGCTGTTTGTATATGTGAAAATATTTGATATACATTTATGCTATGTTACATATATGTATCATATATATGATACAACATAAAATGATGGTACAAAAGGAAAAATATTTTGGAAGGTGCTAGTGAATTATAAACTTTCTCTTTTATCCAAGCATATAGGAAGTAAACAAAAAATATTTACTGATTGAACAACTCCAATAACTGGAAAATCTCTTGCCCAGAGTCAAGGTCCCTGCCTTGGCATCTTGGTTCCTTCAGGAACTGGATTTCCTGGACCTAAACATCCTTGTCCTCTGGACTGAGATCTGAAGGCCTTCAGATAGGCCTCTCAGCAGTGACATCACCTCCTATTGGCATCCTCACCAATATTTTGGTGTTTGGAACCTGGGGCTTACTGTTCCTCCAGCTTTGTTGAAATATTATTATTGACTCACAGGGCTTCCCTGATGGCTCAGTTGGTAAAGAATTTGCCTACAATGAAGGAGACGCAGGTTCAACCCCTGGGTCAGGAACATCCCCTGGAGGAGGAAATGGCAACCCACTACAGTATCCTTGCCTGGAGAATTCTTTGGACAGAGGAGCCAAGCAGGCTACAGTCCAAAGTATCACAAAGAGTGGGACACAGCTGAGCAGCTAAGCAGGCATGCATGCACATTGATATAAGTTTAAGGTGCATAATGTGATGATTTGATAAATGTATATATTGCAAAATGATTACACACTAAGCTCAGTTTTCATTCCAATCCCAAAGACGGACAATGCCAAAGAATGTTCAAACTACCACAGAACTGCACTCATTTCACATGCCAGCAAAGTAATGCTCATAATCCTTCAAGCTAGGCTTCAACAGTACAGTATGTGAACCGAGAACTTCCAGATGTACAAGCTGGATTTAGAAAAGGCAGAGGAACCAGAGATCAAATTGCCAACATCCACTGGATCATTGAAAAAGCAAGAGAGTTCCAGAAAAACATCTGCTTCATTGACTACACTAAAGCCTTTGACTCTGTAGATCACAACAAACTGTGGAAAATTCTTAAAGAGATGAAAATATCAGACCACCTTACATGCTTTCTGAGAAACCTGTATGCAGGTCCAGAAGCAACAGTTAGAACCAGACATGGAACAACAGACTGGTTCCAAATCAGGAAAGAAGTATGTCAAGGCTGTATATTGTCACCCTGTTTATTAAACTTACATGCAGAGTACATCATGCAACATGCCAGGCAGGATGAAGCACAGGCAGGAATCAAGACTGCCAGGAGAAATATCAATAACCTCAGATATACAGATGATAGCACCCCTCATGGCAAAAAAACAAAAAGGAACTAAACAGCCTCTTGATAAAGGTGAAAGAGGAAAGTGGAAGAGCTGGCTTAAAACTCAATATTCAAAAAATCAAAAGTCATGGCATCCAGTCCCATCACTTCATGGCAAATAGATGGGGAAACAATGGAAACAGTGACAAACTTTATTTTCTAAGGCTCCAAAATCACTGCAGATGGTGACTGCAACCATGAAATCCACTTCCTCCTTGGAAGAAAAGCTATGATAAACTTATACAGCATATTATAAAGCAGAGACATTACTTTGCCAACAAAGGTTCATATAGTCAAAGTTATGGATTTTCCAGTAGTCATGTATGGATGAGAGAGCTGGACAATAAAAAAGGCTGAATGCCAAAGAATTGATGCCTTCAAACTGTGGTGTTGGAGAAGACTCTTGAGAGTCTCTAGGACTGCAAGGAGATCAAACCAGTCAATCCTAAAGGAAATCAACTCTGAATATTTACTAGAAGGACTGATGCTGAAACTCCAATACTTGGCCACCTGATGTGAAGAGCCAACTCATTGGGAAAGATCCTGCTGCTGGGCAAGATTGCAGGCAGGAGGAGAAGGGGACAGCAGAGGATGAGATGGTTGGATGGCATCATCAACTCCATGGACATGAGTTTGAGCTGGCTCCAGGAGATGGTGAAGGACAGGGAAACCTGGCATGCTGCAGTCCGTGGGGTTGCAGAGAGTCGGACATGACTGAGCGATTGAACAACAAGGTTAGTTAACACCTTATCTTTTCACAAAATAACCATTTAAGATGTACTCTCTTAACAACTCACAAAAATTTAATATAGAATTGTTAACCACCATGACCATAAAGTTTACCTAGCAAGTGTAATACTGTATATCCCTTTCTGCAGACCTGACAAAGAATTCATGTGTACATCATTCCATGTCTCAAATCCTGGCCTTAGACTTGCTCCATGGTTGAAACCCAAGATCTGTCCAGGGTGGATGTGTCTGTCATGCTGCTGTCCAGCTGTCCCTAGGACTTTGGCAGAGGCATATGTGCAATCTGCCATGTCTTATAAGCTCCCTGGAAGATACCAGGTCACTGAGTACCAGCCAACCCTTCCTACTGCTGCTTTTCTTTAGAAATAAATCCTTTTATTCTTTTATTTTTCCTTTTTTATGTTTGCTGCACATGGGCTTTTCTCTTTCCCCCACACGTGAGAGAGCTGGGACTACTCTCTAGTTGTGGTGCAAAGGCTTCTCGTTTGCGGCGGCTTCTCTTGTTGCAAAGCATGGGCTCTAGGCGCCTGAGCTTCAGTAGTTGTGGCGCACAGGCTTAGTTGCTCCGAGGCATGTGGAATCTTCCTAGACCAGGGATCAACCTCGTGTCGCCTGCATTGACAGGTGGTTTTTTCAGCACCAGACCACAGAGAAGTCCAATGATGTCCTTTCCACAGACACCATCAACACTTATTAAACACTTAGCCTATTTACAGAGGTTTAAAATCCCATGAACAAAAGAGCCTGGAGGTCTACAGTCCATGGGGTCACAAAGAGTTGGACACGACTAAGCAACTCACACACACACACACACACACACACACACACAACCAGATATATATCTCATTCAATCTTTACTTCATCGCGCAGTCTGGAAAGCATTTTCTATGAACACTTAAAAGGTATATTGAAAGTATGCCTTAACATGTCATGTGATTACAACTCAGTTTAAATTCTAACTAAAATATGCAAATAGCCAAAGCCTGCCTTTAAGATGAGATATAACATTACCATCATCTTCTGAGTCCTGTACTTATTACTCCTTGCTGGGTAGAATCTAATCCAAAATCGATTCTCATCATCTTGAAATCATCAAGCAAACTGACATAAAAACTGTCATTGGGAGGATAAATAATTTAGAGTACAAAAATAAAAAATAAAAACCACATTGAAATTATACAGCTTCTCTGGGAGAAAGATAAACACATGTTTCCAGCTGACTAGGTCTGCTTGGAACCACCCAGAGTTTGGGCGAAGATGCCAAGCACTATCTCAGCTCAATGAACATTTATAATAACAGTAATGAGACATTGCAATTAGAGAACTCTTCACAAAGAGGGCCTAATCTCCTTTAATCCTACAACAACGCTGTGACATCAGTATCATTATCCTCATTTTATAGTTCAGAGAACAGAGGTTAGAAGTCATGAGACTTGCCCAATATTACACAGCAAATTAGCTGATTGATTTAATAAACATTTATTGGGAAATCATCATGTACCTGACACTGAAACACAGGCTGGGGAATCAGTGACGAATGAGATAGTTCCCCTGTCTAAGTATTATTTGGAGGTTACCAAGCTATGGAATTTCTTCCTACAATACTTTCTTCCTCCCTGGCCTTCCAGTTGTCCTTTACAAAATCCCTTGGCTAATTCTGAGCTCACGGTCTCAGGTGAGGTGTTTGGCAGGGAGAAAACAGAAGTAGCTCATACGTCTTTTTGGTTCTGAAATCCAAAAGCCTAAAATTACTTGGAAAAATCTTAGACATCACAGGAAAATATAGTGTGTCTTGAAAAACCATAAAGACCTAGACCAAGATTGATCTTGTGCTTGGAGAAAAGGTGACGAGGAAGACAGAAGTGTAGGGGTCCTGGGAGAGGAGATGAGCCGCATCTCCTTTCCAATAGCACCACAAGGGAAGTTATCAGCTTCCCAGGTGGCACTATTGGTAAAGAACTCGCCTGCCAATGCAGGGCAGGAAATAAAGGTTTGATCCCTGAGTCCAGAAGATCCTCTGATGGAGGAAATGGCAACCCACTCCAGTACTCTTGCAAGAATAATTCCATGGACAGAGGAGCCTGGCAGGCTACAGTTCATGGGGTCACAAAGCGTCAGACACAACTGAAGCAACACACTACAGAGGGGAAAGAGAGGTTCATTTGTCCAGCCAGCTAAGAACTAAGAGAGTCTCACCTGTGTGGTTAGGAGCAGCAGAAAGCCAAGTGACCTGATGAAACCCCATACACAGGAGCGAAAGACAGCTGCACAGTGGCCTGTTTGGACCAACGTCTGTGTTATGTCATATGATCCTGGAATTGGGGAGCAAACCAGGAAGAAGGAAAGCAAAGCCCTGAAAAGGCTGAAATCGGGAATTCCAAATAGAAATAAAACTATAGAACTCAAGTTCTTCTATACCTAGTCTGTGGACTGAGATTCAGACCCACTACACAGGTAATGAGCAGTGGGCAAGGGAGTCCTACTTCTGATAAGGTGATGGAATTTTCCCAGCAGACTGACTCTCTTGAAAACAATTAACATAGATTCTGGGCACACTACTAAAATACTGCCTGGATCCTCTGTAGGGTGAACAAAGGCTGGCAGAATTTGCAGGGAAGCTGAAATTTGGAAGAAGGTGACTGACACCAGGTAAGTTCCCCATCTTTCTGGCTTTGGTCCTAGGGTGCCGTGGTCACAGCAGCAGGAAGTTGCTTCTGAAAGAAACGCGTTACCTCTCTGTCCAAAGGGAAAAAGAGCCCAGGACAGCCACAGCCACTGGTTGGGGAGGAGGGAGCACTCCAGGGAGAAGAGAACCGGAGAAGCGGAGCCCAGCGTTGTGTGTAAGCTCTGCCCCATTCTCTGGCTGACTCCTGAATCACTGATGACAGACAGGCTGTAAACACCCCAGGTTTAAAAAAAAACAGCTGGAGGAGGGGAGCGGTGGAAAATTGAACTGAAATTTGGACTTCAGGCCAGCTATTATTACTATGATCGATGAAGTAAAGGAAAATACCCTCACAAAGAAAGAAATCTTAGCTGAATAGAAAACATTAAAAAAAGTCCAGTGGAAACTTTAGAAATGAAGAATGTAACATCTGAAAATTACAAACTGAATGGATGGTCTTAATATCAGGATGGATATGACAAAGGAGTCAGTGACCTTGAAGATGAAAGGAAGAAGGAAAGAAAGGAAGGAAGAAAGGAATCTAATTTGATGGAGAGAGACATAAATGATTGACAAAAAAATTAAAGGAGCCCAGGGACTTTTGGGAAAATTCAAATAGCATAATATACCTCAAGAAAGAAGGAATAGAGGGAATGGAGCAGAAAAAAAAATGTATGAAATAAGGGTCGACCTCCATTCTGGCATCCCCACCATTCTCTTGCCCCACCTCTACACAGAGAGAGACCTGGGACTCAGGCTTGCTTTGAAGCTTGGCTAGTAGCCCTCACAAATTTGGTGAAAGATGTAAATTTACAGGTTCAAAAAGTTCAGCAATGCCTAATGGGACAAATACCAAGAAAACTACGCTTAAGCACGTTATATAAAACTGCTGAAAACCAAAGATTAAAAATAAAAATCTTGAAAGCAGCTAAAGGAAATCAACATATCCACTTCAAAGAGATAAATAACTCAAATGACTGCAAATTTCTCATCAAAAACCATGGAAGACAGAAGACTGTCAACCCAGAGTTCTATATCCAACAAAAACACCTCTCAATAATGAAAGCAACAGGAAGACATGTATTAATACATAAAACTAAGAGAATCTGACACAAAAACACACCTACACTGTAAGAAATGCAAAAAAAAAAAAAAAAAAGTTACTGAAGCTTATGAGAAATGATACCAGGATAAATTTAGTTCTTTGGAGAAGAATAAAGAGAATCTAAATATAATAGTAAACATCTAAGAAATGTAAAAGGCTATTATTTTCCTTATAATTTCTGTTAAGCAGATATGACATTGCCTCATACAGTTTACAGAATAGGTAGAAGCCATGCATGTGATAACAACAGAAAGGATGCTGGAAATGGACTTCTAGGGTTGCAGGGTTTCTACATTCCATAGTAAATGGTACGACATTACCTCTGAGTAGCTAAGGATATTTTATCAGTCAGGATCCAGTCAGCAGACAGAAACCATTCCAGGGATTTGAACAGAGCAAATGTAATAGAAAAAAATTTTAATTAGCAAAATGTGGTTAACTATTTAAAGGTGCAAAAGTGTCCTTTAAGAAATAGCAAATGCAGGACACAGCTACTACCTCTAGAGCCGAGAGAATTTATAGAAGGGAGGAACTACAAGTTTGGAAGGGCCCTACCTCCTCTCGAGGCTGAGATTAAGATATCATTAAAGAGATTATGGCCACCACAGGAAGATGCAGCCTTCCAGAGGCAAAGACATTTGCCAGCATATATGAGACAGAGCTGGTCTTTAGAACAACCTGTTAAATAGTTTCACAAAAGGTAAAAGCAGGCTGACTATTCATAATAGCCATGACATGGGAGCAGCATAATGTCCATCAACAGATGAATGGATAAAGATGTGAGATAGATAGATACAAGCAGTAGAAGATTAGTGACTTTTCAAACAATGAAATACTGCCATTTGCAGCATTATGGAGAGACCTAGAGATGATCATACTAAGCGAAGTGAGGCAGAGAAAAACAAATATCATATGATATCACTTATATGTAGAATCTTTAAAAAATAATACAAATATATTTGCATTATTTGTAAATACAAGTCTATTTGTAAAATAGAAATAGACTCACAGATATAGAAAACAAAATTTTGGTTACCAAAATGGAAAGGCGAGGGGGACGGATAAATTAGGGGTTTGGGATTAACACACACACACTACCATATATAAAATAACAAGGATTTACTGTACAACACAGGGAACTACATTCAATATCTCATAACAATTTATAATGGAAAATGAAGCTGTACATTTGAAACAAACAATATTGTAAATAAATCAACTATAGGGTTAAAAAAAGAAAACAAGCTAGACTTAGTGTATAGGACGTGGCCTGCTGGGATGCTGGTGGGCCTGATCTTGTCAGCAAAAGAGGCCTCCTGGGTGGCAGAAGCTCTCTGGAGAGTGAGCACCCCCTGGACCTTCCTAGTGTTAATATGCGGGCAACCACGAGCTAGGAAAAGCAGCCCTCACCTTGGCCATAGACTTGCAGCCCTCCACTGCCCTCTGTTGGCAAAGCCTAACATTGCACCAGCTGTCAAAGGAAAAATACCTGCAACCAGCTCCAGTTCCATAAACCAGGAAAAAAAAAAAAAAGGTGAGGAATGGATTTGGAAACTGAGCAGCAATAAATGACAACTTGGCCAAACATATAGTCCAATCCCTAAAGATGTCATTAAAAAATAATGCAAAGAGATATAGCTTAAAAGCTAATAGATAAATTTAAATTCTGAAAAACATATTTAAATAACCTAAAGATGGGGGGGGGGAGGAGGAAGAAAGGAACAAGACATAGAAGAAATATACAAAAAATAAAATTAAATGGTAGACTTAAATAATCTCAAAATCATTATTCTCAGCAGAAAAGCCAGACACAAAAGAATGCCAACTGGATGATTGTATTTATATAAATTTCTAGAAAATGCCACCTAATATATAATGTGGGGACAGCCCTGGTGGTTCAGTGGTTAAGACTCCAGACTTCCATGGCAGAGGGTGGGGGTCCCATCCCTGGTTGGGGGGATGCCACCTAACATATAATAACAAAAAAAGATCAGAGGGGGACTTGCCCGGTGGTCCAGTGGCTAAAATTCCAAGATCCTAGTGTGGGGTCTGATCCCTGCTCAGAGAACTAGATCTCACATGCCACAACTAAAACTCCACAAGCCACAACTAAAGATTCCGAGTGCCGCAACCAAGATCCCCCAAGTTCCGCAACTAAGATCCGGTGCAGACAAATAAACAAGTAAATATTTTTTTAAAAAGATCAGAGATTTTCTGGGACTAGAAGTGGAAGAAGGTTACTAACTGCAAAGCGTTCATGCAGCAAATTTTGGGGGTGAAGTAAAGGTTCTGCATGTCGACCGCAGTGGTCATTTCACAGGTATACACATTTGTCAAAGACCACTGAATTGTACACTTTAAATGGATGCATTAATGGTACATGCTTTTTCTACCTCAATAAACTTTTTTAAAGGCGGTAGATTAAATGCTCCAATAGGGAGAAAGAGTCTGGGAAACTAGAAATTTGGGTAAGAGCTGAACGGCCATCCAGCGGACCCAGAACCTATGCTGCGCTGCGCAGCCTCCTACACCATCAATGGGGCCGGATATCTTATGAAGCCTAATTCCACCTGGAGTGAGGCACAGCCTCAAATATTCAACTTCCCAGATTTAAGCAAGTGGAGCTAAGAGTGCAGAGAAGGCAATGGCACCCCACTCCAGTACTCTTGCCTGGAAAACTCCCAGGGACGGAGGAGCCTGGTAGGCTGCAGTCCACGGGGTCGCGAAGAGTCGGACACGACTGAGCGACTTCACTTTCAGTTTTCACTTTCATGCACTGGAGAAGGAAATGGCAACCCACTCCAGTGTTCTTGCCTGGAGAATCCCAGGGACAGAGAAGCCTGGTAGGCTGCCGTCTATGGGGTCACACAGAGTTGGGGACACGACTGAAGTGACTTAGCAGCAGCAGCACAGAGTAATAGTATTTCGCTGTCCAAGGTACGAGCTGAATTGACACAAACGCCTGTGGTAGAATGAGAGCGTCGCCATTAGTAGGACCTAGATAGAGACATCTCCTGGACACGGCTGAGCTCAGACTCAGCCTCTGGGAACTGACTTTTGCTTTGATGGACAGATAACTCCAGGAGCCCACAGCCTCCCTTGGAGGATCGCTGAAACGTGAAGGTACAGTCAGGAGAGACAGGACGTTGAAGTCAGAAACCACACTTAGAGTCAGCTGTAATAAATAACAAACATTCCCTTCTCTTTCCCCCTTGGATGTCTCTCAAAATCAAAGCAAATAAATTTGTCCTTTTGTGACTCAGCAGTATGGCAAAGACTTACCCATGCCTGCCAGCTTCTGAGAGCTTGAAATTGGCTGATTTGGGAAAAGAATGAGAAAGGTTTTCTTGGCTTAATAAAATAAACTGAGAATTTCTTTAGAGGAAACAAAAAAGGGAGACACTTTCTAAAAATACTCAGTTAAAAATAGAACATATTAACACATTCTATTTTGCACCTATAAAGCCCTGAACTAATTGCTAAGAGGTAATGGAAGCCTTTTGAAAGGATGGACCTTTCAAATCACAGTGATCTGCTTACAGTAATATAAATAGAAGTATGTAAATGAAGCCACAAAAAAATGTTTTCTTTTAGTAGATAAAATCTTAAGAGACCCAAATGAGTCCCATTTCCTTCAAAGTCACCATGCTGAGAAACTGTGCATTTATTCCCAAATTTAGAAACTTTGTTTTGGAAGTGAATTATCCAATCATCATCCTGACTCTTCTTAATATTCACGAGGCCTCTCTATGCTGCCTGCAAGCTGAACACTAGTCCAGAACAGAGTATCTAGGTATAATGTCATTGGTTGGTATATTGGAAACTGTATGAGTTTTAAACCACAAGCCCTGCTTCTTGTTTTATCTCTGTGACATTCAGCAGCTTCTCAATTTCTCTTAATCTCAATATCCTCTTCTGTAAAAACAGGAATAGAAATATTCATATAATAAAGATGTGGAGAGAGTTTTTTAAGTCCCTAAAGTATTGATAATCAATAAATGTTGGAATCTTCTTTTTCCTCAGTAGTGATAAACTTTCTTTTCTGTTTTCAGAAGATTTCATTTGGGCAATAGACAGAAATGACTTGGAATCAAAACCATGCTCTTGTGAACTCTTTTTTTTTTTTTTTTTAACTCTACTGTGTTCCAGGTACTAGCATAGCTTCTGGGCAGGACAGAATGACTTGATGCTATAAAGTGAGTTTCGGAATCTTCCCTGGCAATGTGACCTTGAGCAAGGGTGAACAATTAACTTCCACTCCATCCCTGGAGAAGGAAATGGCAGCCCACTCCAGTATTCTTGCCTGGAGAATCCCATGGTCGGAGGAGCCTGGTGGGCTACAGTCCACAGGGTCGCAGGGAGTAATAATAGTAATGACCTCAAAACAGTCCCCTAGAATGCTGTGTACTTATTCCAGAATGAAAGAGTATTTGGGTCTGAAATATGGTTGTTCCCACCCCAAATTCATTCACCCTTAGGTACTGGAATCCTAACCCCCAGTTCCTCAGAATGTGACTGTATTCAGAGAAGGGGCCTTTAAAGCGGCATTTAGGACAAAATGAGGTCATATGAGCCCTGACCCGATATTCTGGGGTTCCCACGAGAAGAGGAGATTAGGACACAGACATGCACAGGCCAAGGGCCGAACATGTTACTACACAGTGAGAAGACAGCCATCTATGAGCACAGGAGGGAGAAAACTCAAAACAAAACCACCCTGCTGCTATTTTGATCTTGGACTCTGAGCCTCCAGAGCCATGAGAAAATAAATTGCTCCATTTAAGCTACCGAGTCTATGGTATTTTCTTACAGAGGCCCTAGAAAGCTAATAGAAAAGGAGAAAATATTTATTCTGACTCTACATTCTCCAGACAAGGCCACTCCTCCCCAGCTTCCCCACTGCCACTGGCAGGAGAGAAGAGGAAATCCCAGCACACACGCAGCAGTCCCAGCCAGATCCCACCACCTCTCCCTTCCTCCCCCACCCTCCAGCCCTCGAGGCTTCACCAGTCTACCTTGATTCCAGCAAAGTTAATGCCTTTTGCCATTTTTCTAGTCATTGCAAGTCCAAGATGCTCAGACTCCTCACTGCCCAGATTCTCCCCATAACTGTTTAATCGTAATTCTACCCCAACTCCAGAGCCTTTTCCTCTATGACCTATACAATCACAATGCATCATCTGCAGAATACCCATTGCAATCACCTTTTCTCTGAGTGTTCCCTTTATTTTTCTGCGTTACTGAAACATGGTTCTCCCTGAGGACCCAGCTTCCCCTGCAAGCCTCTCAAGTGCTTGTTATTTTCTCAACTCCGTGCTGCATACCACAGAACCTGACAATGGGGTAGGAATCCTGTTTCTTCTTCATTACAGATTCTAAACCGATTTCCCTTTCTCTTCCCTAAAAACCCAGCCTTGAGGCACACGCCATTAAACAACATGGCATCCTCTCCTATTACCGTCATCAGATTTTGTCACCCTTGAATTTTCTCTCCTCATTTCTTGTCACTCTAACACTATTCACTATAATTTCTAGTGATTTCAAAGTTCTAGGGAGTAAATCTCTCTGATCTCTCAGGTGCTTGATCTCTTCTTTTCCACTGATTTGTCCTTTACCACCTACCACATACCCTCAAGTCCTACCCTAGACTTTGTCTAACATTCTCTATAGCTATAATGTGAGAAACAATCCAAAAAAAAATTTTAAAAAAAAAACCTAGAGTAGAGAAAGGCTACAAATAATTCTGATAATTATCAGGCACAGATTCTAAAGCAAGTATGCTTCCTAGTTTAAAGAAATAAATGGCAAGCTTAAAAATATTAACAGAGAATAGGAATCTTTAAAATGCCTTACACTCTGTTCATTATTCCCTGTATTTCATTTTTTTCATTCAACAGATTACTATGTACCAGGGTCTGTTCAAGATGTGGGTGATGTAGAACTGATGAAGACAAGCAAAACTCTCTGGCCTCATGGAACTTACATGAGGTTGACAGAAGACGGTAAACAAAACATACTATATTAGTTTGTGATAAATGCTATAAGGAAAAACAAAGCGGGAAAAGGAATTAGGGAGGACTGGAGAAGTCAAGATTGTCAAAAAGGGGCCAAGGTTAGCCCTGTACACACACGCAAAGATACCTTGAGCAGAGACTGGGCTTCCCTGGTTGCTCAGACCGGAAAGAATCTGCCTGCCATGCAGGAGTTGCAGGTTCAGTCCCTGGTACAGGGGGATTCCTTGGAGAAGGGAATGGCAATCCACTCCAGTATCCTTGCCTGGAGTATTCCATGGACAGAGGAGCCTGGCGGGCTACAGTCCATGGAGCTGCAAAGAGTCGGACACAACTGAGCGACTTTCACACACACTTAGCAAAGACCTGAGTGTTGTGGGACTGAGCTATGCAGATATCTAGAAGAAGAGCATTCTTCCAAGAGGCAACAGCAAAAGCAAAGGACCCGAGATGGGAGCTTAGCTGGGGTGTTCAAGGAGGAGTGAGGAGACCAGTGTTGTCTGATGAGGACTGATGGGGAGAGCAGCTAAAAAAAAAGGCCACGTGTGCTGTCCTTAGTCCCTCAGTCTTTGCGACTCCATGGACCCCATGGGGGTCCAGGCTCCTCTGCCCATGGGGACTCTCCAGGCAAGAATACTGGAGTGGGTTGCCGTGCCCTCCTCCAGGGGATCTTCCCAACCCAGGTCTCCTGCATGGCAAGTGGATTCTTTACCATCTGAGCCGCCAGGAAAAACCTCCCCACCCCACCCCAAAAAAGGCTGGAGATGTGAAAAGAGGGTGGGGAAGCAGATCTTGCAGGGAACCCTGATAGACCACGGGAAGGACTTCTACCTTTAGGATGCATCCTCACTGGGGATTCTGAACAGAGAAGGGATGTGATCTTAAAGAATATTTTGTAGTCCCTCAAATCCCAGAATCTTTTAACCCCACTACTACACTGATCTCTCCCCACTGTCACTGTTGCTAACACCTTTATGTCCTTGCTTTCTCCCTTCCCAAGATTGGATTCACTGGCCCATCCTATCACACTCACTTGCAAATTCCCTCAACTCCTTCACCTCTCTCACTCTTTATTATTCAAGTGGCAAAAAATAATTCCTAGTTAGGTCCTGCTCTGGGCCTATCCTGAACCTGCACCCACACAATTAACCACGGTTAGAGACCAACCACAAGCAAACTAATTGTACTATATCACAGCTATAATCTAAAGCCAGTCCTTAGTGTGGCCCAGCAATCATACTACACTTCTGTACATTATCCTATAGGACCATTTTACACCTTCTCCTGCCCTGACAACCATCCACCACTTCCTCTCCCTCCCACCAGCTGATGGTCTTGCTTCCATTCCCTGACAAAGAGAAGCAAACAAAAGGCCTCCCACACCACCCCACTGCCATGATAAACAATCCACTCCATCCATACCTGTCTATCTGCCTTCCCCCTGTCACTATGGATATGGTGGCCTAACTCTTCTCTTAGGTCCATGCTTCTGCTTAGTCAATAAATCCTATACCCTTTTACCCATTCAAGGACATCTCTCGAGTAATTGTCCCTCCTGACCCTGAATCACCAATTCTTCCCTTTTCTACTGGGTCATTGAAACCAACATACAAACAAGCCCTTCTTTATCCCATCTTTATACATATATATAATCTCCTTCTAGTAAACTCCATTTCTTTTTCCCATTTAGGGTTTGCCTACTTGCTGTTATAGGCTGATTTGTGTTCCCCCAAAACTCATAGGTTGACAGCTTAACCCTCACTACCTTGGAATGAATCTCATATGGAAATAGGGTCTTTGCAGATGCAATTAACTACCGGAGTAGTGCATGCATGCTCAGTTGCTAAGTCATGTCTGACTCTTTGAGACCCCAAGGACTATAGCCCTCCAGGCTCCTGTGGAATTCTCTAGGCAAGAATACTGGAGTAGGTTGCCATTTTCTTCTCCAGGGATCTTCCCAACCCAGGGACTGGATCCACACGCCCTGCATTGGCAGACAGATTCTTTTACCACTGCACCACCTGGGAAGCCACCATATTGGAGTAGAATGGGCCCCTGATCCATTATGACTGGCATCCTTATAAAAAAGGGACACTCAGACACAGAAGCACACACACAGGGAGAATGCCATTTAAAGATGAAGGCAGAGATCAGGGTGATGGAACAGAAGAAAAGGAACACCAGAGATTGCCAGCAAACCCCAGATGCTAGAAGAGAGGCAAGAAACAGATTCTCTCTCCTGGACTACAGAAGAAACCAACCACACTCAGGCTTCTCTCTAGTTGGGCTCAGTACCCCTCAGCATGTGCAATCTTAGTTCCCTGACCAGGGATCAAACCTATGTTCCCAAACCTATGTCCCCCGACCAGGGCTTCCTTTTTATTTTAGTTGGAGGAAAATTTCTTTACGATGTTGTGATGGTTTCTGCCATACAATGGGAATCGGTCATAATTATAAATATACATACATATGTGTGTGTGTGTATGTTTATACACACGCACACATGCATATCCCCTCCCTCCTGAGTCTCCCTCCTCTCCCCGCATCTTACCCCTCTCTAGGTCATCAGAGAGTGACAGCCTGGGCTCCCCGTGTTATATAGCAGCTTCCCACCAGTTATCTAATTTACACATGATAGCTGCTTTCTCAATATAGCCCACCCTCTCCTTCCCCAGAAAGCAGATTCTAACCACTGGACCCCCAGGGAAGTCCCTTGCTGATATCTTGATCTCAGACTTCCAGCCCTCCAGAACCGTGAGACAATACCTTTCTATTGTTTCAATCACTGTTTGTGGTACTTTGTTTGGCAGCCTTGGCAAACTAATGGCTATCTCCGATTTTTCTCCTCCTCTCTCTTCTCAACCCACTCAAATCAGGTTTTGCCCCTACTTCTCTAAAAGCAATTATGTCTAAGTTTTCAACAGCGTCTACACTGTTGAATCCAGATGTCAGCGCTCAGTCTTTGCATTAAATGACTTATCAACAGCATGTGACACAATTCTTGGTTCATCTTTCTTGACATGTTTTCTGTACTTACCTTCCAAGACACCACTTCTTTAGGTTTTCCTCCTATCACATTGTTCACATGTTCTCAATTCTAATGCAGGTTGCTCATCTATTCTTTTTTCATTTAATATTTTTATAGTGATATGTAATATGCATGCAGAAAAGTACACAAAGCCTATATGTTTGGTTCAGTAAATAGTCTGAAAGTCTATGACTATGTGATCACCACCTA
The DNA here is from genome assembly GCF_023699985.2 of Odocoileus virginianus. Classification (NCBI taxonomy): domain Eukaryota; kingdom Metazoa; phylum Chordata; class Mammalia; order Artiodactyla; family Cervidae; genus Odocoileus; species Odocoileus virginianus. Next base: position 72,245,472 of record NC_069680.1, read on the forward strand.
CACCAAATTATAGAATGTTCTAGAACTCCAGAAGCTCTTCACATCACTTCCTAATGAAAATCTCCCCCCTCCCCCAAACGTACCAGCAGTCTTAAATTAATGGCAACAACTTCTTCCTTAAGAAACACATTTAAATCTCTACCATGATTGTGTATTTGTCTATTCTACTTGTAAGTCCATCAACTTTTGCTTTATGTATTGTGAAACTAAATTATTAGAACCAAAAGAAATTTAAATTTCCATATCATGTTGGTGAACTAAACCTACATTATTTTGCAGTCACTCATTATTTCTAGTAATACTTTTAGCACTGAAGTCCATTTTACCTGATAATAATTTAGTTATAATAACTTTCTTTTGATTAGTATCTCCATCTTTTTTACTTCCAAATTTTCTAAATCTTGTCATTTTAGATACATCTCTTATAAGCATCACATGATGTTACATGCAATTTTAAGATCCAGTGTGATCATCTTTGTATTTTAACTTGAACGATCAGTACATTTACTCTAATGCTATGAAGTTTATTTTTCACATTGTATTTGTTCCACCAGTTTTATGCTTCCTTTTCTCTCCATTCTTGGATTCATATGGATTGACAGTATTTTCATTTCATACCTTTACCCCTTCTGTGAGTGAAGAGATCTATTTCTTTAGGGTCTGTCTTAGTTTTCTCGGGCTGCCGAAGCTGGGAAGTCTAAGATCTAGGTGCTGGCAGGATTGTCATCTATGGAGAGCTCTCTCCTGGGGTTGCAAATGGATCCTTCTCACTATGTCCTCACATGGCCTTTCCTGGGTGGATGTACATGTGTATGGAAAAAGCAATCTCTTTTTCTTTTTAAAGGTGACTGATCCCATCATGAAGGCCCCACCCTCATGACCTAATCTAACTCTACTTCCTACAGGCTCATCTTCAATTACTGTCACATTGGGGGTTAGGGTTTCAACATATAAACTTAGTAGGGGAGGGACACAAACGTTCAGTTCATCACAGTGATTACTCTAGAAATTACAGCATGCACATTCAAATTCTGTTTTTTCCCTCTTTCTATGTTACATTATGGTCAATTTCTTCTGATATATATGGTAATTCACTAATTGTCTGGTGAGTCTAGTTTGGCCAAAGATAGCCACTGAATTCTTAATTTTAATTATTAAACTTTTTATTTTTGGAAGCTCCATGTAGTTCTTTTGCAGATCTTCTCTGTCATTTTTATAGATTCCTATTCTCTGTTAATATTTTTAAGCTTGTCATTTAGTTCTTTAAACTAGGAAGCATACTTGCTTTAGAATCTGTGCCTGATAATTATCTGAATTATTTGTAGTCTATTTCTACCCTTGATTTTTAATTATTTTTTAGCTGGTTCTCACTTACATTGCCTTATTTCTTTGTGAGCTTCTTTGTGTGCTGGACACTCTTTGAGAAATTTTTTATACAAAGTGAGTGAGGTTTCAAATGAATGTGCTCTTCTCCAGAGACCCATTTAGTTTGATTCTTACAGATCCTTAGGGAAGAGGACCACTTTCAGCCAACCTCACAGTTTGAGGTGGACTGGCCCACCTAGGATGTATGTATATATGTGATACATATCTACATAAAGATCAATCAGCTGTCACAATTTTTCAGGAAAGAAAGGAGGCTTTTTTGTCTTTACTCCTTTGTTTCCCACTCTCTTTAGTAGAAAAACAAACTTCTCCATAGACCCCTGTCATTGGATAACAGGGAGGCAGTTTGGTTTGTTTATACATTATCCTTACCTTGGGCTTCCCAGGTGATGCTAGTGGTAAAGAACCCACCTGCCAATGCAGAAGATGTAAGATATGCAAGTTCGATCCCTGGGTCAAGAAGATCCCCTGGAGGAGGGGATGGCAACCCACTTCAGTATTCCTGCCTGGAGAATCTCATGGACAGAGGAGCCTGGTGGGCTACAGTCCAAAGAGGTGCAAAGAGTCAGACATGACTGAAGTGACTTAGCACACACACACTATCCATACCTTAGATTTAACCTTTGAGAGTCTCAGTATAATGTGGGAAAAGACTCCTTTAAGATATCTCACCTGCAGTAGACTCCGGACATCTGTCTCCCTTGATCTTTAAGTCACTTAATCAAAGCCCAAGTTTGTAATAACAGAAAACCCCTACAGGTTTTGGCATTCCAATAATGTGTTTATCTTTCTAACTTCAGACTTTCTCACAGATTTTAGACTATCTTTTCAGGTCTTTAATGCTCTTAAATTGGGGAAGGTGATTTTTTTTTTCATAATTTATCCAGCATTTTGTATTGTTTTCAGCAGAAGGGTTAGTCAGAACAACCAAGTTCACTTACTAGAAATACGAATCTGTCTCCTTTACCTCTTGGTCTTTAAATTCCCCAGGTCCCCATCTCTAGACTGGTCCTTATCTCTGTCTACACTTAGTCCCTCTGTGATCTTTTCCAGATTCATGGTTTTAAACATTGATGTAATAACTGTATGTATATCTCCATACAGATACTGCTATATATACACACACACACATAAGTGCATGTGTATATGTAAGTTTACTCTACATTTTCACTTGGATGTTATAGATCCCTCAAACTGAACATAATTCCCTTCCCACCACTCCTCTTACACCCCATAACCTTGACACATGCAGATGATTTGCAGGTCTACAAATTGGTCATACCACTTACCTCCAGACTTTTACCCACTTCCTCTTTCCTCCTGTCCACATAACTCCTATTGCTTTCTTCCAAGTTCATTTGAGGAGCCATTTGCTCCAGGAATCTATATTGACCATGTATCAGTCTGGAATGGGTGTCCTTCCTATTTTTTTCCCATAGCACACTGTGCAAATGTCTACCACTGCGTTTTTCAAACCCGCAGTGAAATCACTTTCTTTACAGTCTATACGGGTGAAGGTTTGTGACATTGCACAGGAGACAGGGATCAAGACCATCCCCAATAAAAAGAAATGCAAAAAAACAAAATGGCTGTCTGAGGAGGACTTACAAATAGCTGGGAAAAAAAGAAGTGAAAAGCAAAGGGGAAAAGGAAAGATATTCCCATCTGAATGCAGAGTTTCAAGGAATAGCAAGGAGAGATAAGAAAGCCTTCCTCAGTGATCGATGCAAAGAAATAGAGAAAAACAACAGAATGGGAAAGACTAGAGATCTCTTCAAGAAAATTGGAGATACCAAGGGAACATTTCATGCAAAGATGGGCTCAATAAAGGAAAGAAATGGTATGGACCTAAGAGAAGCAGAAGATATTAAGAAGAGGTGGCAAGAATACACAGAAGAACTATACAAAAAAGATCTTCATGACCCAGATAACCATGAAGGTGTAATCACTCACCTAGAGCCAGACATCCTGGAATGTGAAGTCAAGTGGGCCTTAGGAAGCATCACTACAAACAAAGCTAGTGGAGGTGATGGAATTCCAGTTGAGCTATTTCAAATCCTAAAAGATGATACTATGAAAGTGCTGCACTCAATATATCAGCAAATTTGGAAAACTCAGCAGTGGCCATAGGACTGGAAAAGGTCAGTTTTCATTCCAATCCCAAAGAAAGGTAATGCCAAATAATTCTCAAACCACCACACAATTGCACTCATTTCACATGCTAGTATAGAGATGCTCAAAATTCTCCAAGCCAGGTTTCAACAATACATGAACTGTGAACTTCCAGATGTTCAAGCTGGATTTAGAAAAGGCAGAGGAACCAGAGATCAAATTGCCAACATCAGCTGGATCACTGAAAAAGCAAGAGAGTTCCAGAAAAACATCTATTTCTGCTTTATTGACTACACCAAAGCCTTTGACTGTGTGGATTACAATAAACTGTGGAAATTTCTGAAAGAGATGGGAATACCAGACCATCCGACCTGCCTCTTGAGAAACCTGTATGCAGGTCAGGAAGCAACAGTTAGAACTGGACATGGAACAATAGACTGGTTCCAAATAGGAAAAGGAGTATGTCAAGACTGTATATTGTCACCCTGCTTATGCAACTTATATGCAGAGTACATCATGAGAAACACTGGGCTGAAGGAAGCACAAGATTGGAATCAAGATTTCCGGGAGAAAAATCAACAACCTCAGACATACAGATGACACCACCCTTATGGCAGAAAGTGAAGAAGAACTAAAGAGCCTCCTGATGAAAGTGAAACAAGAGAGTGAAAATATTGGCTTAAAGCTCAACATTCAGAAAACTAAGATCATGGCATCCTGTCCCATCACTTCATGGCAAATAGATGGGGAAACAGTGAAAACAATGGCTGACTTTATTTTGGGGGGCTTCAAAATCACTGCAGATGATGATTGCAGCATGAAATTAAAAGATGCTTACTTCTTGGAAGGAAAGTTATGACCAACCTAGACAGCATATTAAAAGGAGAGACATTACTTTGTCAACAAACGTCCATCTAGTCAAGGCTATGGTTTTTCCAGTAGTCAGGTATGGATGTAAGAATTGGACTATAAAAAAAGCTGAGCACCAAAGAATTGATGCTTTTGAACTGTGGTGTTGGAGAAGACTCTTGAGAGTCCCTTGGACTGCAAGGAGATCCAACCAGTCCATCCTAAAGGAGATGAGTCCTGGGTGTTCATTGGAAGGACTGATGTTGATGTTTGGCCACCTGATGCGAAGAGCTGACTCATTTGAGAAGACCCTGATGCTGGGAAAGATTGAGGGCGGGAGGAGAAGGAGATGACAGAGGATGAGATGGTTGGATGGCATCATCAACTCGATGGACATTAGTTTGGGTAAACTCCAGGCGTTGGTGATGTAGGGAGGCCTGGCATGCTGCGGTTCATGGGGTCGCAAAGAGTTGGACACAACTGAGCGACTGAACTGAGCTGATGGTCCCCAAATAACTGGTAAAAATCTTGGAGGAGCTAGGATCAACTTGCTCATTATTATTTCTCAAGTTCTAGCACTGTACTTAACAAGTAACAGGAATTCAACATGTATTTTTTAAAGGAATGGATGAATGAACCATATTAAAGAAGGTTTGAAAAATGATTTTTTTAAAAAAGCAGCTCTAAAAGTCTGTGATACAGCAAAGCTATTTAGATATGTGTACAATCTCTCCAGGAGATTCCTTTGAAGGGGACAAATACAAAGTTGTTTGCAGATGTCTACAAGTATTTTTGTTTTTTATAGCATCCCCTTCTTCTATTACAAACCTCCAGTAAGGTTTAATCTTTAGTGCAGAGAAAAAATAAAAGCCAAACCTAAGAAACAGCAGGGATCATAAATAGCTCTTTATACCTGGGCAGTAGGAAAGGTATTATTTGTGCCTTCCACTCTTCATCCTATCATTTTCCAAAGACAGACAATTGGATTGCCAAAGAGAGTAATTGCCATCCTTCCTCTGGCCCTTCAGATACTGTGAGGGGGTAAGATGGAGGCCTTGGGGGCTTATTTCCCCATCATCCCTCTATCAACTTCAGTACTGCCTCTGCTCCCATCAAATGCAAGACTCAGTGGGCCGCATTGATCATAAGACTTCCACCCAGTGCTCAAATACAAACATGCAGACTACAAACATTGATACAGGGCTTTTTTTATGGTGAAGAATACATCCTTTACTACATGATGTTTCTCCGAGTTAAATGAAGTGCCTCCAAACGCAACTTTCACGACTTAGAAAGAAAGGGTAAGAGTGTAAGTGAAAGAAGAAGAGTTTAGACCCAGTCACCTGAAGGGAAATTGAATCTTGCCAGAAAGTGAGCAAATCATTTCAGCACTAAGGAGCAGCAATTCAGTGCTCTCCTCTGCTGCTTCCAAACTCTTTCGATGTCAAGGATTTACATCCACTGGCTCTTTAGAGGCACTGCATCCTAGAAAAAGATAACCAACAAAAAGAGACAAAAGGAGAGCCAAAAGCAAATTTATTTCTTGTCAGCAGAAGCTCTCCTGTCAGCCAAAGTATCCCATCTAGCACCTTCTGTATATGCCTCAGAAGATTGGAAAATGTGATTCTATCAAATTACTTTGAGAATGAGTTGAATTGTATTCGCCTGGCAAACCTGATTATCGGTGACTGTATCAGTCAGGCTAAGCTGCAGTCATAACTCAAGGGTTAGCATAACAAACGTTAATTCTCACTCACACCACACATTCAATGCAGGTCAGGGACAGGGGAAGCTTGCATCACTTTAGCACCTAGGCTGGCAGAGGATTCCTCTCCCCACATGCTTCACAACCATCACAGCCAGAAGGAAACAGCTGCTTAAGCTGCAGCAGGAAGTGGCAGACGTCCCTCCCACTCATGCCTCATTGGCCAAAGTCAGTCACATGGCCACACCTCTCTTCAAAGGGCGTGAAGAAGTCCCATCCTACTATGTGCCTGAGGGGAGGGGAGAACTGAGATATTTCTGAATGACATTATTTTCAACCACAGTGACCTTCCCCATATTTTCACATGACCTACCCTAAGCCCTTTTCGTGAATACTCTCTTCAGCAGGCACCTGTCAAAGATGAAAATAGCTGTGGGAGGGAAGTGCACCCATCAAAGCTGAAAAGTGATGACTTGTCTACAGCAGAAGACAAGCAAATAGGGACACATCAGAGGGAGCTGAAGCGCTAGAGTTGATGCTGAGCAAGGTCATCCTGAGAGTCTTCCCCAAGCAGGTTCTATGGTTCCAAGATGTACAGGGATGCCGACCAAGGCACTGTGTTAATTCAGGCCAAAGATAAAGCAAGTAAAACCAAAGTGGAAATTTGGGGGTACTTTGAATTGTCTAGATAAATTATCTTCCATGCTCAGGCACTCAGTCATGTCTGACTCTTTGTGATGTATGGACTGTAGGCCAACAGGCTCCTCTGTCCATGGAATTCTCCAGGCAAGATTACTGGAGTGAGTTGCCATTCACTTCTCCAGGGGATCTTTCCAACCCAGGGATCGAACCCGAGTCTCCTGCATTGCAGGCAGTATTCTTTACCAGCTGAGCCACCAGGGAAGCCCATAAGCTATAAAAGAGGAGAAGGTTATATTGAAACACTAAAAAGGTGATATAGAGATCTGGACGGGAAGATCAACATATAGAGGAAAGACTTGAACACATGTGGCCAAGAGAAGGCTAGAGCTGGAGGGAAGAGGAGAGACATCAGCAGTGGGAGAGAAATGAGGGAGGAAGGGAGAGCAGAAAGCAGGGGAGTTTCCCTGGGTTAAGACGCTAGAAAGGAGCCAAGACACTCAAAGGGGGTGGAGGGATAACTTCTGCTATGCAAGGTGCCGTTCGAGCCTCCCCTCACAAAGCCTCCTCTGAGCCATCAATGTTTGTCACTATACAATTGCATTTATAAGGAATTGATGATATAACCAAATTGACCCCATGGGTCACCCAAGGAGACCTAAGCTTTTCCAGGTTATCTTGTAACAGCAGCATGGGTAAAATAAGAGAGAAACACGGTGCAGGGAAATTCAATTCTGTTGAAGAACAGGAAGGAAAGTGAAAGTGTTAGTCACTCAGTCATGTCCGACTCTTTGTGACCCCATGGACTATAGCCCACCAGTCTATGGAATTTTCAAGACAAGAATACTGGAGGCGGTAGCTATTCCCTTCTCCGGGGGATATTCCCAATGCAGGGATTGAATCCTGGTCTCCTGCACTGCAGGCAGATGCTTTACTGTCTGAGCTACCAGGGAAGAAGAGGAGGGAAGAAGAGTGCTATAATGGGATGATTTTTCAGAGCTCTTGGGATGGAATGAATGTATTTGCATATGGGAGGATGTGAATCTTTGGAGGTTGGAGGGCAGACTGTGACACACACCCCAAGGTAACTCCCAAAGAGTCACACCCAGGTATATCCCCTGCCCCGAGTGTATGTTGAATCTATGACATGCTTCTACCCTGTAACTCCTCTGCTTATGTAATGTTATATAAGACTCCATCTTAGCAGACTGTAGTGAAAGAGATTCCTGCTGGCCTTGAAAACGTAAGCCACCATGTTGTGGGGGGGGGCCACATGACCAGGAACTGTGGGAGCCTCAGGAACCTGGGAGTGGCCTCCAGCTGACCACTAGCAAGAAAGCGGGAACCTCAGTGCTATTACTACAAAGAACAAAGTTCTGCCAGTAACTTCACGCTGGGGGAAGATCCTGGACTCTAGAAAGGAGGAGCACCCAGGCTTGATGAGAGGACTCGGCTAAGCCATATCCAAACTACTGATTGATAGAGCTGTGAAGTAGTAAATGTGTGTTGTTTTAAGCTCCTAAGTCTGTCATCACTTGTTATGCAGCAATAGTAAACCAATATGAGAAAGTGAAAGTCACATCTGACTCTTTGAGACCCATGGACCCCATACAGTCCATGGAATTCTCCAGGCCAGAATACTGGAGTGGGTAGCCTTTCCCTTCTTCCCAACCCAAGAATCAAACCCAGGTCTCCTGCAATGCCGGCGGATTCTTTACCAACTGAGCTATGAGGGAAGCCTAATGTGAGAGGTGAGCATCAAAAACAGAACATGGCCTCATCAAGTGTGAAGAAAAAGGCTCTCCAGGCAGAGGAAATAGCACAGAGGCATGGAAAATCCTGGCTGGTTTGGGTGACTATGAGTGTAAGCAGATAGGGTGCGGGGTCCCTGAAGAAAGAGAACCAGGCATGGTTATCTTGACATAAGAGAAGCCACTTCTGATACGAGCTATTTTGTAACATAAGCTTGACCACAATGATGTTCCCTAAAGAGGTCTCAGTAATTAATGATCTTAAGAGAACAAAAGAATGCAGGAATGTTGCCTGCTATTAGGCAAGAGAAGTAACAATAGAAAGATAATGTATTGGTTGTAAAGCTTCCTGGTTCTCTTTCAATGATATTAACCTGAAGCTCTCAATGACCAGATCAACTGGAACCCAAAGTGTTGCACTCAATATGCCAGCAAATTTGGAAAACTCAGCAGTGGCCACAGGACTGGAAAAGGTCAGTTTTCATTCCAATCCCAAAGAAAGGTAATACCAAAGAATGCTCAAACTACCACACAATTGCACTCATCTCACACGCTAGTGAAGTAATGCTCAAAATTCTCCAAGCCAGGTTTCAGCAATACGTGAACTGTGAACTTCCAGATGTTCAAGCTGGTTTTAGAAAAGGCGGAGGAAGCAGAGATCAGATTGCCAACATCCACTGGATCATCGAAAAAGCAAGAGAGTTCCAGCAAAACATCTATTTCTGCTTTATTGACTACACCAAAGCCTTTGACTGTGTGGATTACAATAAACTGTGGAAATTTCTGAAAGAGATGGGAATACCAGACCACCTGACCTGCCTCTTGAGAAATCTGTATGCAGGTCAGAAAGCAACAGTTAGAATTGGACATGGAACAACAGACTGGTTCCAAATAGAAAAAGGAGTATGTCAAGGCTGTATACTGTCAACTCTGCGTATTTAGCTTAAATGCAGAGTACATCATGAGAAACACTGGGCTGGAAGAAGCTCAAGCTGGAATCAAGATTGTCAGGAGAAATATCAATAACCTCATGCAGATGATACCACCCTTATGGCAGAAAGTGAAGAAGAACTAAAGAGCCTCTTGATGAAAGTGAAAGAGGAGAGTGAAAAAGTTGGCTTAAAGCTCAATATACAGAAAACTAAGATCATGGCATCTGGTGCCATCACTTCATGGCAAATAGATGGGGAAACAGTGGAAACAATGGCTGACTTTATTGGGGGGGCTCCAAAATCACTGCAGATGGTGACTGCAGTCACGAAATTAAAAGATGCTTACTCCTTGGAAGGAAAGTTATGACCAATCCAGACAGCATTTTAAAAAGCAGAGACATTATTTGCCAACAAAGGTCCATCTAGACAAGGCTATGGTTTTTCCAGTGATCATGTATGGATGTGAGAGCTGGACTATAAAGAAATCTGAGCACTGAAGAATTGATGCTTTTGAACTGTGGTGTTGGAGAAGACTCTTGAGAGTCCCTTGGACTGCAAGGAGATCCAACCAGTCCATCCTAAAGGAGATCAGTCCTGGGTGTTCATTGGAAGGACTGATGTTGAAGCTGCAACTCCAGTACTTTGGCCACCTGATGCAAAGAGCTGACTCATTTGAAAAGACCCTGATGCTGGGAAAAATTGAGGGCAGGAGGAGAAGGGGACAACAGAGGATGAGATAGTTGGACATGGGTCTGGGTGGACTATGGGAGTTGGTGATGTAGGGAGGCCTGGCATGCTGCGGTTCATGGGGTCACAAAGAGTCGGACACGACTGAGCGACTGAACTGAACTGAAGGAAAATGACGTTGACCTTTTCTGACCCTTTAGACATCAGTCAACCAAAGCTTGGATTCTGTCAACTGCCCAAGCCGCTTCGTGAATACACATGTACCCTTGGTTTAAAATGCCTTCAATTTTGCTGCTTAGGGAGACACTGCTTTGGGAAAGAACCCCAGGGTTCTCCTTACTTGCTGCAAGTAGTAAATCCTTCTTTCTCCTGATCTTTGGCTTGATTGTATCTTTTGGCTCTACACCCACCAAGAGATAAGCCTAGTTTTTAGGTAACTTGAATAGTTAGGAGTAGCTTGTCTAGAGGAAGGCCAACAGAAAGAATGGGGTACAGTGGGCTACAGAGAGGGGCATTGGCAAGACGGTGAAGAAGCTGCTGTTTTTGCCAAAGAAGGTGTTTAGGCTTTATTTTCAGCTTATAGGGTGCTCTTAAAAGATATTTTTTTAACTCTGTTTTCAGATTTTTAGGAAATCTAAACCTGAAACAGAAGACAAGATATGGATCACAGCTACCCTGATTCCATCCTGGCTGACTCTCAGCCTGCTGCCATATTCCACAGAATCACTATTCAATGGAGCATCAACACATGATGAACAATGGGTCCAGGTTCTTCCAAGGTAGACAGCATTTTCTTGTTTCTGAGCCCAAAGTCTAAAATGTACTTGTTTTATTTAATATATATTTATTGAATAACTATTATATGAATCCAGCACTTTTACAGATGCTGGGGACACAACTATGATTCTATTCATTCTATTAAGTGATATTATTAATAGTAATCAGTGCTTCAACTTTCAAGTATAAATTTTTCTAAGAGTTGATTGTTCTTTTTAAGTGCTTTTACATAGGAATTCAAATTTATGATCATGCCCATATTCACTTTTTAAGTGAAATGTACTTCTCTGTGGACAAACATGTTTTCTATCGCATGACAGCTCCACACCATGCAACCCCACCACAGCTGATTGGACCTAGTGCAAGCTCTTGGTTAAAAAGTAGGCAATTCAGGGACTCCCTCAGTGGTCCAGTGGCTAAGACTCCATGCTCCCAGTGCAGGGGGCCTGGATTCGATTCCCAGTCAGGGAGCTAGATCCCACCTACCACAACTAAGAGTTCAGGTGCCACAGGTAAAGATTCCACATGCCGCAATGAAAGTTGAAGTTCCTGCGTGTTGCAACTAAGACCAGGCACAGCCAAATAAATATTTTTTTTAAAAAAAGAGTAGCCAATTCATTGGTCACCAATGACAAATGAGCCAGTATTCCCACAAGTTGGACCAAACATTATCTCAGGAATTTTAGCTTCAGTTCAGTTCAGTCACTCAGTCGTGTCCGACTCTTTGCGACCCCATGAATCACAGCACACCAGGCCTCCCTGTCCATCACAAATTCCCAGAGTTTACTCAAATCCATGCCCATCGAGTCGGTGATGCCATCCAGTCATCTCATCCTCTGCCATCCCCTTCTCCTCCTGCCCCCAATCCCTCCCAGCATCAGGATCTTTTCCAACGAGTCAACTTCACATGAGGTGGCCAAAGTACTGGAGTTTCAGCTTCAGCATCAGTCCCTCCAATGAACACCCAGGACTGATCTCCTTTAGGATGGACTGGTTGGATCTCCTTGCAGTCCAAGGGACTCTCAAGAGTCTTCTCCAACACCATAGTTCAAAAGCATCAATTTTTTGAGAGAGGGGGAGAGAAAGGAATGAGCCCATTAACAAAGAGAGCTGAAACTAAAAAATGGATGTGAAATGGACTCAAAACAAGGGTGACCACATAATTTATCATCCAAACTGAGACACTTTTGAGAACGAAAGAGGGAACAAAAAATTATTCAAATTAGGCAATCATAATGACTGCGAATTATAAAAGTGTTGCCAAAAATAGAGCTATAGGGGTATACCACACAGTAAGTTACAAAACCACCATAGTAAGAACATTCAGAATGTCCTTGATGGGCTTTGTACCAGGACTACTCAGCCTCTATTTTCTGCACTTAGTTCACTGAAGTCACCTATAGTTTCTCCTAAATATCCCAGTGACCTGAGGATAGCCTTGTACATCTCACAGGCTCAGGCCACAGCTCTACCAGCTGCTAGGACAAATGACTGGCAGAGGTCTTGCTGGAATACTTCTCCTAGAGCTGGCCAGGCCAGAGAGTTAGTGTAGCTGTCCCTCGTTAAAGCACATACTTTATCAGTGAGCACCCTACATACTGGCCTTTAAAGAGGGGTGTTAGTTATATCACATCTAATATTAGAGGTTGAGAAAAGAGGAAGATTATCGACGACTCCTTTCCGATTTAACCACAGCTTAAAATGATACTGTATTGCACTGGAATCTCACATTTTACACGACAAGACTGTGGTAAAAAGTGAAAAGTTCAAAGTAAAGATCTGCCAAATCTATTTGGGTTTATTTCAGTTATTCATTAAGAATATTTCATTAAAAATGAAAAATTCAGGATGCATGCTCAACCAGAAGGGGTGCCAGGATAAGAGATATAAATAAAATAGACTATGTACTGTGGCCATCTGATCACCCTAATAGAATGGCAGAGTACAGATCACAATTATGAATTACAGAGCAGATGCCCACAGTGACCCACAGATATAAGAATGTGTGAGACCGTGGAAACACTGAAAGGGTAGAGAGAGCTACTATTTCCTAGAGTTATACCTTGCTGGATTCTACTTTCACTCCATGCATAACCCTATAATTCACCTTCATTTTCCCAAGGTAGCTTGAATACATCTTGATTTAAAAACAAAAGAACCCAATTACTGTGGAACATTATGTGGAGTAGTTAGAATTCATTTGGTTACAAGCAACAAACTGGTTAAGGTTAAAAGAGAATGTGTTGGGTCCCATAACTAAACAACTCGGCTTCAAACAGTCTGCATCTAGACCTCACATGACATCAGCAGGACTGGCTTGGCTTCCTCTCAACAGGCTTCACACTGAGGCTTCTGACCATGTCTTTCAACAATCCAGGCTCTCTCCTTGTGGGCAGAGCAGCTCTAAACCTCCTATCATTACCCTGTGGACAGAGTCTGTATTCTGGCATTCTTTGCCAAGGTCCTGAGATTCACTCTGGTTGGATCAACTTAGATCACTTCCTCAACTCTGAACTGACCGTGATGTCCTAAGAGATGAGATAATCTGGTTGTTCTGAACCAGGGGTTATAAAACCACCATAGTAAGAACATTCAGAATGCCCCTGGGACATTCTTGGATCTAAGCCTGATGATCTGAGACAGAGCTGATGTAATAATAGTAGAAATGAGGTACACAATAAACATAATGCTCTTGAATCATCCCGAAACCATTTCCCGCTCTCCATTTCTGTGGACAAATCATCAAGGAGGACAGTTACTGGTGCCGAAAATGTTGGGAACGGCTCCTCTAAACCACGCAGGGCCTTCCTCTGGCACCCCAGGTGGGTTTAATTCTATCTAACCCTCAGGAGACAGACCCTGGCTAGTCATCCACCAAAGGGATTCCCTTTCACTCAGAGGCACAGTTTTCCTTGTGAAAAAGTGACTGACTTCTAGCCAATGGACTGGGAGCAAAAATGAAGTTCGCCCCCTTCAGGCCTAGCCCATAAAGCCTCCCACGTGTTCCTCAAAGTTGTTCTAGACATACATAAAAGTTTTTCAATAACTGAATTAAATATCATTCTGAAATTTTTAACTTAAATAATTATAATTCATTAATTGAATTAGAAATTTAGCTTCTTGATTGCATTAGCTATGTATCAAGTGGTCAAAAGCCACATGTGTCTAGTGATAGTCTATTGGACAGCAAGGGTCTCTGCTTGACAAATTCAATAGATATTCTCCCCCAGATCCTTCACTGTGCTTTGACTGTGATGTTGGGGAATAAAATGGGGGCTGGATTTCCTATTTAATTGTCTCAATTCTCCTAGTATTTCTTTGGCAGTGCAGAGCTGAGCCCTAGTGCCTGGTGCTATTTTTTTTTCCATGCCACACAGCTTGTGGTCAGTTCCCTGACCATGGATTGAACCTATGCCCTCGGCAGTGAAAATGTGGAGTCCTAACCACTGGGCCACCAAGGGAATTCCCTGTGGTGTTAAATTTTGATCACTGCCCTAAGTATTCAGATCAGATAATGTAATAAAATCTAGAATAAGTTCTAGATCCCTTTTTGTCTATCAATATCTACACCAATACTCTATCATGATTGCTGTCTCTTGGTGTATAATTAAATAGAAGAAAAGAACAATCATCATTAAGGGCATGCTGGGCTTCCCTGGTGCTCAGTGATAAAGAATCTGCATGTCAATGCAGGAGACATGGGTTCCATCCCTGATCCAGGAAGATCCCACATGCTTTGGAGCAACTAAGCCCATGTGCCACAAGTACTGAGCCTGTGCTCTAGAACCCGGAATCTGCACCTAACACATGCCCTAGAGCCAGTGCTCCTCAACGTAAGAGAGGCCAACACAATGAGAAGCCCACATGCCTCAACTGGAGAGCCCTCTCACCACAACTAGAGAAAAGCCCAAGCAGCAACAAAGACCAAGCACAGCCAAAAATAAAAACTAAATAAAATTATTCTTTTAAAGGATATGCCACATAAGGGGCTTCCCTGGTGGCTCAGATGGTAAAGACTTTGCCTGCAATGCAAAGACCCAGGTTCAATCCCTGGCTCAGGAAGATCCCCTGGAGAAGGGAATGGCTACCCACTCCAGTATTCTTGCCTGAAAAATCCCAAGGACAGAGGAGCCTGGTGAGCTACAGTCCATGGGGTCACAAAGAGTCAGACACGACTGAACAACTAACACAAATACACACACACATAAGCCACATAATGTAGTAAACGGGTGAGCTCACTAGAAGGTAAACGAACTAAGTCTGAATGTCCCCTATAGTGCTCAGTCACTCAGTTATGGCTGACTCTTTGCAACCTCCATGGACTGGAGCTTGCCAGGCTCCTCTGCCCATGGGATTTCTCATCTCCTGCATTGGCAGGCGGATTCTTTACCACTGAGTCACTTGGGAAGCCCTCGATGTCCCCTATGCATCCTACCATTTACTCTCAGCTTCAAGTCACTGCCCTACCTGAGATGCTGGAGTTACCTCCTCCACCTACAGCACGATAATACCCTTTGACAGTAGGGAACGCTGCAGGAACCCTGGGATAAGAGCATCCCTTCCTGCCGGTTGCTTCTGGCTCTTGCAGTGTGGGGCTGGAGTGAATGACACCAAATGAAGCTCTCCCCTAGCAAGTGTAAGTGGAAACTCTGCAGATGGGATCCCAGTGAGTTCCAGGGTGTTCCAGCCAGCTTCCCAGAAGTTTTAAAGGAGACTTCAGCTGCATCCCTGCCCAGCAAATGGATCCCCAGTGAGTTCCATGGGTGACCCAGCTGGCTTCCTTGCAGTGAGTTCAGCAGCACCCCTCCATAGGTAGCTTCCCAGAAAATATCATCAGCATCCCAGCAGGTAGTTTTCTGTCAGTCTAGGGCTGTTGGCTCCCCACTGTGGGTATTTCTAGTTTATCAGCCTCAGCCCGTAGCCCATAGCTCCACAGTCAATTATAGACCAGTGCTGGCCCAGGCAACCTGGTAAAATTCTCTCCCATTCAGTGGGTTATAGCCACATCCTCTCCAATGAGGTCTGAGTCCCTCTCCCCTTCTAAGTTAGTCCTTCTCTGGGTATTGTCCCAGAGCCCAAGAGTTATTTTAGAGTTCTTTGCTATCCCCCCTTACTAAAATTTCAGTAAATAATTCTTTACATGAAACTTCCTTTTTCAAATTACTATTTGGCTTCCATCTCCTAAGTGGCCCCAACTTATACACCTCCTTTGCTATTCCTTGCCCACGTGATTTTGGGTAAGACACCTCACTTCTCCAGACTCTGTGAGGCTATTCTAGCATATATGAGATTAGCTCAAACTCAGTTGGATACTGCCACAATCCTTGGGGATCCCTGAAATGCCTCTTGATACCTATTAAGAAGCAACTTCACATTTTCAAGCAATTATAACAACCACTGACTTTTTGGTTAGAGAGAAAAAACACAAAAACTATTACAGGTCAGGTTTTGCTGTAACCTGTGGAAGTTGAGAAATGTCTTACTAAAGTAAATGGTGAATGAAATTCTGCTACAGTCCCACTTGCAAACCCACTGGTAGCTTTTTCCCCACTTTTAAGATTGTTGAATGGCATGTCTGCTAGTGTGGGTCTCCAGGGACCATGAGTAGCATGTGTAAGAGGAGCTTCATGCAAGACTACAGCTATTTTGAGTTTTCTTGAGCTACCAGGGGGCTTAGCAAGGCAGGTGTCTTCAATTATTCATGCTGACTCCCTGCAAGACAAATCTTATTCAGGCTCTTAACCTGCCCACCTGGAAGCCCAGTGTTGTGGAAACTCTTTGTGAAGGCAACATGGTATTCTTTAGGCTGAGTGTCTGCTTGGTCCTCAGGTCTCAGGCCTAGGAGACTCTGCTTTATGGAAATTTCAAACAGAAATTTTCCTGGGGTAAAAACATCATGAAGCTTTCAAAAACAGGAGTCATTAGATGCAGAAATTACACTGCTATCAAGCAGAAATCACCAGTCCTGATGCTTAGTGTTCAGACTGTAGAGAAGAAAAAGCAGAAGGAGATGATAGAATGGGATGGGCTTAGGGAGAACGTACTAGCACCACTAGATCCGGTGACTGAGCACTTAAAAGAAACCAGTAAATAAAAGAATCTCTGCAGGGAATTCCTTGGTGGTACAATGGTTAGGACTCTGCGCGCTTTCTCTGCTGAGGGACTGGATTCAATCCCTGGTCAGGAAACTAAGATCGCACAAACCAGGTGGCTGTGGCACAGTCAAAAAAGAAAACAAAAACAACAGAAATCCTGCTGTTAAAATAAGAGAGAGAAAGAGAGGAAGATTCAAATCAGAAAACGTGAGAGCACTAGGACATCAAACCCAATCCAAATTTGCTTTCAATACAGTTGACCTTTGAGCAATGCAAGGGTTAGGGTCACCGACACCCCATGCAGTCAAAAATCCATGAATAACTTTGACTTTTGACTGGAAGCCATATTGTAATTTATGTGTATTGTATACTGTACTCTTGCAATAAAGTAAGCTAGAGAAAAGAAAATGGAAAATCATATGTAAGATACATTTACAAGACTGTACCATATTTATGGATGTCCTAAGCCTCCATCACCCTTTACAGGAAGAATCGTCTGTCAGTACCTATACAAATGTATTATATGATACAAACTACGGGTGTTATACATATTACTAACACTAGACATCAAAAATTAAAAGATAATGTGAAAAAGAAACTCATATTTATTTGCAGGTATAAAGATTCACGCAGTGATAACAGCAATTAGAAGCAATGATAAGCAGCAGCAATACAACTGCTTCATGGTTTTCTAGCCTATACACTAATGAACCAATTGTTATAAAACTTTATAGTATATAATATTAGTCATATTCATAATACAATATTGGAAACATTGTTACATTTTTGAAAACCACTTACCTGATAGGCCAATACAAATTTTCTCCAATTATGAGAGAGAGATAGGGGACGGAAAAGGAGCAAAGGGAGAAAGGAAATAAACCACACTTGTGGCATTCTCAAAGAAATCTTGACTTATATTTTGTTTGGGGAGTTATTTGTTCCACTCAACGATCAGGGGAACGCCAGTGATTCGGAGAGTTTTCAAACCATGAGTCACTTAGTTTTCCATTTCAATGGTGACCTTGCCCTCTCCTCAGTTTCTATGTTTTTCATGCACAATTTATTATTCCAGTCAGAAAGCTTTCTCAGAAATGTGGCTTCAAAAGGCAATGAGAAGCACTTTTCATGATTCAATGTCAAAGTGATTTTTTTTCTCTTCTTTTACCTTTTACTTTATTAGATCTCAAATTACAAAAGCTATGCATGTAACAAGTTGTAAAATGCAAATATGGGTGTTCTAAGTTAATTATCTCCCCACCAGTCCCCTAATCTCCAGGGGAGATGGCTTTAAGATACATTTTTAAAGTAGAAAAGACAGAACTTGCTAATAGATGAAATTAAAAGGTGAGGGACAAAAAGGGCTCTGGTCAAAGTGGTGCCATTTACTGAGATGAGAAAACAGCAGGGGAGGGTCAGCTTCAAGGAGGAGCAGGGATCCCAAGCTCCAGTGTGGCCACAGAAAACTTGTAAGGCATTCAAGGAGGAGAAGGGGGCGACAAAGGATGAGATGGTTGGTCGGCATGATGGATTCAATGGACATGAGTTTGAGTGAACTCTGGGAGATAGTGAAGGACAGGGAAGCTTGGCATATTGCAGTCCATGGGGTCACAAAGAGTCAGACGTGCTTAGCGACTGAACAACAGTAAGGCTTTCAACTGAATATTCAGAGTAGGCAGTTATTATCAATCTGCTCTAAAGAAAGAGGCTCAAACTCAAAGTTCCACTTGTGAGTCACTGGCATGTAAAATGCATCTAAAGCAATGTGTCTGGCCAGAGAAGACAGCAGGCAAGCATGTCCTGGGAATGAGTCTAAGTATTGGGTATTTCACCATGTATAGTGATTATTCTTAGTTTCTAGTATATAGTCTATGTCCTATGCTAGGTCTTTTTGGTTTATTTGATTTTGGTTTTACATTTTTTGTTTTTTTAGAATTAGCTTTTCAAAATTTTATCAAATGGCTTTCTAGGAATTAAGAACATGGTCACAGTTTGTTGGTATAATGAATTATGTTAACAGATTTCTTAATATTGAAACTTCCTTGTACTGACAGAAAAACAATCTTATTTTTTTTATATAAGTATCATTGATTTACAATGTTGTGCCAGATTCTGCTGTCCAGCAAAGTGACTCAGTTATACCCATATAGATGTTCTTTCTTTATATTTTCTTCATTATGGTTTATCACAGGCTATTGAATATATTAATAGTTCCCTGTGCTTATTTATTTTTTATATACTATTCTTTTAATGTGTTGTTAGAACTGGTTTATAATTTAGCACTCTATATGGAAGTTTTACATCTATTAATATAGTCATAAGTGAAACTGGCTTACAGTTTTCTCCCTTGTGTTATTTTTTTTAAGCTGTTGTCATTAGCTTGCACCAGCTTTATAAACTAAAAAGAAAACTCCTATTATCTAGAAGAGTCTTGTTAACTATATATATATATATGTGTGTGTGTATATATATATATATATATATAAACGAATATATTTCAAGGGTAAACCCATCTGAGCCTGGTGCCTTTTTAAATGGTGATTTTTACTAAAGTTTCCAATTTATCCTGTATTATTGGTCCCTTCCAGTTTTCTATCTCTTCTTCAGTCAAAACTAGTAATGCATGTTTTCACAGAAAATCGTCCATTTTATATACATTTTTAATGTATTTCTATAAAACTGTATGTAACATTCTCTTAACTTCTAGAAATATTTTTTCTGTGCTTTGATCATAGCCACTTTCTAATATCATCTCTCCCTCTCCTTCTCCTCTTCCCCCCGAACACACAAGGAATTTCTTATTTTGTTTTTTTAGTTTTAATAACGCTTATTATTTTTCTTCTCTATTTCCTAAATATTAGACCCCTCATTTTCTTCTAGCTTATTCTGCTATCATTTTCTAGTTTTCTGAAAACTTATTTCATTTATTTTAAATCTTTAAGTTATAAAAGCATCTAAGGACAATGTATTTTCCTCTCTGCATATCTTTAGCTGTATCCCATATATTTTGTTCTCTTTTCTGTCCATTTGTAAGTACTCTGTCATACTGATTTTATTTTCTCTTTGAATCAAGAGTTAGTCAGAAGAGTGCTTCTTAGTTTCGATGGGTTAGTTCTTTCTACCATACAAGACAACATGTTTTGTCATAAAAATAAGTGTCAAAGCTGTGGACACCCATAGTGACAAGTATACATGAGAACTTCCAGGGATTAATAAGGGAGAGCTTCCAGGGATTAATAATATGTGGTCATTTGGGATCAAACATAACCCTGTTCGGGCTTCCCCCATCAGTGGTAAAGAATCCGCCCGCCAATGCAGGAGATGAGGGTTCAATCTTTCAGTCGGGAAGATCCCCTGGAGAAGGAAATGGCAACCTACTCAAATATTCTTGCCTGGGAAATCCCATGGGTAGAGGGGTCTAGTGGGCTACAGTCCATCTGGGTCACAAAAAGTCAGACACAACTTAGTGGCTAAACAACAACAACAAATAGCTCTGTTCAACCTAATGCACTCTTTACCAACTATGGTTTTCCAGACAAATAACCTCAATGAGTTGCAGGTTCCCATTTATTAAACGGGGGAGCAGGGATGATAATAACATCTCTACCACCACCTAACAGGGTGATGTGGAACTCAAATAAGGAAATGGCTGCAGTCACACTTTGGCGGTGGTAGTTTTCCCTCCGTGTTAATGTTTAAACTTAAAGCTAAGTCATTAGGATATGCAATGGAAGTGAGTGATTTTCTCATTATCAGAGAAATGCAAATCAAAACCACAATGAGGTACCATTACACGCCAGTCAGGATGGCTGCTATCCAAAAGTCTACAAGCAATAAATGCTGGAGAGGGTGTGGAGAAAAGGGAACCCTCTTACACTGTTGGTGGGAATGCAAACTAGTACAGCCGCTATGGAAAACAGTGTGGAGATTTCTTAAAAAGCTGGAAATAGAACTGCCATATGACCCAGCAATCCCACTTCTGGGCATACACACCAAGGAAACCAGATCTGAAAGAGACACGTGCACCCCAATGTTCATCGCAGCACTGTTTATAATAGCCAGGACATGGAAGCAACCCAGATGCCCATCAGCAGACGAATGGATGAGGAAGCTGTGGTACATATACACCATGGAATATTACTCAGCCATTAAAAAGAATTCATTTGAATCAGTTCTAATGAGATGGATGAAACTGGAGCCCATTATACAGAGTGAAGTAAGCCAGAAAAATAAAGACCATTACAGTATACTAACACATATATATGGAATTTAGAAAGATGGTAACGATAACCCTATATGCAAAACAGAAAAAGAGACTCAGATGTATAGAACAGACTTGTGGACTCTGGGAGAAGGCGAGGGTGGGATGTTTCAAGAGAACAGCATTGAAACATGTATATTACCTAGGGTGAAACAGATCACCAGCCCAGGTTGGGTGCATGAGACAAGTGCTCGGGCCTGGTGCACTGGGAAGACCCAGAGGGATCAGGTGGAGAGGGAGGTGGGAGGGGGGACTGGGATGGGGAATACATATAAATCCATGGCTAATTCATTTTAATGTATGACAGAAACCACTCCAATGATATAAAGTAATTAGCCTCCAACTAATAAAAATAAATGGAAAAATAAATAAATAAAAAATAAAAAAAGAAAGGAAGTGAGTGATTTTAATTTCTGCTGTCCCAGCAAGAGAATAACAACTAGAGCTAATTCATGGACACAAGAAAGCACCAGAGAGGTCCCCTGAAATAATCAAAGCAGTTGCTGCTGAAAAAGACAGGACTTAAAGAGAGTTAGGGGCAAGAGCCAATGGAAGGTCAATGTCAATGTCAAAATAAATTTACTCTCTGATCAGTGACACCTGAGTTTTTGGATCACACTCTTAACTGACACAGCAGAGTCTACTGACCCAGACCGTGGGTGCTCATGGTGACAGAAAGCCTGGGATTGAACCTTGACACACTACTTACTGTCAGTATGACCTTGAAGAGCTGCCTGCTATCTCTGGGCCATGTTTTTCTCATCTGCAAGTTAGAATAGCATGTATATCGTATTGATATTTAGAACAGTGCTTGGCACAAAGTACATACTCAAATCAGTGTTAATAATTATTAGCTAACAAATCATTCATGAAATTACCTCCCAAATATGCCTGTACTACAGTAAGATATGTATATGAAAGTGCTGTGTGAGTTATTTTTTGTTATTATTTCCTTCACAGAAAACCCATCAATCATCCTAAACTTAAAAAAAAAAAAAACAGAAATATATGGAATTTAAAAGTGGAACCAAGATGAGGGAAAATTATATTTCCGAGTTACAAAGACAAAATCTCATCTTGATATTGAAATGTTGCAGGGGGAGAAAGAAAACTGGTACATATTACTTTACTCCTTCTACATATTACCCTTTACTCCTTCTAGCTTCTGTATCGATGGACGTTCAGTGGTTAGGAAACAGGAATATGTGTCTGAGCCTGGGATGAACACAATAGGGTCTCCAGAGACTGGCGGGAATTGCGCTCAAAAGCACCAAAAGAAAAATGCCAGTTCACAGAGCACTGTGTTCCTCTCTTCAAGGATGCCCACTGCCAGGATGAAGAGGATAGTGTGGGAGCAGGGTAGGCTCTGGACCCAGTGCCTGCTTCACGGAACCCTCCTGCTCAAACCCTGAACATCCCCCACCCCTGCACCTTCAGTGTTTTCCCTTCCCTCCAGTGCTGGCCCCAGACTCTCCAGACTCGGCCAATCCTGGGCTGGCAGGAATCATATCATTTATTTTCAATCACTTAAAAAGACTCCAATGTGTCACCATCAGCAATGAGCAGCAGGAGCTGCAGCCTTTGGAGCCAGGCAATATTCCAAGTGGCTGGCATGTCCTCACCACATCACTTTGAATCAGGATTCCATGTGTTCCCTTTCTTTGCCCAGTTCTGGGTTTACTCCACTCCCATGCTCTCAATCTCCATACCCACGCACACATTTGCATTCACACACACTCTCATACCCATGGACACATCCACACAGACACACAACTCACACACTCATCTTTACATGCTTATGCACACACTCACATGCTTATACACACTCATTTACACACACATACATGCATGCATATACATGACCTCATAACAGCAGCTTCCACTGTGCTCTGGCCCTGTGAGAGGCATGGTGGGTCCTAGTATTAAGGAAGTCCATATTCATCTAGGAGCTGGGGGCAGGGAGAGAGGTCTGCATTGTTTATAAGGAAGGAAAGTACATACAGTGTTTACCTTTGCAGTGCATTATCTATACGTCTCAAGGTGCTGCTGTTAAATGGTTTCCTCCAGCTTCATTTCCTCACAGCCTTAACAAACATTATGTCAAATTACATTCAAAATGTTTGCAAAGGTGCCACTTTTGGAAAACAGCTCAGGGAGAGACGATTTTCTCCCCCACCTTGCTCCCAGAACCCCATACATATTTCTAGTGCTGTTAATAGCACCTGTTTCTGTTCTGGCAGGTGGCAGCAATTATATCTTCCTAATTTAGGATTTGCCAACATGCACTGCCGGTGGTCAAGATAGAGCTGGGAAAAGTGATTAATTTTATACCATGATTGTCATAGCTAAATGATGGCTATGAATTCTGGCTTCTCCTCCCATCAAGACATGGAATACATATCCTTTGCCCTTGAATCAGAGCTAGAGGGATATCTTTCTTGATCCAGCAGAATGCAGCATGAGAGATGCCATGCCACCTCCAGGCCTAGGCCCTAAAGAGCCTGGCAGCTTTCTCTCTGGCTCTTCTGGAGTTCTCAGCCACCAGCTAAGGTGGGCCACCCTGCTGGAGAGACCACATAGAAAGGTACGCGGCCAGTCCCACGATGTCCTAGTCAGCACAACAGAGGCACCAGACGTGTAAGTAAAGCAATTGTGTCTCTGCTCAGCCAAGCTTCGAGTGCCTATGGCCATGAGAGTGACCCCAGCCCCTGCCACCTGGAGCAGCAGTGAGCTGTCCCCACTGAGCCTTGTCCAGGCTGTAGAATCCTATGTTTTAAGTCACTAACTTTTGAGTGGTTTGTTACATGGCAATAGGTAGCTGATATATAAAATGCCTACTGGGACTATGGAGGGTCTGCAACTAAAGAATGAGTGTACCGATTAACCTCTGTCCTACATGATCCACTATGGTGACACCTTACATCTTAGGCCACTTGTAAATATTTCAGGAGATATACATATATTTAGAAACTGCAGATACATATATCTTCTAAAATCTCCTCTACAAATCAGATATATTTATCTGCATTGGAATTGCAGATAGAATAGATTGGAATAAATATATCTGCAATCTTATAGCTGAAGAAACAGATGCAAAGACCAACCCAGGGTCATATGTCAAGAAAATTACAGAACCAACTAATGAACAACCCAGATCTGATTCCAAAGCCTGTGTTCCTTCTGACAGAGCCCAATACCTCCTAATCATGTGATTCTTTTGGTACCCAGGAGCCCAGTGGCATTTCTAATATATGAACTAAGTGGGTAGTCCTGGATGAAAGAAACCGTTGAGTAAACAGATGCTTTCTGAAATCCCCTGGGAAATCCTCTGAGGCAGTGGCTGCTTTGTGACTGCAGAACCCAGCGCAGTGCCCCAGGTACCACTTCCAGCAAGAACCCCCCGTAAGCATTTGGTTATCTTACCTCTGTGTGTAAGCCTGATCTTTTACCAGCTATTACAATGTGAGCATGTTTTGGATTCTCTGGTTTATTTGTTTCACTTTCATGGCGCACACTCTGGGTTTTAAGTCATCTGAAGTTCTCCAAAATTAATACTTTTCCCCATCATTTCATGGTGAAAATAAGAAAAGGGATAGCAGTCTTGCAATAAATGTATCCAGAAAATACAAAGGGGAGAGCGAGAAAGAATGGGAGAGAATGAGAAGTAGAATCTGGAAGATGAACTGACAAACTGTGCCTCTTGAAGATGAAAGCCAGATGATCCTTTAATGAACACTTGGAAAAGCACTTCTTCTGGGAGGCATTTTTCACCTTCAGCATCCCAGGAGAAGCTTCTTGGGGCAAAACTCCAGCCCCCGAGACTGGCCCATCTGACCAACATGCACCTGACCTGCCACTAGATGTAGAGCATCTGCTAGACCGAGGAGCCATCATTCTTTATTTCCAGAGCACTTTGCCTGGTGAACACATGTGGACATTTGGATGGCCTCACAAATCTTGCAACCCATGAGCCTTCCCACCTCACCAGCTGCCTTCCCAAAACATCACACTGAAAGGTTCAGTCCTTAGCCAAACCCTGAAAACACCATGTTTCTATCTTCCCATATGCCCTGGTATCTAAATCTGAAGAAGGTGAAGTGAAAACCCTTCAGAATTGCAGTGCAGACAAGGGCATGTTCTCTGACAGACTTGATTCCTGAATTCCAGGGTCCTAAGTCTGAGACACTGCCCTCCCTGAGGGGGAAAAAAAAGTGTCTTTTCTTCCAGTGACTTCTTCCCTGAGACTCTCTCACCTCACATAAAACCTTCCAAGCTGGAGGCAGGATTTGGATTAACACCTGCTCACACTTGATTTATAACATTTCATCTCAAACCCCATTGATCTAGCTAGCATTGATAAAGCTTCTGAGCTTTGTATTGGTTCCTGAGATTAGTTTTGAATCATGCATTCATACCCTCAATCATTTTAAAAGCCCCAACCACAGGCTCAGGGATAAATTCTATGCTGTTCTCTAAATTTATCACCAGCTTAATTTGGAATCTGTACTTGTCTTTACCTGAGTTACCTGGACCTCTAGTTAGATGCCAAAGTCCAGATCCTGACTCTGGGTCTGCCCCTGAATCCCATTAAAAAAAAAAAAAATTCTCGATGTATAAAAGTATAAGGTAAGATTAAAATGTGACCTTTTATATTACAGTCCAAGATGACTTGATGTTAGACAAAATTGATAAATATAGAGACTTTCATTCCAAAGTAAAATAAATTATCCTGAAATATCGAACCTTTCTCAAAATAGTAAATGAAACACCTGGAGGGCAAATGTTCCTCTGACACTGCAGCCAGAGAACAGTGTTGATGGTGCCTTAAGGAGTTAATGTGTAAAGATTCCTGAATATTCACAGCTGAGGAGGTAAGAATATTTTGATGAGAGGAGATGGGGTTAATTCCCTTGAGGAAGGCTGTCTGCACTGGGTTTGCCTCCCCTTGTCAGCAACAATCATAAGCATCTCCCATTTGCAGTGAAATGTGCCCAGTGAGCTTGGGCCAGTGTAGCTGCTATGCTTGCAACTACCCTTGAAAAACGAGCGATCTCAAGCTTTCTGTTGATTGTCCAGAAGTATTAGCAACTGTGTTCTGCCTGACCATCTTAAAACTGGTGTGCACTCAGTCATTTGGAACAGGAAGGTGTAGATTGAGGTGAAGATTGCTTTGGATGTGTCTGTTTACCAGCTCAAGAACAGGGAAGGAGATCTCTGAAGCCCCTAAACTCCAGGCACACTGACGCCACTGATATTCACATCCTCTCCCTGAGATTCACAGGAAATTCATTAATTCACCAAAGCTGAATTGAGCCTATACTATGCATTCCACATTGTTCTGGCTGCAATCTATAAATCAGACAAAACTCCTACCCTTATAGAGCCTAAGGGGCTCTAGAGTGGGGAAACAGACAATGCAGAAAATAGATGAGCAAATATACACTGTGTGTCCTGCGGTTTCCCTGGTGGTCCAGTGGTTAAAACTTCCCCTTCCAATACAGTGGGTTGTGGGTTCGATCCCTGGCTGGGGAGCTAAGATTTCTACATGGCTCATGGCCAAAAAACCAAAACATAAAACAGAAGCAATATTTAATAAAACCTTTAAAAATGGTCCACATAAAAAAAAAAACTTTAAAAAAAAATATATATATACACACTGTGAGTGAAGAGCATCCACTGCAGATGCTTTGGGCACTACATCCATACCCCCAGTGCATCTACTGTTCAGTACAAACTGAGCACTTCTTATCACAGGTCAATTAATTGAGGGTTTTCTCTAGCTACAAAAATATGACTGGCTTGTACAGGATGTGGCCAAATGTACTGGAGAATTAATGTCCCCAGAAGTGATCTTCAACCAAAGAAGAACAGGAGTTGATGTATTTGCCTCTCAGTTTCAAATCCACCCTCTCTGTTGGCCTCCTAGGATGCTGGGACATTGTCTCCCTATCAACTGGCGCATCATAAAACTTTGTTGCTGAAGGGCACTGGGGGGACCCTGGAGGAGGAACAGTCTTCTCCTCCCGGCTCTGGCGTCATCCCCTCTGTTTGCTCCTTTAGGGCAGCCACTGGCTGGAGGCACTGACACTGCACTCCCTTCTGCCCCCGAGAGTCTCAGCAACACCAGCCTCACAAGTGCGTCCCTGACAAGTTCTGCACAAGGCACATCTCTGGGGACAACTTCCCCTGGTCCCCTGGAGGTTAGGTGGCCAGTGAGTCTCTCAGGTGCAACACCGCAGCAAATTTTACCACCCCGTGAACACAGCCACACCCTCTCTAATGAGATCTAGACTTCTGCCCAAATGGAGGAGTCTCTTCAAGATTCGTCTATTCCTTAGCTCTCTGTCACAGCTCCAGAGATGGCGACTCTTCCCTTTTATCTGTCATTCACGTGTTTTATATGGCTCTTACTCCTTAGTAGGTAAGACACTGATATAGTTCATTCTTTACATTAAAACTTCCTTACTTAAATAACTATGTGGCTACTGTCTCCTTATTGGACCTTGATTGATACAAAACTGTTTTGTTTGTGAGGTTTTCTTTTGTTTGTTTTTACTCTTTTGGCTGGGCCACATGGCATGTAAGATCTCAGTTTTCCAGCCAGGGATCAAATCGGCACCCCCTTCATTTGCAGCACAGAGTCTTAACCACTAGTCTATCAGGGAAGTCCCATAACTGTTTTTGTATTTGTTTATTTCTGGCTGTGCTCTCTGGCTGTGGTCTCTGTTGCTGTGCCAGGGCTTTTTCTAGTTGCAGCAAGCAGGGGCTACTCTCGTTACAGGGTGTGGGCTTACTGCAGTGTCTTCTCTTGTTTGCCCAGCACAGGCTCTAGGGCGCATGATCTTCAGTAGCTGCAGCGTGTGGGCACAGTAACTGCAGCCCACAGGTTTAATTTCCCTACGGCATGTGGAATCGTCCCAGACCAGGGATCAAACCCATATCCCCTGTGCTGGCAGTCAGATTCTTAACCACTGGACTACCAGGGAAGTCCCACAATTGTTATTTTAATTACTATTTCCTTCTTTAATTCCTAGCTCAAAAATATTAGGGACACCCCCTAATATTCTAAACTTCTCTGAATTATAATCTCCACCTAAGAAAACTTGAAAATACGTATTCAGAAGCTGGAAAATGATCACCTTTTTCCTGACAATTCCACTTTTAAGAATCTATCATAATCTGAAGAATGAGCAAAATTTGAAGCATGAGATAGTCACAGCAGCATTACTTATATCTCGGCCTCCTTCCTTTTAGAAAACTGTATCATAATTTGCATTATTTTATATTACTTGTCAATTCTCTGGTCTTCTAGCTTCAGTGGAATGTAAGCTCAGTGAGGGCAGGCACCACTTCTGTCCTGTTCATTGCTAATCGCCATGAGGCTGGATGTCACCTAGAGAGCCAGGTAGAAGAAAGAAGAGCTCTAAGGCAAGGAGGAAAGGGACGGACAGAGAGGAAACGTGTGGAGATTGTGAATGGAGCCCCTGTGCCTTCACCCCCACCTATCAGCGAGACTGCAGTCATGTGATTAGAGAGAGTCCAGCTCAGTAGCAATCCCCATAGATGCATCTGGTACCCACAAGACATGAGAACAAGAGAGGAAAGTTAGCAGAAAGGTGCAGCTGGATAGGACAGGCAAAGATAACCCCAGACCCACCTGGGTCCAGCAGAATGAATCAACTTAGAAAACATCCATAACGCTCCAAGGTCCTTTCAGAAAAGCAAAGAAACTGTCTCCGAGGTCTGTGTGTGAACACTCACTGAAGGTAAGGGCCGGGGTGTGTGTGTGTGTGTGTGTGTGTGTGTGGAGTGGGAGGGGAAACTGCTGTACAGGGGAGGTGTAGGTGGGCAGAACAGACTACCTGCATCACAGGCTGGATGGAGTGATGCCACCTATGCCAGGCAGGGCTGACTAAGCCGTACAGAGATAACCTTAGAAGAGAAACACTGGAGGACAAGAGGAAGCCCCTCTTCCCTCTTCCAAACCCTAATCAATCACCAAAGGAGACCCTTCAGCGGAAGCCAGTGGGATGAGTGCCGCAGTAGGGTACCACATTGGGACTGAGAAAAGAATCCCAAATCCACCTGGGCAAACCACTGGATCATAGTTACTATTTGTGAAAGGGCCAAGATGAACTTCTCCCCCATTCATGGGAATAAAAATCTCCATTATAATTATAAATTAACTGTTGGTTCCATTTGTTGTGCTTTCAACTTTTGCAGACTATTACAATCATTCAATTGATACAAGTTATATGAGGCCTCAGTTCACCAAATTATAAACGTGTATGTAGATGTATAATGTCTGGTCTAATTTTTGCCAAATTTGAGTAGCACTTAAACTTATACTGTTATTTAACATTTTTCTTTAAATCAACTTCCTTTCATAATTAGCTTCACTCTAAGCAAGGAAACATTGTAGGTTTGTTGTACTGATTATCTTTGCATTACAGATTTATTACAGATATTAAAATAAATACCTAGTTATACCTACTAATAAAATAAAAGGTCTGATCTTTATACTACTAAAAATCATCTCACAAACTACTGATGAATGTAATGCATTTGGCGAAACATGGTACTACAAAATGTTTAAGGCCCTTCATTTGTCCAAGTCACTGCTAATAATTCGCAAGGTTCTCTGGGAAATGTCAGAAACCCTAAGAAAGATGCTGTGAGCTGTTGGCATCTTCCTGTTAGAAAGATACTCTGTGCCCTACTGTAAGCTTTACTCTTCAAACAAATGCTCATCACCGGAGACATTTGGAAACATCAAGAACCTAAAACAGAGCTGCTACCTACTTCCATTTCCCTTCTGTGATATCAATATCCCAAGTGATGCCAGCCAGCTTGTACAGACTGAGACCCATAATCTTTGGTGCTTATCTAAACAGATAAAGGGAAGAGAATATTAAGGCAATTACAATATGTAAACAACTTAGAGAATCGCAGCACATTGCTGTGGTAAGTGTATTAGATACTAAAATCGAAACCTGGGAGAACCTGGGTCCCTGTCTCACCTCTGCCACTTACAGGCTGAGCTGAGAACCTGCAGGTAAACAGTTCCCTGTGTCTGGAACATTTTTCTTTCTTCTGTAATAAGAGGGTTGGATTAGACAAAAGCTTCTTAGGCTAAGATGGCTGGACAGACACCATTACCTAGTGCCACCCTCACAAGGAGGCAAAACATGCAGTAGCCCTCATCAGTTTTTCTAAATTTTATTATGCTCCTAGAAAAAAAAACAAATAGCAACCACTGGACAATGTGGCCTCTTGTCATATTCAGAAGCTGACATTCCCTCAATGGTTTTGAGTCAACTCTGGATAAAGAACTCTTTACAGGGGGCTATCTTCTCAGTGAGAGGTTCCTGGGCAAGAGATTGGGGGCCGGGAGCCTTGTGCTCACCCAGGACAGAACTGATGAGGACCTTTCTCTTGCCCTTGAATATATGTTCACCAATGGCTCACCTCAAATGCTTTCCCAGGCTTTCACTCCCTTCCCAGTCCTTCCGCTGAACCCTGGGCTGGCTCCCTCCCTGGGACACTCAGACTCAGCCCGCAGGAACTGCAGGAACTTAATTCATCCTGGGCTAATTCATCCTAGCCAAGCTGGTTCTGGCCAGTGAGCTGCAGTTGATGGGCAGCCCCGCGGGCTTCAGGGCACTGATTTTCCCTGAGCTAATCTTACTTTTTTACATTTTCTGCTCTGCAAAACTTGTTCAGAACAGCAGTGTAAGCCTTTTGTGTTGACTAAAGCAATACCTTCACGATGCACAAAATGGCTCAAAGATTTACAGTCAACCTGAATTTTCACTTCTTACTCCTTTAAACCATGATCTTGGGCTTTTAAGCTTGACAAGCCTATCTCCCCAGACAAGCATTTGCATCCTGTAATCCCTGGCACTCTCGTGTGACCTGCCTTAGAAGGGACACTTTCTGGCACACGATGAGTCCTTAGGAGTCATATATATGCCCCCATCGGCCACTCCTTTGATGCAATCACATGCCATTTCATTGTATGACAGGCTTGTGCAGGACACTGGGTCCACAGCCCTCCTCCAGTAACCTTAGAAACCACGGGAGAGGGACCCAGTTTTCCTGCGGCACCTAGAAAGGGATTAGCTTCACTCCCAGTCTGCTGGAAATAACCTTAAACTCAGAAATAAAGACGCTCACCCAGGCCCAGCTCTTGTTGCAGCCAGGATGGCCCCTGCCTCAGCTTCCTGGCCTGACATGCAAGACCAGCCACAGGCCCATCAGTGCCCCTTCCCCCTCCAAGGCTCCTCCCCACGCTCTGCACCAGCGAGAGCACAAGTCAGCAAGACTGTTCAACACTTTACACTGTCAACTTCACACACAGGGAGAAAATAGTATGGCTCCCACCATGTTACAGATGAGACAACACTGAAACAGAGACTATACAACTCGCCAGAAATCACACAGATTCTAAGCGCTGGAGCCCATATTCACACCCAGGCTCACTCACTCCCCAGGATGAAAAGTGTGGTGCCCCAAGGACAAAAGAACAAGGTGAACGAGAAGTGTCTTGGAATGCAGGAACGGAAAAAGACCAGACCCTTATCACCCTTTCCACCATGTTGTAACAGTTATGGAATTTTTGAACCCTCCTGAGTTGTAAGGCCTGTCTCCCCTTCTACTTCATATAAGAAAAACATATTTACCTTACTCTTCTCCCATCGGGTATACCTACCTCATCCAGTCAGCAAATGACTCACAAGACCCCTGCCCTGCTCCTTGTCCCCAAGCTATAAAAACGGACCAAGGACCCACGTTCAAGTTTGGCTCTCCCTTGAGCCAACCCACTGTTCTAACAGCATCTCCCATTCTAATAAACTTTAATTCTCCTCTCATTCTGCCTCACGTCTGGAAATTCTTTTTCAACCCACCCACAGACCATGACAGAAAGGTATTCACAGTCTGAGCTCCTGACCTAGCTTCTGCTGATTTTAGCATAAAACCAAAAGCAAGACTCAACTGCAAAGCTCTCTCCCTCAGTTCTGGATTGGTGCCCAGCCCTACCAAAACCGAACAGGACATTCTGGGGCTCCTGGGCACAAAAGTCTTTCTATCCCCCGAGTTCCTTTTTGGCAGGAAATAGGCTTCATTCAGCCTACGTGACCCCTGAGTTCCAAAGGGCAGTTTCACAGAGTTGCTAAGCAGGGAAGGGAGAGGGATACTGAGACAGGCTGGGCTGGGTCAAAAAACAATAGTGCAGCTTTGGGGCAGGATCCTGATTTCCCCTCAGGGGATACAGAGAACAGCACCTTTAAGCTGATTTGCAGAGCCTGAAACCCCCACCAGGTAAAAGAAGTTAATTGCACGCTGCCCACTAGCACAGAGACCCCAGAGCAGTAGAAACCAGAAGGTTGATGATGCTGACTCCCACTCACCTCACCACCAACCAATCAGAAGAATGTCCCTGAGCAGATCACATCCTCCTCTTTGAGCCATTACTATACACCTCACGACTACTTTCAGGCTGGAACAAACAGTTTTGAGGTCATTAGCCCACTGTGTCCACCCTTTGCCTGGCAAAGCAATAAAGCTATTATTTTCTACTTCACCCAAAACTGTCTCTGAGATTCAGTTCAGTACCGGGGCACACAGAGGCTACACTACCAGTGAAAGACAAAGCAGGAGTCACAATGAGAAAGTGACATATGTAAAACCCCAAGAAGCATGGGTTAGGTCTGCTGGTGCAGCCGGGGAGCACTGGTCACCAGGGCACCTCCTTAAGTGGGCTTTGGGTCCACTATGGTAGCCTGTCCCACAGAGCCGGGCCTGGTGGAGGTATGCACCCCACTAAGGTGCTGCCAACTAGGGAGAGCTATGTGACCATGACAGTTCTCTGTAAAGCTTTTCTTACTAACTTTGAATGATTTTTCTCTTATGTGTGCATGTTCACTTGTATCCAACTCTTTACAACCCTATAGACTGCACCCCACCAAGCTCTTCTGTCCATGGAATTTTCCAGGCAAGAATATTAGAGTAGGTTGCCATTTCCTCCTCCAGGAGATCTTCCTGACCTAGGAATCAAACCCAAGTCTCCTGCGTCTCCTGCATTGGCAGGTGGATTCTTTACCACTGAAGCACCTGGGAAACCCTTTTCTCTTACAGACTTTACTAATAAACTCTGAAATGTCTTGTTTTCAGTCAGAATCCAACTGGGATTGTTGGATTCATCAACATTGTTCCCTTTACACACACGCATGCATGCATGCACTTGTGCACACACCTTTAAGCTGGGCAATTTCTAGAGCCTGCCCATACTTTCTGAATGTGCCCCTTCCACATTAAATGGCTTTAAGCCAGTATTTAAAGCCAATTCAAATGCCACATACTCCAGAAAGCCTTCCCGGATCTCTCCAGGCAAAAATAAACATAATCTTTTCCGTCTCTAAACTCTAAAAGCTTTTTACTTTAGCTTCTTTGTGATACCTTTATTTACGGGTTTGCCTCTCATCTTCCCTGATCCTCCTGAGGATGCAAAACCTTGCTAGGCTCTCCATCTCCATAATGGATATATCAATACTAATCAATAGGTATTTGCTGAATTTATTTTGATAATTGTAGTCCCCAGTGATGGCTGACAGTAGAAATTAGATTGTGATTAGCACTCATGATCCCCAGTGATAATGAAGATAAAAAATAATGAAAGACAAAGGAAGTGCAAATGATGGCAAATATGTGAATCAAAACAAGAAGATAAAGAAGAATTATGTATCCCATTTCTCATATAAGGAAACCTCAGAAATTTGCATTAAGCAAGGATCCTACCAGATAAAGCCAAGAGCCTGCAGTTGTCTCCATCTTACTTCTGGAAACTCTATAGTCCATAACCTTAATTCTTTTTCACATTCATTGGTCAAAACAGGGAAAATTACTGTTTTAACATTCTTTCCTCAACCCTGTCACCCTCAAGTGATATTGGTTGGATGACTTAAAATATGTAAATATATTCAATGCCTCAATTATCCTCTGGGAATTTTAACTGTTGTTTTCATGTACCTTAATAATTTCTTGGTGTAATTTTTCCCAAGAGAATGTATCAAAAGAAAGCGTGCATAGATTTACATACATAATTGCTAATAACCCTCCCAGGAAGAAAATAGCCTTCCAACCAGGTGGAAACCGTATCATTTTAAATAAAAACTCAATGACTATCAAACTATATTTCTGAAATTATAGAAGAATGCTAGGCTATAAGTCAAAAACAAATGGGAAACATAAATGGCAATTTTGACAAGTGGCTAAATGACTATGTGACCATGTTCCAAACTCTACTATGCCTCATCTACCATTGTGTCTGCCCAGATGGGATACACCCTTATTTGAGAGTACTGATGACTCCAAGATGGTTGGCCATCTCCCATAGTGGATGACCAAGGGACAACCTAACTCCTGGGCTACAAGAGTGTAGGCATGAAATGATGAAACTTGACAAAGTAATAAAGGGTCGATTAATGACTATTCAACAAAAATTTAGTTTATACATGGCATCCTGAATTAGTGTAATTGTGTTGTAAGTAAAGTTTTTAAGTTGAGAGTGAAACCTTTAAAATGTTTACAAGTGACTTATTATGATGTCTAGAATTGCTTCAAAATATTCCAGCAAAAAAAAATTATTTTTAAATGGGGGATAGATTAAATAGGACAGAATTGTAATAATCAAGGAATCTGGGAATGAATGCATGGAAGCTCAGTATAATGAGCTTCATTATACTGTTTTATATGAAACATTAAAATTTTTTGTAAAAAGTTTCAAAAACCTTTTCAAAAGCCCATGAGTGTTGCAGGGAAGGTCCCAGAGCAGTGGTAAGTATCCATGAATACCAACGTCACCTGCCTATGGCCCAGGTTATCTTGCATGCATGCTCAGTCACTTCAGTCGTGTCCAGCTCTTTGTGACCCTATGGACTGTAGCCCGTCAGGTTCCCCTGTCCATGGGATTTTCCTGGCAAGAACACCAGAGTGGGTTGATATGCCCTCCTCCAGGGGATCTTCCTGTTTCAGGGATCAAACCCATGTCTCCTGCACTGCAGGTGGATTTACCACTGAGCCAGGTTATTTTGCTTGCTGCCAATTTTATGAGCTAGGTTCTCCAGCCTTCCTGAAGAGTCAATGAACTTCCAATATCCTACAGTACATTTTGTTTTCTGCTTAATTTTCTGTAGTTTGAAGCCCTGGACCTTAATGGTAATACCTAGTGAGTTAAAATTCTGGAAGACTTTCAGGGTGCCTCATCTAGTGCAACCTGTTAACATGAAACCAGACCAAGAATGCCAAACAAATTTCAAAGTGTAGCTTTTCTCCCTCCTTACACCCATGACTTTGATAATTAATTTTATACCAATTAATGACCTTCCGGTTACATACACCTGCTTATGGCCTCAGATTCCTTCTGAACACAGCTCTCCAGGCAACCACTGCCTAACAAAGCTGACCCAGGAATTAAAAGATATTTTCCATTTCAATCCAAGCAAAGTAGAATAAACAGGACTATCTGCCATTCCTTCCTAAAAGATCATGTCATTTTAAGCTGATTATAAGTGAGATGAAGACAATTGTATCTGCCCTCTCTCCTCTCTCTTTTCCCAGTAGCAAAGGTACAAATGACATATACATTATGTTTGGCATGAATATCATAAACTCCTCAGAAGAAAACGTCACTGCAAGAGATTCTCCCTGGACCAGAGACTTTAGAATCCTTTTTGTTCAACTGTATCTCTGTATCTGCTGCTTGGGTGAAATCTGACACCGGTCCACACACCTGGTGGGCAATGGGAGACCAAAGAAAGACGCTTTGTCCAAAGCTCCCGGAACTTGATCAGTGGTGCGTAAGCCCTCCTGGCTTTGCATGCTAAGGGTTCCAGTATTGTCTCCTGTACTCCCGATTTATCCGCCAGCCCCAAACTAGCAGACTGGTGGACACCTGCACATCCTCTCCACCCTCAGTTCTCCTAATTTCCTGATTTGAACTCAACCTCTAGTTGGACGACAGAGCCCAGTCCACCGCGCAGCCCCGTGTTTCTCTCCCATACCTCCGGGCTCTCTGCCCAGTTCCTCAAACACTCGCGTTAGACCAGTCGGCATTTTCCGGGTGCCCCTGAACTCAACAGGTGCCCAAAGCATCTAACCCCATCTCCATAGAGAGGGGTCAATGGCCAAGTCAGCAGTCCCCCCGGGGTGTTTCCCAAGATCCATTCTTCAGTTTCCTAACTGCCTCCCCAGTTGTTAGTTTCCAACCTTGGGAGCTTCACGGTGGGGTGGGCAGGGGGCGGGCGGGATTGAAATTCAAAACTGGCCTTCTGGACACAGAGGGCAGGGACAGACAGAAGAAAGAGGCAAACCGTTTCCAGACTGGTAGGTGGCAGGTTTTGTAAGAAAGGGGACATACTCACGAGACTGGCCCTGGGTGGTCACAGGACGAGTAGCTCTTGGTTCCTACCTGCTGAAATCTTACAAGTTTCTGTAGAGGACTTCACTGGATTCAGTCAAATACTCTGTCCAGATGATCTCGACAACACCTACTCTCCCAAGACTACGTGTGAGGCAGCTTCCAGCTCTGGAAAAGCCAGTGGAACTCCCATCCCAAAGACAGGGTTCGGGGTCAGAGCCCCAGGTTGCCCCATGGAGCTCTGGAGTCAGCAATCACGTGAACCCCTCCTACAGTTTCATCTGAGTTGTTTGCCAAGACTGAAAACCACTCCCCCCACTGATGCCTCACACAAGTCTCCAAGTGGACTTTTTAAGCCCTCCCAAGCATAGAGAAAAGGCACAGGAATGGGCACTTTAGAACTGATTAGGACCTTGAAGGTGTAACCTACATGAGAGTGAGTAATGAACAAGGTCCTACTGTACAGCACAGGGAACTGTATTAAACATCCTGTGATAAACCAAAGTGGAAAAGAATTCTAAAAAGAATATATACATATACGCATATACATATAACTGAATCACTTTGCTATATAGCAGAAATTAACACAACGTTGTAAATCAATGGCCCCTCAATTTTAAAGAAGAGCAGTATGAGTCATAAAACTGGAATAGGATCATTAATCAGAAAAAGTGTCTGAAGATTTATAAAACTGGGAAGAAATCTGGGAACAACAGAGAAAAGCTAGAATTTTTTAGAAAAATTAAACATGTTCATATCCCCAAAGAGCTGAGAATCCTCAACCATATTAGTTAAATATGAAATGGGGGTAAAAATAACATCTAATTCACATGGTTGTTGTGAAGTTTAAAAGAGGAATATGAAAGGTTCATGAGGGCAGATGTTCTGTTTGCTTGGTTCAACACCAAAAATCCTTGCTTAGCACACAGGAGGCTCTCAAAGGTATTCATTGAATAAACAGTCCCAGGCAAGTGCTAGTCAAATGTATGTTCAAGATCAGCCTATGTAACCCTCCAAACTAACCACCTCTTAAGTTTGGCTTATCCAAAAGCAGGGACTGAGACAAGGATGAGGGCTCAGGTAGTTCATTTCAGAGTGGCCAGAGAAGTTCGCAAGAGACAGGAAGATGAAAACCCAATAAACAGTGCTTGACTGAGCTGGTGGTTACTGCTCAGTCCTGCTGGGGAGGATACACCGAAATGAAACTTGGGTCTAAGTTTGGGTTGGAGTATTTATCCATCAATTCCTGCCACCAGGGTATGTTGTTTACTGTGGGGGCACCAACTCCTGTCTCACACTTCCAGGCCCAAACACACAGGCTGAGCAAGCCCCTTGCACTTGGAGAAAGACGGTAAGGCAGAGAGCTGAGTCCCAAGAGTATGTGAGAAGGGAGGTGGTCTGCGCTGAAAGCTCCCACCACGCCGCAACTGGAGGTCAAGGTGGGCTTAAGGCGTGCAACACGGGACACCAACAGACCTGCTCCATTCCTAATACATAATCAAGTGTTAACAGGTGTTAACTATTTATGAGATCCTGTGAGTGCCTCAGGAGACAGCCATGATATCTAATCACAGAACAATTTTATAATTTAAAAGGGATTTGATTCTCTCCTCTGTCTAGACAGAAAATAAGCTGGGAGAATGACTCAGACCCTGTATATTTAAACAGAACACTTTGTGTGCCCCTTAAGTTAAGATATGTTAGTCTCTAGTGTGGAAAGTCAGATTAATACACATTACTTTGCAGGGAAACTAATTAAATTTTTCAATCTTCCTCCTTGGCCTCTATCAATTAACTGTAATTTAAACTTTACCAGGGTCTTTCCATAGAGGAAATAAAGCACACAACCAAAGTCCTGAGAAGCAAATACAGTGTTCTTAGGGGAAACCTGTAAAGTGTGAGATAAAAAGCTGAGAAACCTGGGTCCTTTAGAGTTCAACTAATTTTAAATTCTATTATTGAAGGAGGATAAAACCTAGATGGCACAAAGAATTGAACCACTAGGCTGGCCCGCATTATCCACTTCAAGGAGATATTAATGAAAGTCATATTTTCTACAATAAAATCAAGCAGAGAAACAGAACCAAGAAAAGCATCCTACATAATATTGCTTCCTAAGCATTTTCCTAGATGAGTTTCGGATGTTTCTGCAAGTCAACCAAAGGGCTAGATGAAGGAATGTCCAGAATGAGAGATGACACAAAACTATTCTTACAGGTAATGAGACTTTGCCCAGCCCTCCACAGCCTGTGGGAGTTACTAGTGTGACATTAGCAGAAATAACTCATTTTTCAGTGGGTCATGCCCCTCCTGGGCAACTGAAGTGTTTCTTGGAGTCCCCAGGTATGACTCAGGGGTATCTATGAACATGTCTGCTCATCTGAATGCTGTTCTTATCCCTCTATTTCCTGCCAGATGTCCCTTCTCCCACTGCAGCTGAACTCCTGAACCCCCAAGATATCAACAATGCACAGTGGTCCCTCTCCCCTTGTCTTATGCTCTGTTTCAGGAGTGTCAGAGCCGTGTGGCTCATGCCCAATTGTCCTGGAGAAAAAGCCTTGTCAGAGTATGTACACATACTTGTTCTCCAAGCGACTCCAACGTCTTCTACAAACCCCCAGGATTAAAGACTTGGGCACAAACTGGAATAACAAACACTACTAAGTCCTCCCAACCACATCCCCTTGGCTCTGTTTGGTTCAAAACTTCTCCGTGGTCCCTTCCTCCTTTAGGTGGCTTTCTCTCCTAGGAGACACTGTAATCCCTCCAGATATGCCCAGGTGGCCCTGAACCCCAGTCTGGGACTCCGTTGATTAAAAAAAAAAACTTACGCCAATTTTCATTTTCTTTATTAATTTTCAGTGCTTGTTCTCTTTTTATAAGCATCTCTAAAAAAAATTCTTTTTAACTTACTTGTTTATAAGCTGTGCTGGGTCTTCATTGCTGCAAGAGGGCTTTCTCTAGTTGTGGAGAGCCGGGCCTGCTCTCTAGTTGCGGGCTCCTCATTGCCATAGCTTGCCTTGTTGCAGGGAGCAGGCTCTAGGCACGTGGGCTTCAGTAGTTATGCAGAGGCTTAGTTGCCTTGTGGCACGTGAGAACTTCCTGGAGCAGGGATCAAACCCATGTCCCCTGCATTGGCAGGTGGGTTCTCAACCACTGGACCACTGGGGAAGCCCCAGTGCTTGTTCTCTTTAACAAACTCGCTCTCTATCCAAGGTTTCAAGATGGTGGTTTCCCCTGCATCCTCATTCCCATAATACAGCCAAGAAAAGTCACTGGTTTTCAGGTTGTCTAGTTTTTCTTGTTGCAAGGATAGGAGTGACAGATTCCAAGCTCTTCACATTTGGAAGCTGAATTGAAAGTCCTTTTTTATTTTTTATTTTATTTTTTTTTGAAAGTCCTTTTTTAAAAAATATTTGGGCCTCACCCCACAGCATGTGGGGCTTTAGTTCCCTGACCAGGGATTGAACCCATGACCCCTGCATTGGAAGACTGAGTCTTAACTGCTGGGCCACCAGGGAAATCTCTGGAAATCTTTTCAGTGTTAATCTAAACATCATAGTTTCATAAAGGAAAGTTATCAACAGAAATAAAAACAGATTCATGTGTCATTTCAAAACCAAAGACTATCCACGCCACTTCCTCAAGCATCTTTCTTAGGACTTCAGTTGAAAAACAGAACTAAGATGAACACTTGTGTAACCAAGCAGGACCCTATGAGGCCTTCACAGAATAGGTCCCCACCCATGTCCTCCACCTGCCTTTTGTCTGTAGAAAACTCCAGTCAAAGAATAAATTTAATGAGAGAAGTGAGAAAATGCAAAAACAATCAAGCAGGACAAAATAATACTTTAGCCATTAAACAAAGTTAAGGGCCTTTAGTTCTCCCTCCAGGACTACGCTGTCCTCATTAGCATAGTGATAAGTATCCCCACCTGTCACTCGGGAGGCCAGGGTTTGATTTCCGGACAGGGAGGCAATATGTCCTCTCGGCTTCCCAGGTGGCGCTACTGGTAAAGAACTTGCCTGCCAGTGTAGGAGATGTAAGAACTGCAGGCCCAATCCCTGGGTTGGGAAGATCCCTTAGAGGTGGGCAACGGCAGCCCACTTCAGTATTCTTGCCTGGAGAATCCCATGGACAGAGGAGTCTGGAGGGCCTCTGTGCATAGAGTTGCAAAGTCAGACATGACTGAAGAGACTTAGCACACAGGCAGGCAAGGGCTATAGATAATATTCTGAGCCATGTCCTTTGAGCTATGTTACACGTACCAAAACCCCCACCAGGTGAAAGAAGTTAACTATATGCTGCTCACTAGCACATATACCCCAGGCTAGTTGGAACCGGAAAGCTAATGATGCTGACTCCCAATTACCTCACCACCAGCCAATCAGAAGAATGTCCATGAGCTGATCACACTCTGCTCCTCAATACCCTCTGTGGGGCAAGGCACAGGCTTGAGGGCATTAGCCCACTGTGGCACCCTTTGCCTGGCAAACCAATCAATAGAGACATTTCTTTCTACTTCACCCAAAGTAGAAGTATGGGATTTAATCCAGCACCAGTGTATAGAGACTGAAGTTTGGCCACATTTGGATGTGGTATTCCTGCTCAAGATATCCACAGCCTTCTTGTAAGAGATCCTGGTTTCATCCTCAGTTCACTGTACTCCAAAGACAATATCTATGCACAATATAATTCCATGCACAATGTGGCCAGGACACTGGAATAATAAGCCTTAACTGTTTTCCTTTTAATTTTTAAATATGAAATATTTATGATAAGTCATAGCCATAATCTAGGACAGTAGTCCCTAACCTTTTGGGCACCAGGGACCAAGTTTCATGGAAGACAATTTTTCCATGGAATGAGAAGGTGGGGGGTGGTTTCGGGATGATTCAAGCACATTACATGTATTGTGTACTTTATTGTGTACATCAGCTCCACCTCATATCATCAGGCATTAGATCCCAGAGGTTGCAGACTCGTGATCTAGGAAGCTTTGGTGTTAGGCAAACAACCTGAATTTGAAAGTGGAATGTCATCACTTAGTTTTGTGCGGACTCAATATCAATTTATAATATGTTCACCTCCTTGTCTGTGGCTAGTTCTTTCAGATATGTAAGTGACCCTTTGGTTCTCTTTCCAATTCTTTTGTTTTAAAATTTTTCTATTAATTTCAAATAAAATAGCAATTTTATATCATTTAGAAAATGCCAAAGTATAGGGTGTAAACAATTATTCATTTTCTTACCATGTAAAGACAACTATTAACATTTCAAAAACTTTCTTCTACCTTTTCATGAAAACTTTGACAATTCAACAACAGTTGCTGAGTACCACAAAAGTGAAATAAAGGAACTCCCTGGTGGTCCAGTAGTTGACTCCACCTTTCAATGCAGGGGGCAGAGGGTCAGTGATTTAAGGTGAACTGGTCAGTGAACTGAGGTCCCATATGCCATAAAAAAAAATTTTTTTTAAGTGAAATAAAACAATGCTGATGTCCTTCTAGCAGTGGGAATATCAAATGGTTAAATAAACATTATTACTATTACTGTATGACGTAATCCCTCTTCCCAATTCTTATATTACAAGTGTCTTATTCAAATATCGAGCATAACTTGAAACCAGAGAAATATAAATTGAAAGAAGAATGAGATATATTAATACTGAGTGTGTTTACAAAATTTGAAACGTCAGCAGAGTAGATAGCATGGTGGGGCAAAGGAAAAAGCATTAGATCATCTGACAGCTGACCACTGTGCCTCTTAGGACAGTCACTGGCCAGCTCACCTCTCAGCCTTGCCACTGTCACCTGAAAATGGGAGCAGTCACAGCACCTGTTCACGCTGTTCAGCCAGCTGAGTTCAGTCGCGTCTGACTCTGCAGCCCCGTGGACTGCCGCACACCAGGCTTCCCTGTCCATCACCAACTCCTGTCCAAACTCATTGCCATCGAGTCAGTGATGCCATCCAACCATCTCATCCTCTATCATCCCCTTCTCCTCCTGCCTTCAATCTTTCCCAGCACCAGGATCTCTTCCAGTGAGTCTGTTCTTCGCATCATGTGGCTGAAGTTCATGCTGTAATGAAGATGAAATGAGGGAGTCCCTTAAAAACTTAAAGTATCCATTAGACAGTAAAAATCGACTTTTAATTATTGCTGAGTCCAGTGTAGCTGTGTGTCTGAAACACTTCCTGTGAGTTGACACATACACAACCAATACAGGCTTCAAACCTTGTACTTTACCCTGCCCACCCCGCCCTCTTGGCTTTCTCTGCCCCACTGCTTCTTCAATCTTTTAAGTGTCCATCAGATTTTTGACCTTTTCTTTTTTTTTTTTTTACTTCCTATTTCCTTTTATTTCTCCTACTTAAAATTCTACCTCTGACTTGAAGTTCACAGCAGAATTTCAGCTTCACTAAGTTTTACTGTCAGCAAATCCCTAGATGGAACTTTCAGTGCCCTTCAACCTCTTTTCACATGGGAGAGTCATTCTACCTGACCCTGCTCTAGCCTTTTGGACCATATAATCAAAGCTATGGTTTTTCCAGTAGTCATGTATGGATGTGAGAGCTGGACCTGAAGGAAGGTTAAGCACCAAAGAATTGATGCTTTCGAACTGTGGTGCTGGAGAAGGCTCTTGGGAGTCCTTTGGACTGCAGGGAGATCAAACCAGTCAATCCTAAAGGAAATCAACCCTGACTATTCATTGGAAGGACTGATGCTGGAGCTGAAGCTCCAATACTTTGGCCACCTGATGCAAAGAGCCAACTCATTGGAAAAGACCTGATGCTGGGAAAGATTGAGGGCAGGAGAAGAAGCAGGCAACAGAGGATGAGATGGTTGGATGGCATCACTGACTCAATGGAGCTTGAGCAAACTCTGGGAGATACTGAAAGACAGGGGAACCTGGAGTGCTGCAGTCCATGGGGTTGCAAATTGTCAGACACAACTGAGCAACTGAACAACAACATCAACCCACTTAGCAAACTTTAATTGGTGTTATCATAATCAGTAAGCTCTTTTAAAAGGCAATATGGAAATAAATACGAAGTTTAAATGTTCATCCTCGGTGACTCAGTAATCCCACTTTTGAAAATATAACCTATAACACAATACAAAACATAGGGATAAAGTCACACATACAGTATTTTTCAATACAGCCTTACTTATGATAGTGATAAATTAGAAACAAACTAAATGTCCTATAGTAGAGGAATATTTAATTAACTTATGGCCTATATATTCCATGGAATATTATGCAATCATTTAAAAAGAATAATTATAAAGGCTACTTAGCAACTCAGAACTATGCTTGAGTCAACCAAAAATGCCAGTGATAAAACTACATATAATCTATATGATTATAATTATACAAAAATATGAGCGCATATAGAAGAAATATAGAAATACTCAAAAAGGATAGTAACTATGCTAATAAGATTAGCAGTGGTTCTCTTTTCTGCTTTTTTACTTTCTGTTATATTATTACATTGTTTTTACAATCAAAAGAAGTTTCTTACAAATGTTAATAAATAGCTACAAGGCCAAACTCAGCTTCCAGAATATCTTGTACTTTTAGCTTAAATGATTCATATTCCAGGGTTAATTTCTCATGCTCGAAGGCTGTTCTAGAAGCAAACATTTTTCTTTCCAGAGAGAATACAGGAAGTAATTGAGTTTACTGAGGAAAATTTGACCTCTATGTTGAAGTAATGTTATACAAAGATAATGCTTTTGCTCCTCTGTGAGCAGGGCATATGTTTTGAATTGCTTTTTCCCTCGTGGGGATAGATTTGAGCTGAACCATCCTTTCTCCTTTCACCTTGCTCTCTGTTCAGCTGATGATGACACATTTATAAGGCTGGGGACAGGGGGGCACTCAGGAGCCTGGCCAAGCAAAGCAAATTGACCCATCCACTGAGTACATGGAGACCTTGGCCAAATACTCAATCCAAACACACTGAATTGAGATACAATAATGAAATGCTTGTAGGTAATTCTGTGCCAGTCAAGTGAAGCACAGTCATGCAGGGGAATGATGAATTACCCAGCATGCCACCAGATAATAATGTGTGTGTGTGTGAATGTGTATGTGTATTTTAATGTAAAGCACCCAGAGAGGGAATTTCTTGGCAGTCTAGTGGTTAGGAATTGGCGCTTTTACTA
The DNA here is from genome assembly GCF_023699985.2 of Odocoileus virginianus. Taxonomy (NCBI): domain Eukaryota; kingdom Metazoa; phylum Chordata; class Mammalia; order Artiodactyla; family Cervidae; genus Odocoileus; species Odocoileus virginianus. The sequence goes on from NC_069680.1 coordinate 72,290,254, forward strand.
CCAGGGCCTGGGGTTCAATCCCTGGTGAGGGAATAAAGATCCCACAAGCTGAGCGGTGAGCCCATCCTCCCCCCCAAAAAAAGCGTTCAGAAAAATAAGGGGAATGGCCCATGCTAAAGAATAAAAAATAAACATACTTATGGTCATAACTTATGAGTGTGAAAAGGGTAGAGTATGTAATACTAATCTCTCACCATTGTGCTGAAACTGCTCTGATGAAATGCTCTCAGAGCTGCCATGTTGTTTCAGTCTTTTTCTTACTTGACTTCTCTGTAACCCGGACGGTGGCGAAGCATTCCTTCCTCCATGAGACTTCTCCTCACTTGGCCTGCATTTTCCCACTGTGTTACTTTTCCTCCTGCTGTTCCAGGTGCCCAATTTCATTCTCTCTGTGTGAGCTCCTTTCCTTCTTCCCATCTTTACATTGGTGATCCTTAGCCTGCTAGGATTTTTCTATTTCCACATTCTTTTCCTAGACATTGTTGTGCATTTCCATGGATTCTAACTCCCAGCAACCTACTGATGACTTTCAGCTCTTTATTTCTGTGCCAGACCTCTCTTCTAAATTCCAGCCTTCTGTATGACCAACCTACTACCCAACCCTCTGTGGATGTTTCACAAAGGTTCCTCCACTCTGCACATCCATACTTAAATATACCTTAGCTCTTTTCTTCGGTAATCACCTATTCCTCCAATATTCCTTATCTCCAAGAAAGAAACCTGTTGCCATACTTGATGCCTGCCTGCCTTCCTTGCTCACATCTAACAAGTCCTCATGTTCAGACAATAGTCTGCCTCTGAAATAGGTCTCATATTAATTGCCTACTTGCATTGCACTTGCCTCAGTTCACCCTCTTGTCAACTTTCCTAAATTATTTTAACAGTCTCCTAACTTGTAGTCTCCCTGCCTCCAGTCTTTCTTCTTTTCAACTTATCATCCACATGTTAGCATCATGGTAATCATTCCTCAAAATAATGCCAAGGCTCTTCTTTACAGGAGATTCCTATTAATAAATGCAGCAGGAATAATGGAAATAGAAAACTACCACTCAAACACTACAATAATAATGGCTCCGTGGATAAATGCCAAAATCAGTGGGCAGAAAATTAAGAAGCAGGACATCTGCACTATGTCAAAGAATGTCCTCCCAAAATATTTAATAATCACAAAGGAAAAAAAATTATTTCACAGTGGATGAACCTGGCATACTTCACCTTAGCCAAATGAATGACACTGAAATCACCGATAATAACATATTAACATCAAGTACCATCTGCTGTGAGGCACCTAGAAGGGCAACTTCTGCACTATTCTTGCCAAAAAAGCATAACCTTAATCTGATCCTCAGAAACTTCAGACAAACCTGAATTGAGGGACAGCTACAAAACACCTGATCAGCACATTGCAGACATGTGAAGGTGCAAAGGTCAGGAAAGACAAAGTCTGCAAAACAATCACAAATAAGAAAATACTGAAGAGGCATGGCAATCCAATGCAATGTGGTATTCTGGGTTGGATCTTAGAACAGAAGGAAAAAATTAGTGGGAAAACTGATAAAAATCTAAATGCAGTCTATAATTTAGTTATTAGTATCGTACCAAGGAAAATGTCTCAGTTTTGTTTGTTTTGGCAGAAAGAAAAGCGAGACGGTCAGGCCGCAAGGGACGGCGCCCAGCTGGGCCACCTGTTCAAAGCTGGTGAAGCTCCGAGGGCAGTGGCACAGGAAGCGGGCCCACTGCGGTCAGCGGCGCCCAGCTGGGTCAAGAGCACCAGCGCTGCGGCCGCTGTCAGCGCCACCAGCAGCCACTGCACCCAGGTCCCAGCCCGCGTGGTGTGCACGCCCCTCCCCCCGCCAGGCGCGCACCTCGGCCGCAGAGAAGTACCGGGCAAAGAGCAACAGGCTCCTGTCAGTTTTGATAAATGAGTCATTATTAGAGGAAGCTAGGTAAATGGCATATGGGACTTTGTACTATCTTTGCAACTCTCAAATTATTTCAAATTAAAAAAAAACTTTTTAATATGTTTCCCTAGCACTTATAAAATAAAATTCATTTTCTTTAGCATGGTATATAATGTCCCTATGATCTGATCTCCTTGTAAACCTCTATCTTCTACCACTACTCCTAACACACCCAATATTTCAGCTATGCTAACTGTCTTACTTTGTACCATTTTTATAAACATACACACAAATCTACGCACTCATACACACATTCATATACATTCACACATCCAACACATGAGGCCCACTGATAATTGCCCAATTTTATTATAAGTGGACATGGGACTAAAATCCAGGTTTCCTGATTCCTAAACTGTTAGTCTTTACTGAATCAATATAATTCCACTGGGACACCCAAGTTGTGACATATCACATATCATAACTAAGTCAAGGTAATTACTTTAATTTTACCACCAGCATAACTGAACCTTTTGATGGGAGTAATACCCTATAATGGTGTATGTCACACATGGAACTGAGGACTCTTAAGTCATTCATCTCCAATGCAAACACTGCAATCAATTGTCATGAAGACAAAAATGGGCACAATTAACACATATTTCAAAGAGTATAGTTTTGCTTTTATCAGTCCCATTACAATCCTGTCTAAATTCTAAAGTGAAAATGAATGTCACAGTGAAAAAAACTACTGGTACATATGAAACTGCCTGGTCTAACTTTTTAATATATTCACAAACAGGGATTTGATTCTTTTATTAGTAAGTTAGAAAAGGTTGCATTAATATTCAGTAGTTAAAATGTACTGTTCTAAATTTTTTATAATTTCCCACGGGGGAGTAATTTTTTGGAAAATATTCCCAGTAGGTGAATGACTAATAACACTGTGTCTGTGAAGATGGCAAATAAAATGGCTCATAGATCTATGCTTTTGCAAACAGTTGAAACAGCTATTCTTTATAGACAAGTGTTAGCCGTGCTTATTTGAGGTTTATTGAGATTGGTTAGCTTCTGTGTATAAGTATGTTGACAATTCTTTGAGTCTTATTGACTTTTTGGGTCCCAAAATCCTTTCCTGAGAACTTTAAAAGCTAAAAAGTAAAGAGAGCAGAGAGTGCAGACAGATGGGCCCGGCCGTAAGTAAAGGGTTCTGAAATAAAAGAAATGAAGACAGCAACTGAAAATTCTCTATTTCTCAATCTCGCTTTCTTTTTCCTTTCTCTCTTGGTTGCAGAGGTACAGGATAACCAACCTCTATATATATATATATATATATATATATATACACACATATACATATACATACATATACATATATATGTGTGTGTGTGTATATATATATATATATTTTTTTTTTAAAGAATATCAGCTTGAAGTAGCAGAAGGGGAAACTTATTCAAGTGAGGGAAAGAGCTACTAGAAGCCACAGAAGCAGACAAGCAATCATTGTGGGTCAGAAAGGACTGCAGTGCCGTTGAAAGCTTTTTTTCCTGGGGTGCTGAAGAGCACCGTGGATCACACTGCAATCCCAGCAGAAGCAGACAAAATTGCCTGGAGAGAGTGAATCACAGCACCTACGCCCAAGGCTAGTGATGTACTCCACTCTAGAAACTGTTCACAATCAGATAAATACCACTTTTCAAAACTTGAGAGTGCCATGTCTGAGGATGCCAACCTTTCGAGACAGCAGCTACTTTTCTGTTGTGCAAAGTTCTGAGGTAGATTTGTAGACATGGATGTGGGAGACTGGCAGTTCCCAGGCAGGCTGACATCCATGGGCAAACACTTGAAACACAGCAGCGAAGGGATGAAGGGAAGATTTGGGCATCCCTGACAAATCTCAGTAAAGAATCTGCCTCCAAGGCGGGAGACCCGGCTTCAATCTCTGGGTCGGGAAGGTCCCCTGGAGAAGGAAATGGATACCCACTCCAGTATTCTTGCCTACAGAATTCCATGGACAGAGGAGCCAGGTGAACTACAGTTCATGGAGTCACAAAGAGTCGGACCAGACTGAAGCAACTAACACTTTCACTTTCAAAAACACCTCATCTCTTCTCTGAGTGAGAGGACAGCAGAGCACTGGAAAATAGTCATTTTCCTAAAAGCAGCAAATTGACCTTATAGATATATATTTTATCAGTCAGTCAGGTCAGTGGCTCAGTCATGTTCGACTCTTTGCGATGCCTGGACTGCAGCACGCCAGGCTTCCCTGTCCATCACCAACTCCCGGAACTTGCTCAAACTCATGTCCAGTGAGTCGGTGATGCCATCCAACCATCTCATCCTCTGTCGCCCCCTTCTCCTCCTACCTTCAATCTTTCCCAGCATCAGGGTCTTTTCCAGTGAGTCAGTTCTTTGCATCAGGTGGCCAAAGTATTGGAGTTTCAACTTCAGCATCAGTCCTTACAATGAGTAATTCAGGACTGATTTCCTTCAGGATTGACTGGTTGGATCTCCTTGTCATCCAAGGGACTCTCAAGAGTCTTCTCCAACACCACAGTTCAAAAGCATCAATTCTTTGGCATTCAGCTTTCCTTACAGTCCAACTCTCACATCTACACATGACTGCTGGAAAAACCATAGCTTTGACTAGACGTACCTTTGTTGGCAAAGTAATGTCTCTGTTTTTTAATATGGTATCTTGGTTGGTCACAGCTTTTCTTCCAAGGAACAAAGACTCCTTTAATTTCATGGCTGTAGTCACCATCTGCAGTGATTTTGAAGCCCCCAAAAATAAAGTCTGTCACTGTTTCCGTTGTTTCCCCATCTATTTGCCATGAAGTGATGGGACCAGATGCCATGATCTTAGTTTGCTGAATGTTGAGTTTTAAGCCAACTTTTTCACTCTCCATATATACAAATTATATATATATATATATGTGTGTGTGTGTGTGTGTGTGTGTGTATTTATATATGTCCTATGTATATATGTATACCTATATAGGTATATGTATATATATATACCTATATATACCTATATAGGTGGAACAGGAAAATATTATAGATCCTTGAAAGAGATGATGGATACACCAGCAGTGATTACATTCATAGAAAAGGTTCTAAAAGTACATAACTGTTGCATTAACAGTGTTTACAGGGACTTTCCTGGTGATCCAGTAGTTAAGACTCTGTGCTTGCAATCCCTGGTTGGGGAACTAAGATCCCATGTCCCAGGTGGAGCAGCTAAAAAAAAACAAAAACAAAACAGTGTTTATCTCTGACCACTGGGATTGTGGGTTGTTTTATTTTTCTTATATTTAGTCTGTAGAGCACTTGCTTTTGTGTGTGTGGTATAATTGACACCAAAAACTTGCATACATTTTGAAGTATGATTGATGTACAGAAACTTCACAATATTTAAAGTGTATGATTTGGAAATTTTTGATGTATGGACATACATGAAACCATCACCATAATCAAGATAAAAACAGAGCTGGTACTCAAGAAGTTTCTTTAGGCCCCTTTGCTGTAATCCCTTCCTCTCGCCTCTCCCTGCCTCCACCCTCTCCAGGCAACCACTGATTGGCTTTCTGTCACTTTGGGGCAGTCCACATTTTCTAGAGTTTTATATAAATGGAATCATATTGTCATGTATATCATAGTTTTGTTGTCGTTTTGCTGGGTATTTACTTTTTACAAGTCTCTAGGATAATCTTGGTCATTCATTGGAAGTCCCTGCTCTAGGCAGCATCCTTTCTAGGAAAAAGATTAAACCAGAATATTCCTCCTGGACCTAGGAATTTGTCACAGAGAACCAAAGAGGGGACAAAGAAAATCAAAGGGATCCGAGTACTTTGCTAAGTTCTTTTATTGAAAAGAAGAATAAACTTTTAGCATATATTTATATAGAAATATTGATTTTACCTAACAGCTCTCAAATATTTCCATAGTTCCTTGGAAAATGGAAGACTATAAAAATGAGACTATAAAACTTTCAAATAAATTGCTTTACTATAGGAACAGCATTATATCTTATATTTATAAAACACTAAATTAGGAAGAAAATATTAACCCTAGTTTTTATTTCAGATGTTTGTTAACTTACACCTGAAATTAACTATAGTTGACACTTTTTCCAAGCTGCCTTTTCTGATCGCAAACTTTTAAAAATGTATAATAGATATGGAAATGTCTTGCAGAAATGGGAAGATAAAGAACTGCTCTGTGGTAAAATTCTTCAGAAATCTGATTCCTCAGTGTGGGTGTCACTGAGGACTTTTGAACAAAAAGCCCAACTCTACCACTCAGAGGTGCTGACTCAGGTACTCACACACTAGCGACAGCTATCCCCACTATCTTAATAATTCAAATTTTATGGCAAAGGTGAAAACTGTTTGGCTCCTCTCTGCTATAGGGAACTTGATAGTACTTTTTTAAAAAATAATTTTATGTGATTATTTATTTTTGGCTGTGTGTGCCTCCGTGGCTGTGCAGACTTTTCTCTAGTTGTATCTAGCAGGGGGCACTCTTCATTGGGGTGCGCGGGCTTCTCACTGCAGTGGCCTCTCGCTGCAGCGCACAGGCTTCAGCAGTTGCGGTTCCTGGGCTCTAGAGCACAAACTCAACAGCTGTGGGGCACAGGCTTAGTTGCTCTGGGGCATGTGAGATTCTCCTGGACCAGGGATCGAACCCATGTCTCCTACATTGGTAGGCCAATTCTTTACCACTGAGACAGCAGGAAAGCCCAGAAACTTGATACTTCTGTCACATGTGATGACTTCCTTCCTTGAAAATTTCAGGTGGACACTAATAAACTTACAGCTTTAAACAAATTCTTTTCTTCCTCTGAAAGGGTCATGCTAAAGAATGTTAAAATCTCTTTAGCTCCAAGTGTCAATGGCCTCAACATTAGTCTTTGTCCAGAGTAAACCTGCAAGCTTCTAATTCATATTCATTTCTAAATCAAGAACCAAGAATAAATGGCAAGCGGAGAATGAATGAATGAATACATGCTGAACATAAATTCTTCTACATAAAAAAGAATTTGAATCTAAACATTATTTTAGGGTGCTCCCTCCATCTGTCCCTGCTGAAATGTGTATTGTAAAGGCTAGAACAGAGAAGATGCTCTTATTAACTAGACACCATAATATAAATATAAGCAGCTGCAATAAATAAGCCCCTGAAACCCTTTGCAGTGTAAGGAGAAATGCATCTAGAATGCAGAGCAGGAGGCAAAGCCATGGTATGCTCAGATTCCCCCCCAGAATTTAATTTTTAAAACTTCAGTGCAAGCTCACTCCGAGGAGAAATTGTATTAAGCACAGATTCATTTATTTTCTGCATAAGCAAGTGAACAGCTGATAAAAGCCATCTCTCTCTGCAAAAGGATATCAGCAATATAGTTATGAGTTTCAATTTCAAAGTTCAAACCACCCTATTTACTAATGCAATAATAGGTGTGTCGCCATTGCGCTAGACTAAATATGTAGGTGACTTACTTCTGTCTTCTTTTTTTGTCTTCCTTAGCAAGATTGGCAAGGAAACATGTTCTACCTACCAGAAAAAAAAAAAAAAATTTCAGACATCCATTCAGGAAATGAATGCAATGAGAGGTGATAGGAATATTTCTGGAACAGTATCGAAAATTCCTAATTTTAAAAAGTTCTCAGCATGAGAATGCTGACTGCATGTTTTGAAATCTGGGTAAGGAAGGCTAGTTGCAGAGTTTTCAGCTGCCATCTGTTTACAGCTCCATAGAGACAGCTCCCCCATAGCCCATTAACAATGACCCGTGCTGGGGCTATTTCTAGGGAATCTCGTTGATTCGCCATTTCATTCACTATCAATGCCATGAAGATAGTCACACAGGTTTATGCCGCCTATTACAAATTCTCCTCTCTAGCCCTGCAACTGTTTTTAAAGCTATTAAGCCTAAAAACAGGACCACATATGTGATGTGGGAGGTCCAAGGCAAGATGCAGTTCTTAATAATTTTTTAATGTTTTCTAGAGAGTAATAGCAGAACATTAAACCAAGCACTGGATTTTTCTAAGTACATAGCTCTGCGTGACTGTATAGATCACAGGCCCATGAAGACATCCTTGCCTACAAAAATGTTATTCACCTTCTCCTGCAATTAGTGCCCTAAAGATTGGCTACACTTCCCTCCATGAATTAATTGTGATTTTCCTGATATTGCTCCTCTCTCATTAAGCTAGTGTAGTCAACTTCTTACACACAGACAATGTGTTCATGCACATATGTGTGTGTGCGACTCTTACTAACTCAATCTCAATGAGCTTACTGCTAGATTTCTTCAGACCTTAGAATCATGGGCCAAAGCACAAGATGCTCACCTTTAAATCCTTGCTTTAAATTATTTTTCAAACAGAAAATATTGCTTTCAGCATAATAACATCAAATGCTCACATTCATAATATAAAAAGAATACTGAAAAGAGAAGTGCCAGCATTATTACTTCTGGGTGTAATAAAAAGGCTGCAGGGAGGTTAGGCATAGAAATATTATCAAGTACGAAATGCTAGGAATATTTCCATTAATGTTAATAAATAAGCATTCTGTATTTAGCTAGGCATGATTAAGTACACGATTTGCTTAAATTAATGCTATAGCATAATAGATTCAGAAAATCACTATAAATAACTTTTTTTTATTATTGTTTTCCTTAAAACCTGAATTACCCAAAGGTGTTGAAGATGACCCCAACCTGATTAATGGACCTGGTTTTAATGACCTGTCTGAGAGCAGCATCTCCAGAACATTGCTTATGGAAATTCTCTAAGAGTAAATAAATACAAAGAAGCAAGAAGCTTGGGAGAAAGAATGAAAAGCAAATGGACATTCAGTTATTTCTGAACAAGATTAATTTTCACCCCAGTTTGTGGCTTTAACACACACAGCTAGCGCCACCTATGGAAACAAAAGTGAAAAATTGTGCTGATGGCAAACAGGCTGTTTCTGCAAAAACTGAACCAGATCAAACATCATAAAGGAATGAGTCAGCATTTTAGTGAAAAACAGTGTTCTTTGTGCAGTAAACAAAAAGGCCTTACTCTAATAAGCTTCAGCATGGAGCTACTAAAGGGTTTTTAGAAATGGAAAATGTGGTTTATTATCAAGGCTGTTTCTGAGTCTTACCCCAGCCTATTACAAAAGAAAAGCAAAAATTGAAACAGGCACAACAATTCTACAACAGAGGCAAAGCATTGAGCTTTTTATTTTAACTAAGATATCACATTGCTCATCCTTTTCTTCTCTGACTCATTAAAACACATTCAAAACAACATTTTTGGAAACATCTACTTTCTGCCAGATACTTGAAAATAAAATACTCTGTCCTCCAGAAGCATCCAACCTAACTGGAAAAATAGATACATATGTACAGAAATAACAGAATACAGCATAGTAAGTATTCAATACTGTAAAGTTCTTCACAACACAGATGAAAACTTCAGTATGCAAAGGAGGTACTTCTAGCTGAAAGATCAGATAAAGTTAGATAGAAAAGTGGTGCGTGAGCTGGACTTTGAAGAAAAGTGTGATTTGGAAATGAAGAGAACAAAAGGGAAAAGTAGGAAATCACAGTTTATGTATGAAGAGTAGCAAACAGTTCAAAAAGAAAGTAGAAAAGGAGACACATTTGGAAGGGTATCATGGAGTCAGATCATAAAGAATCTGTGATGGCAAAGTAATAAAATATAATAGAAAACACTTGTATAGTGTCTGCAGGATGCCAGGTTCCAGTCCACAAGTTTTCTGTAGATTAACTCATGTCATCCTCAGAACAGTCATGAAGAGGTGGGTCCTATGTTTAACATCTCAACTTCACAGGTAAGAAACTGAAGTATAAAGGTCATATAACGTGACTGAGATCACATAGCCAATAAGATTTCAACCATGCTCAGAACCACCATCCATTACTGGCTCTTGGTAATAAGAAGTTTGGGCTTAATTCTCCCCAGGATGAAGAAAAATGGAACACTTGCTTTTGTGTTCTTTTTTTTAAGTAAACAACTGCTTCCATAGAAAAGTAAATAGAAATCATATAGATAACTCAAAGGATAAAGCAAAAAGAAGGGAGGAAATACAATTTTACTTCCTAGAGATAAATGCTGTTAACTTTTTTCTCTTTCATGGATGTGTGTGTGCTAAGTCACTTCAGTCATGTACAACTTTTTGCAACCTTATGGACTGCAGCCCACCAAGCTCCTTTGTCCACGGGATTCTCCCTGCAAAAATACTGGAGTAGATTGCCATGCCCTCCTCCAGAGAATCTTCTCCACCTAGGGATCAAACCTGTGTCTCTTATGTCTCCTGCATTCGCAGGCAGGTTCTTTACCACTAGCAACACCTGGGAAGCCCTTCTTTTTCATTCCAACATGTTTTAAAACCTCATGGACACAAATTAAAGAATAAAAGAGAGATGAGGGTGGAAAGCAACATAGCCTGCCCCAATCTACCCCTATCATCCCTACTCCCAGCCCCCAACCCCAGAACAGCCTCTCTCTTGAGCTGACAACTGGAGGAAGTATTTCTAGAAACCAGGTATGCTAATCCTCCATCTCATACATCTGACAATTACGATTCTGCTCATAAGTCTACTATTGGTTTTCTTAATTATTTTAAATTATATAGTCATTCGCTACTTATTCTATCAATTTTAGAATTCTTTCATTCACAAAGTGAGAATATTAATGCCTCATACTTCCCTTCAATTTTCTTCCCTTGACCTCCTGCAACATAGTACCAAGGTTGTTAACATTTACATTCTCTGCTGCAACCAAAATTGACTTCTCTATTCTTTGTATTCAGGTTGACTTTAAGAGCTAAAAAAGCAATAAACAGCATTTACATTAACATGACTCAATATTTTCTACTGTAAAGCCAAATAGAATGCTATGATTATATACCCTTTCTTTACAAGTCTTATGTCACAGCCTCAGGCCATAGCAGGAAGAATGCTCCTTGCATCAAGGTGAAATGAGTTTTCTTATATTCTATCAATTATGCTTAAAATCACTGCATATTTTATTTTGCTTCAAGTTTGGATCACAACAGCTTGTGGCCTTACATAGATTTTATTTTGGAGAGAGGTTTGAAATGGCCTTTTTTGGAGGCCTCTGAACTTCTGCTTCAAGGTGATGTGTTTGTGCTATAGGCCTGTTGCATAGTTCTTATCCTGAATTTTCCTTCACTGCTGTCTAGAATTGGATCTACTGTTCCCTCTTGTCCTCTTGGAGTGGATCCAGCCTCTTTCTTGAATTCTTCCCTTGCTTTTTATCATCATAAAACTTCCTAAGAAGGATTATGCCAGAGATAAAACTTTCCGAATCCATGAATTTCCAAAAAATAACTTTATCTTGCTATTATATCACTCAAACTCCTAATAGGAAAAGTTAAACAATAATAAGCATTTAAACAGGAAATTTAATGCCAACAATTGGTAACATAAATAATGGAAGAACTGTGAGACCAAGCAAGGAGAAAGGCAACCCAATTATTACAGAGAATAGACATTCACAGTCATCCTTAGGCTGGAGGGACAAAGAAAGAAGTGGTGTTTGCAGGTGCCAGCCTTGGGCCAGATCATCCAGGAGAAGCTGGAGTCACCGAGAACACACAGCAAAGATCAGATTCCTCTAAAGGGGTAGGGGTGGGAGGGGTTGGGAGGAATTTAAACCTAGTTTCTTCATTCTTCTTGTGCTCTTGCTGGTTGAACCCACCCAGAAGCCAGTGAAACAGAAGCCTGGGAGCTGCAGTCTCTGGAACAAGTCCTCTGCATGGCAGAGGAAAAGGCAAGGAATCTACCCCAGAACAAAGTCTCACCCACACTCACACTCAATTTGTGTTCTTGCTTAGTACAAAGCTCCAGGTCCTAAGTCCTTTTTCTTTAAAGCTTTAAAGGCATTGCTCCACTGACCCCTAGCATCTGATGTTGTGAATAAGAAATCTGATGCCAGTCTGATTCTTCTTTCATTTTAGGTGGCTTTCTCTTCTCTGGCCTGTCAAGCCACCAGAGAAAATGAAAGTCCCAAGCTTCCTATTCCAAATAAGACATCACTGCCATCAATGTTCTTTCCTTCTCATCTCCCTTCCGCCATCCAGACTGCCATATCGCTTTGCCCATAGACGAGAGAAAGGAACCTTTTAGAGCAACTCAAATTTCTGGCATTCAGAAGAACAGTCCCCAGGAGTTCCCAGGAGGTTGCACTAACTTGCCTGTGGGTCAACAAATCATTCTTACCCATAACAGATGCTCCTCATAATAAATATGTCTTCAATAAATAATTGAAACTACCTTGAGACAAGAGACCTCTGGACTCTTGCCTCTCCTTCTTGTTTATCCAGGTGCCACAGAAACCCCAAATCTCCAGGTTCTTCATCAACATATCCCTATAGTGATCTGGATCCTTCCTAATGTGATCCTGCTTTGTAAACCTTCCATCATAAACCCTAGACCTCATGATACATCACCTGTAAAATTCCTTCCTCCATCTAAAACCTCAGCAACATTCGAATGTATGTATCAGGTGTTACCCTCTTAATTCTGTCCTTTACCACCTCCTCTCCTAACCACTACCATCATTCTCCCTAATTCGTTAATGACTCTAGTACCTGCTGTGTTAATTTCCTATGGCCCCTGTAACAGATTGCCACAAACTTATTGGCTTAAAACAATACAAATTTGTTATATTTCAGTTGTGGAATCTAAAATGATTCCTTCTTGGGCTTCCCTTGTGGCTCAGTTGGCAAAGAATCTGCCTGCAATGTGGGAGACCTGGGTTGGATCCCCAGATTGGGAAGATTCTCTGGAGAAGGGAAAGGATACCCACTCCAGTATTCTGGCCTGGAGAATTCCATGAACTGTAATATTCTCCATATTCTTGCTTCCCTAATAGCTCAGGTGGTAAAGAATCCACCTACAATGCAGGAGACCCTGGTTCAATTCCTGGGTCAGAAAGATCCACTGGAGAAGGGATAGACTACTCACTCCAGTATTCTTGTGCTTACCTTGTGGCTCAGCTGGTAAAGAATCTACCTGCAACACGGGAGACCTGGGTTCAATCCCTGGGTTGGGAAGATCCCCTGGAGAAGGGAAAGGCTACCCACTCCAGGATTCTGGCCTGGAGAATTCCATGGACTGCCGGGCTTACAGAAGGGAAGTATCTATTTCTGTGCCTTTTCTAGCTCTGAGAGGCTGCCCACATTCCTTGGGCCATAACCCCCACTCCAACCTCTGTCATTACATCTCCTTCCCTGACTCTAATCCTGTTGCCTCACTCTTATAATGATCCTTGTGACTAAATTTCCCCTTAGCCCCATAATCCAGGGTAAACTCCCCATCTGAAGATCCTTAACCCAAACATATATACAAAGTCCCTTTTGCCACATAAGGAAACATAGGGTCCAGAGATTAGAACATGGGCTTGTTTAGGGGGGCAATATTGCATTTACACACCCACCCTCCCTTCCACCTCCAGTCCTGTCACCGTTCTCAGTGCATCAGCATCCATTGGAAGATCTGTCCAATACCTGGACCTCTCAGCTCTTCATCGCTAATAATCATCTTTTCTTCTATCATATATTAGTCACTTATCTCATGGTCATACTCATGACCTTGCCATTACCATTAACCACACTTGCTCCAAATTCTGAATTTCAAATACCCCCCTTTTTTTTTTCACTACAACCTCATTTCATTGAAATCACCAACTCTAGAAATAATGCAAATTCCAAAACTTCCAACCCATTAACAGTAGCAGGTTTTTAGTTTCTTTCATCTTTCCCACATCCATCTGACCAAGCCAATATTCATGGATCTTAGATTATAATGGTCCATCATTGTAATCCCTACCTTGAAAACCCTTAATTTGTTTGCCCTTTTTGACCACCCACATACTCACCTGAAAAAGTCCCATCCTGGGTCAAATCCAATCAAGAGATTTAGATTCTCAAGTTGGGGGAGACGGTGGGGTGGGTAACAGGGTACAGGGCAAAGTCAAGCCTCTGAGACTTTCTAGTAAGCCTTCAGTTCAATTTTGTTCAGTCACTCAGCCATGTCCCACTCTTTGCGACCCCATGGATTTGCAGCACACCAGGCCTCCCAGTCCATCGCTAACACCTGGAGTTTACTCAAACTCATGTCCATTGAGTCAGTGATGCCATCCAACCATCTCATCCTCTGTTGTCCCCTTCTCCTCCCACCTTCAATCTTTCCCAGCATCAGGGTCTTTTCAAATGAGTCAGCTCTTCGCATCAGGGGGCCAAAGTATTGGAATTTCAACTTCAGCATCAGTCCTTACAATGAATAGTCAGGACTGATTTCCTTTAGAATGGACTGGTTTGATCTCCTTGTACTCCAAGGGACTCTCAAGAGTCTTCTCCAACACCACAGTTCAAAAGCATCAATTCTTCGGTGCTCAGCTTTCTTTATAGTCCAACTATCACATCCATACTGACTACTGGAAAAACCATAGCTTTAACTAGACAGACCGTTGATGGCAAACTAATGTCTCTGCTTTTTAATATGCTGTCTAGGTTGGTCATAGCTATTCTTTCAAGGAGCAAGAATCTTTTAATTTCATGGCTGAAGTCACCATCTGCAGTGATTTTGGAGCCCAAAAAAATAAAGTCTGTCACTGTTTCCCCACTTACTTGCCCATGAAGTGATGGGACCAAGTGCCATGATCTTAGTTTTCTGAATGTTGAGTTTTAAGCCAAATTTTTCACTCTCCTCTTTCACTTTCATCAAGAGGCTCTTTAGTTCTTTGATTTCTGCCATGAAGGCAGTGTCATCTGCATATCTGAGGTTATTGATATTTCTCCCGGCAATCTTGATTCCACCTTGTGCTTCATCTAGCCCAGCATTTCTCAGGATGTACTCTGCATATAAGTTAAATAAGCAGGGTGACCATATACAGCCTTGACATACTCCTTTTCCTATTTGGAACCAGTCTGTTGTTCCATGTCCAGTTCTAACTGTTGCTTCCTGACCTGCATACAGATTTCTCAAGAGGCAGGCCAGGTGGTCTTGTATTTCCATCTCTTTAAGAATTTTCCAGAGTTTGTTGTGGGCCACACAGTCAAAGGCTTTGGCATAGTCAATAAAGCAATATAATAAATATAAAATGACCAACAACTCGCAATGCCTGCCCATGGTAGAATTCAATAAGTTTTATCTATTATTAAACTATTCTTTTGGCCTACTTTCTGTATTATTTTTAAAACAGTATAATCCTAATAGCTAACAAACTATTGCACTATTGTTATCTTTTCTTTAAAGATCCATGTGGGCCCCTCACTTTCAGGTTTTTGATCATGTGGCCTAGTCCTGTCCTAAAATATCTGGATGATCATGCTTTATTACAAGTACACCTTCCATTCCTATAAATCTAAATAAATCAAGTTCTAAGATATGAATTTTTCTTCCTGAAAAGATTTTCATTATATTTCCCAAAACTATCAGTGTGTTTGATGATTGAAACTGACATATAAAATGATATAAAATGAGTGCTTTCTTCCCATAAGCATTTATGTATTAAAAAGACAAGCAAGGCATGATGTAAAATATAGGAGATAAAAATGAAAATAGTGTTGGGCTTGCTATTTGACAAGAACATTTTGAAATGTGGCAGGTGAACTTCATCAGAGACTGATAAAAGTAATCCACTCAGGAAAAAAATAATATAATCTGTATTTATATAGTAATGAGCTCAGAACCATCTGTTATAAACCAGTAAAGAAGACATTATAAACTTCTAAAGAAGATACTAATCCAAAGGGCTACAGAGGTGGGGGAGGGGAGTGAGATACTAACAAAAACAGATTAATTATACATTAAAAATTGTATCCCAAACCACATAGTTATATATAATGTATGAAAGCCTGTTCGGTTCACCTCAAGAAAGAGAACTGAAGCTAAAAAAAAAAAAATGGCTTCTTAAAAAAAAAAATCATGAGACTCACTACTTAACTCTTAATACCAATAATAAACATAATAAAGAATTATTGAACTTTCCAGGCAGTCAAGTGGTTAAGACATCAGGCTTCCAAGGCAGGGTGTGTGGATTTGACATCTGGTCAGGAAACTAAGATCCCACATACCAAGCATTGTGACCAAAATAAAGCAATAAAATATTTTAAAGTGGGTTATTAATTATTGTGCATTTACTCGGCTCAGAAACCTCATACATGCTACATCATTTATTCCTTCTAGGAATCCCATGGGCCGTGTATTCCAATCTTCATCTTATAAATGATGTCTTAGACTGCTTGGACTGCCACAACAAAATGCCACAGATCAGATGGCTTAATCAACAGAAATTTATTTTCCCACAGTTCTGGAAGCTCAAAGTCCAAGAACAAAGTGCCATCAGGGTTGGCACCTGGTGAGACCTCCCTTCCCAGTTTCCAGACAGCTGACTTCTCACTGTGTCTCAGATGAGAGTGAGGGAGAGAGTACAAGAGATTATCTGGTGTCTATTCCTCTTCTAACAAGGACATTAGTCCTATCAGATTAAGGCCCTATACTTACCACCTCATTTAATTTCACCTCCTTATTTTAGTATATGTGCTGCCTAAGCGAGCACTAACTTCACCTCCTTAAAAGCCCATCTCCAAACACAGTTACACTGATGGTTAGAGCTTCAGCTTATGATTGGGGGAGAAGGGAACCATAATTCTGCCTATAACATGAGGAACTTGAGTCCACTCTCAGCACTCATCCACACTGCCATGGGCTCTGGAAGATTGACCTCAGGGATGCATTGTTGCAGCTCCCTCTGGCTTGAGTTGAGTTCAGTAACTGGGAGACACCAGCA
The DNA here is from genome assembly GCF_023699985.2 of Odocoileus virginianus. Lineage (NCBI taxonomy): Eukaryota > Metazoa > Chordata > Mammalia > Artiodactyla > Cervidae > Odocoileus > Odocoileus virginianus. Next base: position 72,306,998 of record NC_069680.1, read on the forward strand.
GAAGGTTAGAGGGTGGGAGGTTGGGATATTTATCCCCATGGCTCCCATCCTGCCATGCCATAGGTTTAATGATGGTCATGCCTGGCTCCTGTTTGATGATCTCTTTCCTACACCTGAAACTCTTGCCAGGATCCACTGTTTCCTCCCTTGTCCCTCTGGGCCCAAGGTGGTAACAGCTTCTCACTGCTGCTAATTCTAAGATGCTCTACTATTCCCATGTGTGTGTTATCATAGCACACACATTTGCAAATAGTGACTTCATTAGACTCTTCAATTGTCTCCTTTTAATGTACCATCTGTTTTCTATGAGAAGCTAATACAATCAGTGGTACCCAGGAGATAATCCTTTTGAGATATAGGCTCTCAAAATAGGATACTGAAATGGCTCACATATTTGATGAGAGCACAGATAACCTTTTTCCCAGACATGTGGTGGCATCACAATGACTCAGATTATTACTGGTATAGAAAGGGGTGCAGCATGGATCCAGGGAAGGGAGTTGAGAGTTGTAGCATTTAGTTGCTAAGACAAAAACATGGCCCTTATTTGTTAAGGGAACAGAGGTCATTATAAACATGTGGGGCCAGCTGGCTGTTTCTGACTGTCCTGTGCAGGGAAGACGCCACTGAAACTTTGAAACCCAAACTCAAATAATGGGTATAAATCAAAACATCACTGTGGGACTTCCCTGGCCATCGAGTGGTTGGAACTCTGGGCTTCCACTGCAGGGCACATGGGTTCTAACCCTGGCCACAGAACTAAGATCCTGAAAGCTGTGCAGTTCAGTTCAGTTCAGTCGCCCAGTCGTGTCCAACTCTGCGACCCCATGAATCGCAGCACGCCAAGCCTCCCTGTCCATCACTAACTCCAGGAGTTTACTCAAACTCATGCCCATCGAGTTGGTGATGCCATCCAGCCATCTCATCCTCTGCCATCCCCTTCTCCTCCTGCCCTCAATCCCTTCAAGCATCAGGGTCTTTTCCAATGAGTCAACTCTTCTCATGAGGTGGCCAAAGTATTGGAGTTTCAGCTTCAGCATCAGTCCTTCCAATGAACACCCAGGACTGATCTCCTTCAGGATGGACTGGTTGGATCTCCTTGCCATCCAAGGGACTCTCAAGAGTCTTCTCCAACACCAGTTCAAAAGCATCAATTTTTCAGTGCTCAGCTTTCTTCACAGTCCAACTCTCACATCCATACATGACCACTGGAAAAATCATAGCCTTGACCAGACGGACCTTTGTTGGCAAAGTAATGTCTCTGCTTTTTAATATGCTATCTAGGTTGGTCATAACTTTCCTTCTAAGGAGTAAGCGTCTTAATTTCATGGCTGCATTCACCATCTGCAGTGATTTTGGAGCCCAAAAAAATAAAGTCTGACACTGTTTCCACTGTCTTCCCATCTATTTCCCATGAGGTGTTGGGACCAGATGCCATTATCTGTTTTCTGAATGTTGAGCTTTAAGCCAACTTTTTAACTCTCCTCTTTCACTTTCATCAAGAGGCTCTTTAGTTCCTCTTCACTTTCTGCCATAAGGGTGGTGTCATCTGCATATCTGAGGTTATTGATATTTCTCCCAGCAATCTTAATTCCAGCTTGTGCTTCTTCCAGCCCAGCATTTCCCATGATGTACTCTGCATATAAGTTAAATAAGCAGGGTGACAATATACAGCCTTGACGTACTCCTTTTCCTATTTGGAACCAGTCTGTTGTTCCATGTCCAGTTCTAACTGTTTCTTCCTGACCTGCATACAGGTTTCTCAAGAGGCAGGTCAGGTGGTCTGGTATTCCCATCTCTTCCGAATTTTCCAGTTTATTGTGATTCACACAGCCGAAGGCTTTGGCGTAGTCAATAAAGCAGAAATAGATATTTTACTGGAATTCTCTTGCTTTTTCAATGATCCAGCAGATATTGGCAATTTGATCTCTGGTTCCTCTGCCTTTTCTAAAACTAGCTTAAACATCTGGAAGTTCTCGGTTCACGTATTGCTGAAGCCTGGCGTGGAGAATTTTGAGCATTACTTTACTAGCGTGTGAGATGAGAGCAACTGTGTGGTAGTTTGAGCATTCTTTGGGATTGCCTTTCTTAGGGATTGGAATGAAAACGGACCTTTTCCAGTCCTGTGGCCACTGCTGAGTTTTCCAAATTTGCTGGCATATTGAGTGCAGCACTTTCACAGCATCATCTTTCAGGATTTGCAATAGCTCAACTGGAATTCCATCACATCCACTAGCTTTGTTCATAGTGATGCTTTCTAAGGCCCACTTGACTTCACATTCCAGGATGTCTGGCTCTAGGTGAGTGATCACACCATTGTGATTATCTGGGTCATGAAGATCCTTTCTGTACAGTTCTTCTGTGTATTCTTGCCACCTCTTCTTAATATCTTCGCTTCTCTTAGGTCCATACCATTTCTGTCCTTTATTGAGCCCATTTTTGCATGAAATGTTCCCTTGATACGTCCAAGGTAAGAGAAACCCAAGTAAGATGGTAGGTGTTGCAAGAGGGCATTAGAGGGCAGACACACTAAAACCATAATCACAGAAAACTAGCCAACTTGATCACAGGACCACAATCTTGTCTAACTCAATGAAACTAAGCCATGCCGTGTGGGGCCACCGAAGACAGTCGGGTCATGGTGGAGAGGTCTGACACAATGTGGTCCACTGGAGAAGGGAATGGCAAACCACTTCAGTATTCTTGTCTTGAGAACCCCATGAACAGTATGAGTATGAGAAAGCTGCACAGTGTGGCCAAAAAATAATTAATTTTTTAAAAATTTAATATTTAAAAAAACACCACTATGACAACAATCTCTTATCTCCTGTGATCACAGAACAGATGTAGTTGAGAATCAAACTTGGGGCCTGATTGGAAGGATTATAAAGTTTCAGCATGAGTTATCTAGGAAAATCTGCCAAATCTCTCACACTAAGATGAGGGCATCGGTGCAGAGAGAATAGTGTGGCAACACTTGGGCAGATCCTAATGAGGTTGAGAATTTTGAACCCCCAAGTGTCCCTTAGTATTCTTTCCTGGCAGCAGTAGTCTCTCTCTCTCTCTCTCTCTCTCTCTCTCTCTCTCTCTCACACACACACACACACACACACACACACACACAAATGCCTGCCCCTCCCCAGACGAGGAAACCTTGCCTTTGCTCCATTTAAAAAACTAAAATTCAACATTACATCTAAACCACTTTACTCATAAGAGATGCAGAATCTTATCACCTATGCCAACACTTACTGGCTCCAGGTCCAAGATAAGAGTCAGATTTCAACATAGCCCAGATGGAGATGGCTGTTTCTTGAGGCTTTTTTTTTTTTAACATACCAAGGAGTTATAGGATCTCACCAATTAGAATCATCAGTAGTCTGGCTAGCACGTAAGGATGTAGAATGTAAGGGTATTAAGGAAAATTAAATATATAGTTTGATTATTAATATAGATGTTACTTCCCTGGAATTCAGGATTTAAATTGTGTTACTATGAGCTTGTGAGGTCTTCCCTGGTGGCTCAGACAGTAAAGAATCCACCTGCAATGCGGGAGACCTGGGTTGGATCCCTGGGTTGGGATCCCTGGAGGATGGCATGGCAATCCCCTCCAGTAGTCTTCGCTGGAGAATCCCCATGGACAGAGGAGCCTGATAGGCTACAGTCCAAAGTGTCGGACACGTGGGTCACAAAGAGCTGGATACACTGAGTGACTGAGCACACCACAACTGAAGCTTGGATTAAACAGCACCCTATGTGAGGGTATATGAGATGCCAAAATTTCTCTCATATACTGTCAAAAAGTGATTGTTAATTTTTAACATGCAGAAATACCACCTGGAGATTTGGTTAAACAGTTTCCTGGGCCCTAGAGCCAGAAATTCTGATCTAGTAGGTTGAGGGGGACCTTGAATTTTCATATCTAACAAGCTCAGGGGTAATGCCACTGCGTCTGGCACATGGACCTAGAACCTATTAATCCTTACACTTGGAGTGAAAGTGAAAGTCTCTCAATCCTGTCCAACTCTTGTCAACCCCACAGACTATACAGTCCATGGAATTCTCCAGGCCAGAATATTGGAGCGGGTAGCCTTTCCCTTCTCCAGGGGATCTTCCCAACCCAGCAATCAAACCCAGCTCTCCCGTATTGCAGGTGGGTCCTCTACCAGCCGAGCCACAAGGGAAGACCTACACTTGAAGAGCACTACTATAAAAGAATTTGAAGGCTCAGGGAGAAAGGAATATTGGAGTACACCTCTTACATGCAATCTGCTGGACCACCTCTTAGTATAACTTGGTTTTAGACATGTTAGAGATGTCCTAAAGCAGCTAGAAATAAGATACTGGAATAACAGAGAACACATTTATGGAATTTTTACCAAGAGATCATAAAACTACCTCAAACAACATCTCATTGATAGACTCTTAGATGGAAAACTAAAACTTTTCTGCTGAGCAGGCCTGCCACCAGAGCAGCCCACCATGTCAGAGGAATCCAAGATTCTATACTAAAGTTTCCTCAGCCAATTTTTCATGATTTCTTCTTTAAGGAGTCTTTTCAGGCATTTTTTTCCTAATTGCCCTCCTCCATGAAATTTTAATGTCACAGATAAACTGGCACATGTATTGTATATAATGTATAGCTGTGATGTGTGTGTGTGTGTGTGAGCACGCATGTGCATGCATGCTCAGTTCCTTCAGTTATGTCTGACTCTTTTAGACCCCATGGACTGTAGCCCACCAAGCTCCTCTGTCCATGGAATTCTCCAGACAAAAATACTGGAGTGCGTTACCATTTCCTCCTCTAGGGGATCTTCCCAACCCAGGGATCAAATCTGCATCTCCTGCATCTCCTACATTGCAGGCAGATTCTTTACCAGATTCTTTATACATATCCAGGCATATCTCATTTATTGCACTTTATTGCACTTTGAAGATATACTACATCTTTTACAAATTGAAGGTCTGTGGCAACCTTGCAGTGAGCAAGTCTATCAGTGCCATTTTTCATATGGCATTTGTTTACTTTGTGTCTTTAGGACACATTTTGGTAATTCTCAGAACATTTTCGATTTTTTCAGTATTATTGTATTTGTTATGGTTATCTGTGATCAGTGATCTTTGATGTTTCTAGTATGACTGAAGGCTCAGATGATGGTTTGTATTTTTTAGCAATAAAACATTTTTAAATTAAGATATGTACATTGTTCTTTCAGACATAATCCTATTATTGCACACTTAATAGAGTACAGCATAGTGTAAACATAACTTTTACATGTGCTGGGAAATAAAAATATTTGTGTAACTTGCTTTAATGAGACAGTCACTTAATGTTGTAGCCCACAATCAAACCCACAATACCTCTAAAGTCTGTCTGTGTATGAAGATTTTTTTCACCCCTTGTGAACAGTCTTTACATTCATTTGGGAATGTACATTCTAGACTCAGATCCACCATTATCTTGTTAGGTTTTCTTAAGCTTACGATCATCTCTGGATCTTAGTTTACTCCTTACAATCTGATCAGGAAGTATGAGACAATTCTTAGGATTTCTCCAATGTTCTGCACCTCCATGGATACTATTCCATTAATGGTCTTCCCCTTTGACCCATATACAGTATTTGGTTGCATCTCTGTGTGAGGTAGACACTGAAAAGTTGCCAGTAAAATGAGAATGAAAATGAGCTACACTTTCCCTTAATCTGGCATCAATGTTGCTTTCGAGTCCTCAGTCAGTCTAAAGCAGATAGCTTAGTTTATTCCATTCTGGGAAGCTCAGGACAGTCTGATAATTTGCCAGCCCAGATTTAGAACCCAACACCAATCTTGGAGTTCAAACCATTTTCTCCTCTCCTGGGTCCCATATGGATTAGAACAGCCACATTATTCAGTTCTTCTGCCCATTTTTTAATTGGGTTTCCGTTTTTGTTTTGTTTTTGATGTTGAGTTGTATGAGCTCTTTATATATGTTGAGTATTAACCCCTTATGTCATTTACAAATATTTTTTCCCACTGAGTAAGTTAGGGTTTCCCTGGTGGCTCAGACAGTGAAGAATTTGCCTGCAATGCAGGAGACCCAGGTTCAATCCCTGGGTCGGGAAGATCCCGAGTGGCAATCCACTCCAGTATTCTTGCCTGGAGAATTCCACTGACAAAGGAAGGGCCTGGTGGCTACAGTCCATGGGTCATAAAGAGCTGGACACTACTGAGCGAATAACACGCAACACACATACATTAAGTAAGTTACCTGTTTTGTCCATAGTTTCCTTTACTATGCAAAAGCTTTTAAATTTAGTTAGGTCCCACTTTAATATTTTTGCTTTGTTCCTTTTACTTTAGGAGACGGATCCGAAAAATATTACTGTGATTTATGTCAAAGGATGTTCTGCCTTTGACATCTTGTAGTCTAGTATGACTCTAGTATCTAGTAGTCTTCTATTTAGGTCTTTAATCCATTTTGAGTTCATTTTTGTGTATGGTGTTAGAGAATGTTCTGATTTCATTCTTTCACATGTAGCTGCCCAGTTCTTCCATTTTTCCAGAGGAACTGCAGATGGCCAATAGGCACCTGAAGAGATGCTCAATATTGCTAATCATCAGAGAAATGCAAAATCAAAACTACAATGAGATGTCACCTCCCATCCATCAGACTGTCTATCATTAAAAAGAACACAAACAACAGATGTTGGCAAGGATGTGGGAAAAAAGTGAACTCTCATACTGTTGGTGGGAATGGAAATTAGTGTAGCCACTGTGGAAAACAGAATGGAGGTTTCTCAGAAAAATGGAACTGGAGGAGTCAACCTGCCTGACTTCAGATTCTACTACAAAGCCACAGTCATCAAGACAGTATGGTACTGGAACAAAGACAGAAATATAGATCAATAGAACAGAATAGAAAACCCAGAGATAAATTCACAAACCTATGGACACTTTATCTTCAACAAAGGAGGCAAGAATATACAATGGAAAAGACAACCTCTTTAACAAGTGGTGCTGGGAAAACTGGTAAACCACTTGTAAAAGAATGAAACTAGAACACGTTCTAACACCATACACAAAAATAAACTCAAAATGGATTAAAGACCTAAATGTAAGACCAGAAACTATAAAACTCCTAGAGGAGAACATAGACAAAACACTCTCCAACATAAATCACAGCAAGATCCTCTATGACCCACCTCCCAAAATATTGGAAATAAAAGCAAAAATAAACAAATGGGACCTAATGAAACTTAAAACCTTTTGCACAACAAAGGAAACTATAAGCAAGGTGAAAAGACAGCCTTCAGAATGGGAGAAAATAGCAGCAAATGAAGAAACAAAGGATTAATCTCAAAAATATACAAGCAACACCTGCAGCTCAATTCCAGAAAAATAAATGACCCAATCAAAAAATGGGCCAAAGATCTAAACAGGCATTTCTCCAAAGAAGACATACAGATGGCTAACAAACACATGAAAAAATGCTCAATGTCACTCATTATCAGAGAAATGCAAATTAAAACCTCAGTGAGGTACCATTACACGCCAGTCAGGATGGCTGCTATCCAAAAGCCTACAAGCAATAAATGCTGGAGAGGGTGTGGAGAAAAGGGAGCCCTCTTACACTGTTGGTGGGAATGCAAACTAGTACAGCCACTATGGAGAACAGTGTGGAGATTCCTTAAAAAACTGGAAGTAGAACTGCCATATGACTCAGTAATCCCACTCCTGAGCATACACAATGAGGAAACACACGTGTCTCTTTCAGAGACACGTGTACCCCAATGTTCATCGCAGCACTGTTTATAATAGCCAGGACATGGAAGCAACCTAGATGCCCATCAGCAGATGAATGGATAAGAAAGCTGTGGTACATATGCACAATGGAATATTACTCAGCCATTAAAAAGAATACATTTGAATCAGTTCTAATGAGATGGATGAAACTGGAGCCCATTATACAGAGTGAAGTAAGCCAGAAAGATAAAGACCAATACAGTATACTAATGCATATATATGGAATTTAGAAAGATGGTAACGATAACCTTATGTGCAAGACAGAAAAAGACACACAGATGTATAGAACAGACTTTTGGACTCTATGGGAGAAGGCAAGGGTGGGATGATCTGAGAGAACAGCATCGAAACATGTATATTATCAAGTGTGAAACAGATCGCCAGTTCAGGTTGGATGCATGAGACGAGTGCTCGGGGCTGGTGCACTGGGATGACCCAGAGGTATCGGATGAGGAGGGAGGTGGGAGGGAGGTTCAGGATGGGGACCACATGTACACCCGTGACTGATTCATGTCAATGTATGGCAAAAACCACTACAATACTATAAAGTAATTAGCCTCCAACTAATAAAAAATAAATGGAAAAAAAAAAGAATGGAGGTTTCTCAAAACAACTGAACAAATGACTACTATATGACCCAGAGCTTCCACTCCCTGGGAGATATTGGGGGGTGGGGAAGGGAACAGAAATACTAATTTGAAAAGACACATACACCCCAGTGTTCATAGTAGCATTACTTACAACTGCCAAAGTATGGACGCCTCTATCAACAGATGAACAGCAATCCCCTCCAATATTCTTGCCTGGAAAATTCCATGGACAGAAGAGCCTAGCAGGCTACAGTCCATGGGGCTGCAAAGAGTAGGACACGCTGAGCACAGTGTACCTACATTAGGAATAGTGATTAATGACTTTTTCTGTTATCTGTCCTACAGCACCAAGGTCTTAGAATCAGAGAACTTACAATGGAATACTTCATACTGAGTTTTATCTACTTCCCCCACAGTTGTAGCTCTTCCTGTATCCTACCTCGAAATTAATGGTGCAGTTATCCAGCCAATCTCACTCCATTCAGTAGAGGGATTATGTTGAGTACCTCCCTCATCCTTATCAGCTACATTCAATCAGTCATTAAAACCTGCAAATTCCTCCTCACTCTTTTACCTCTGTCATAAACCCCCTCTCTGTCCCTCCACTGCCTTAATTCCAACTTTGGTCACTTTTTGCTTAAACAATTGCAATAGATTCCTAACTGGTTTCTAAGTCAATGAAACCTCTCCGACACTAAGCATATCTTCCCAGTGATGTGACTAGGTAACTCGCCTTCCGAAAAACACTTAACAACTGTGGAAACAATACCAGCCTAAAGATTATTCATGATCTGTTCACAATCTCAAGTGACAGATTTCTCTACAGTATTTTCCTGCCATTTTCAGGGTAAAGAAACAACTGTGTGTGAGCTGTCAGTTTTATTACCCACATAAAACACAAATCTTTGTGTCAAGATTTACATGGTTAGAGGAGTATCATAAATCACAATTAACAATAGCTTAGATAAGGTTCATGAATTTTACATGTTGTTAATGACCTTTATCGAAATACCGCCCATCTAGTGTTTCACGCAGCTTTATTTTTCTTCTTAGTACTTATCACTAACAAATATTTTGTCAATTTTTCGTCTCCACCAGAATAAACGCCGTAGTACCTTTGTTTTGCCAAAACAACGGTACAATGTTATCTTTTATTTGTACGTGTCCCTAGTACAGAGCTTGGTACAAAGTTAGCCTCAGTAAATATTTAATGAGTAAATAAGACCGGAGAAAAAAAGTCTTCCTCGAGTACCAAAAAAAGGTTTTTCAATTTACAAATTATCTGAATAGGAGCAGTTCTCAGAACCCTGGATAAGAGGCAGAACCTGTTGTACTAACCCATTATTCAAGTATTCGCTGAACCTTTAACTTATGTCGTGGGTAAGTCACAAAACAATGAAATAAACTTCTAAAAATCTGCCTGTTCGCTCTCCGACCTTGTGTGACTCACACCCTTTTGTAGAGTTCACATCGTACCCAGAAAACCGGTTGGTTCCGGTCTGAAACTCCCAATTTGGCATACTATCTCGCAATAAGTTCTTGAGAAGGCGTAAAAAGGCAACAAGTGGAAAGAAACGCGGCGAAAGAATAATTTTTAGTTCTCATACTATCCTCTTTCAGTTTTAAAATAATTTTTGTAATTCCTGCCGTTGACACCAGAACGAAAGAACGTCCCACTGTCCTCAGCAAAGACTGCTGAAACGCCTTCTCTGCTCACACCCACAACGGACGTTGACTGTGACGCTCTCAACCGGGGCTCCGCTGGCCCCGCCCCCTAACCCGGAACCCCTCTTCCTACTATGCCCACCCTTCCGTTAGGGCTCCGCTCATGATTGGCTGTCCGTCGTAGTGTTTGCGGCTTCTCCGGATGTTGCGTCACGCAGTGAGCTAAGGAGACTGCGCGCACAGTCAGTAAGAGGGGGGCGGAGGGAGCGGGAGGTTTGGGTGCTTGAGTTTCACCGGCCCGGAGGGGGAACTGCGTGCTTGAGGTGTCCAGGGACTGAGGTACGACTCCCCCGGGCCGAAAGGTACCGCGATACTCTATACTACTGACTGTCGGCCCTCTGGGGCCGCTGCCGACGTGTGGGAAGGTCGGAGGCTGCGGCGCTGCAGACTGCGTCACTGCCTGGCGGCCCGTCAGTTTTCTGCAGGTGACCCTGTGGAGGGGGTTGCGGCTGCGGGACCTGGGGTAGGCGGGCAGGGGCTTGTCCTCTCTGTCCTCTTCTTGGGCAGCGAGGTGCTGATTCATCTCCGCGGCCGGGCGGCCCAGCCGCCGCCCTAGTAGATAAGGGGATCCCGAGTCTGGTGTGTTGTAGAGTGGTGCGAGTTTTGCTGCCCGGCTCTCATCCGAGTCTTGTGATGAGGGTGAACTTTCTCTGAGGACCAAGCGCCTGAGCTCATGAATGTGCACGGAAGCGTAAGGACTCGGTAACATTACGCATTCTGTAGCTAAGGCCCCTGAGTTTAAGAGAACAAACCTGTGCACGAGGCCACTTTTTTCTTACGGTAGAAGCAGAATTGCCACCTTAGAGGCCACTGAACTGGCGTTCCTTTGTAGGTGTGTTGAGGACTGAGAGGCACAGCAGCTTTAGGCTGAGATGATGTAATGGCGTGAAAGTGCTAGAATGACATGGTATTTTACCGAAGGATATTTATCAGTGTTGTGCACCTCGCAGATCCCGTGACAGATCTGGAAATATACTCAGATATTTAAAAGCAAGAATTCTTAGCTTTTGAGATACATATAACTTGTGTCTTTCTTCTAGGGGTTAAATCATTAGAACAGGAGTAAGACATAGAAATCTACATTTTTAAGATATATCCCAGGTGGTTTCAGTACCTTGAATATTTTTATATTTTATTTCGAAGGGAAGTAATACTTAGCATGGGCTTCCCAGGTGGCTCAGTGATGAAATATCTGCCTACCAATGCAGGAACCTCAGGGTCAGTCTCTGGGTGGGGAAGATCCTCTGGAGAAGGATATGGCAGCCTACTCCAGTATTCTTGCCTGGGAAATCCAGGACAGAGGAGCCTGGCATGCTGCAGTCCATGGGGTTGAGAAGAGCCCCTTGGACTTAATTAAACAACAACATTTGGCATGTTTGGTTTCCACTGATGTTTTTTATAGCCTTGAAAAGTAATATGACCTTGAAGAGTTAATCATTTATTGGATGGCATTTTTTCCTCTGCTCAAAGTTATTATTAGCCCTCTTTTATAATTTCCCGCTGAATACTGGTATAAATCTTCAGCCAAAACCACGTTTATAAAATCCATCACACACCCTTTTAATTCTCTATTAGCCATGTAACTCAAACAAGTTATTTCTCTTGTTACTGTTCCTGTTGAGATTTAAGCCCATTTTGGTGATCTATCTCAAACTTTTTGTGGGATGAATTTCTTGAACTAACAAGAAACAAGCAGAGTATTTATTATTATTGCTTTAAAATGTCTCTTTACTTGATCTTTTCCACTAGGAAATGACTGGCTTTAATCTCTTCTACGTCCTTCCTTCAGTTGGTTAATGGGTTATTTTTGTCTGTCTCTAGCATTTCAGATCTGCTTGGTAAACCTGGTACACCACCATGCTGGCCGCAAGACTTGTGTGTCTCCGAGCACTACCTTCCAGGGTTTTCCACCCAGCTTTCACCAAGGCCTCCCCTGTTGTGAAGAATTCCATCACCAAGAATCAATGGCTTTTAACACCCAGCAGGGTAAAGATAATATTTTTATATTGTCTGTCTGTCTATATGCTCCTAGGACCTTTTTTTTTTTTTTTTTTTTTGACAAAGCATGAAGCTCCCTACTTTATCATTAGTGATTAACTGAAACAACCCTGAAAAAGCCCCAAATCAGCACTCTCTCCCTGTAGGTTTCTTACCATTCTGTTCCGTCCTCATCACACATGAAAAAGAACCCCTGTGACTTCTCCTTTACTTACAGCTCTTGGAGTTTCTCATTCAGAGAATTTAGAGTAATTTGTGAAGGATTGAGAGCTATATGGTTCAACAAAGAAATGGTGGATCCTGTTGTCAAAAGCTTAAGACCCTGGGAATATTACCAGCTGGCCAGTTGCTAACCATGTCATTTCAGCTCTTGCTTAGAGAGTGGTAAAATAAAATCTGTCAGGTTAGAGAGAAACCCATTTCCTTTCATACTAGATTTCTGCTCTAGCATTCAGATTAGGAGTATAAATTTTAAAATGTGAGGTAGATGGAAATGTACAGAACCTAAGAGAAACAACTTTTTTCTTCTTAAATTAACTGTTTCACTGTTGAAAAAGCTGAAATACAGGTAGAAGTCCTCTCTCCCTTTGACTTTGTGTTGAGGGAAGAATTGAGCCCATTTCCCAGAAGAGAAATGTAGTTTTAACACTTACTGAATGCATATCTTTTAAAAGTTAGTGTTTAAAATGGTAAGTCTAGAAGTATAAATAAAATTCATAGTTCATGAAATAAGTAATTCTGAGACTTGAACTCAGAAGTTAGATTGTAATGAATTAGTGAATCACTTCAAAGCCTAGAGTACAGGTAGGATCTACATTTAATTTTTTAAAGATTAGCTAAGCTTCATTCATAGTGAAGTTACACACATAGAAAGTATCAAGTTACTTTTTACAGAGTTATCTAGAGTGTCAAGATCCTCTGTTTTATTGTTAACATTCTTTTATGTGGGTGGTATGTATCTTTGTTTTCATTTATGTCAGGAATATGCCACCAGGACAAGAATTGGGTTTCGACGTGGAAAAACAACCCAAGAACTCAAGGAGGCAGCTTTGGAACCATCAGTGGAAAAAATATTTAAAAGTAGGTGGCAACCTTTAGTAAACTCTTTTAAGAGGCCCATGAACAACCTTAAAATGTATGCAAACTTGTATATATGTGCATCTCGTGAGAAGGGCAGTCATCCTCAGGGATCTGATGACCCTGCAAAGATTGCTACTTGGCTGTGGGCTCAGTGGTTCCCAGTCAGATTTCTCCCAGAAAAAAATTTCTTTCACCATTTTTTTTAAAGGGTTATTAGTTATTATGCTATAATCTGAAAGTTATAATCTGTTAATGAAGTCATTTGAAGTTGTGTAGACTCTTACTCAGACATAATATTTGTATATATTTCAGGCCAGGAGTAAATCACCAAAACATAGGTGTTAATAAAAAAAAAAAGAAGGGCCCATTTAGGGCTCTTCAGGAAGCAATACCTTAATGAAATCAGCTTAGTCCACAGCTTGGCTTTCAGCTTTGCAACCTCAGAATCTTGACTGATCATCTACCCAAAGTCAAAGAACACTACTTAACACCCTTGCAAAAGGTTACTACCTATCTTCCCTGACTTAAAATGGGGTTACATCTTGATAAACCCATCATAAGTTAAAGATGCTCTGAAGTGCAGGATACACTTAATATACCTAACCTTCCAAATATCATAGCTTAGCCTAGCCTACCTTAAATGTGTTGAGAATACATAACATTTGCCTAAAATTGGGCAAAACTATTTTATACAGTGTTGACTCCTTCCTGTGATTTGTTGAATCCTGAAGGTGAAAAACAGACTTGTTGGGTGAGTACAGAATGGTTATAAGTGTATGGATTGTCTACCCGCACAATCAACTGGCTGACTGGGCACTGTGGCTTACTGTCTCTGCCCTGCATCATAGGAAACTATTATATTGCCTATCAGTAACCCAGGAAAAGATCAAAATTAAAAATTTAAAGTGCAGTTTTTACTTGAATGCATATTGTTTTTGCGTCTTTGTAAAGTTGAAAAATCTTCAGTTGGGTACCGTCTGTATGCATATGGGAGAGAGCCCTACTTGGCATTCCTCAGGGCATTTCTATTGGTCAGTTGGCCCTAGAAATCAAATTATATGAGTCATCTCAGCACATAGTAACATTCTTAGTGAATAGACTTTCACTAAAGGGAGTAAGAGGCTCTTTGTTAATATCTCCATACAGTTAAGAGTTGATGAGTTATTTCTTTCTCAGTACTCTTGAAAACAAAAGCACCCTCTCCCTTGATTTAGCTGCATAAACACTAATTTACATTTTTCTTTGGTTCTTTTTTTCTTGATCATCTTTGTTAATAGCACTGTATAACATTTGACTGAAAATGTTATCTTTAATTTCTAAGAGTACCATGAGAATATACATCTCTTATGAATAAAATAGTGTGTATCACAGAAGTACCCCTGCATCTGCAGATAACAGTGCATCCTCATATTTTGTTAGAGTGAAATTACAGGTTAATTAAGTCTGATCATGTTAGTCAAGAACAACACTATTAATGTGCATCTCCTCCTGTGTTCTGCAGTTGATCAGATGGGAAGATGGTTTATTGCTGGAGGGGCTGCAGTTGGTCTTGGAGCTTTGTGCTACTATGGATTGGGAATGTCTAATGAGATCGGAGCTATTGAAAAAGCTGTGTAAGTAAATTGTTCCCAAACAATTCTAGCCTTAAAGCTTCCAGTTTTCTTCTCATCTTTATTTTTTGCCACTTTTGGAATCTTTTATGTCCAGTGTTCCAACTGTGTGAATATACACATGAATAAAAACAATCTATTTTCTTGGCATCTGTTTATTGAAAGTAAATAGAAATCTTTACTACAGTTATATGTGTTTAAGTAAGGAAAAATGTGTTGTCTTGTATATATGCCAAGTGCTTCTATATATTTTGTTACTTTTTATCATAACTCCAACATACACATAACTATTTCCTAGATAATGGAATAAAATTTGCAGCAATAAAATGCTGTAAATTATCCAGGTCTCCCAGCCAGTAAATGATTCAACCAAGATTCACATTCATAATCCTGTAAATTAACCATGTTGTGTTTTTTACAGAATCTGGCCTCAGTATGTGAAGGATAGAATTCATTCCACTTACATGTACTTAGCAGGGAGTATTGGCTTAACAGCTTTGTCTGCCGTGGCAGTGAGCAGAACACCTGCTCTCATGAACTTCATGATGAGAGGCTCTTGGATAGTAAGTCAGCTTGTTTTTGTTTTCCTTTCCCACTAAATATCAAAAGATTAGATGAAAACTATTGGAGCAGGGGTATTAAGTGGAAAGAATACCTTACTATATTAAATATGTTTTTGCTCAGGTAATATATGAATTGTTGGTGCAGCTGAAACAAAGTGGGATATACATTCGTAGCCAAGTCAGGTATTATTCCATGTTGAATATGTATTTTAGTATCAGTAAAGGTGTTGGAACTTAAACTTAGAGGAAACATCCTACATATCTAGTAGGAGATTTAAAACAGCTCTATTTTATAGGAGTTCACTAAAAAATAAGGCAGATGAAAATCCCATCTTAGAGATCAAGGAAAATAGCTGTCACAAAAACCCAAGCTACTCTAAGAGTAGAATAATACTGCTACTGTTATTCTGAATTCTCCTTGAACCTATGTAAGGCTTTATATTCAATGAGAGTTTCATTTCAGAGGACAGAGTAGTCCAGTTTTGTAACAGTTTGGAAAGAGGAGAGAAGGTAGTCACTACAAGTGACTTTATAATCCCATTCAAGTGAAGTTTGAGCATTTGAGATCTGGAGCGTAAAGAAGACACAATTAGAAAGGATGTGTTTGATTGCCAGGCTGAGGAGAGTGCCTAACAGAGGCCGTTGCAGATACTGGAACAGCAAAAGTATGAAGTGTATTTGAGCTTTAAGAGCTAATGTGGAAGAGACGAGAAGCAAGTGTACCAGCTGTGTCTCTTCAAGGTCTGAAACGAGGGATAAGACCCAAACTAAAGCAGTAGTGAGAGACTGGAAAGGAAGGTGAGATGGGAAAGTTATCTAATATACTTAGAGACTTCTCATGGCAAATTCCCACTGATTCTTTCCATTCTTCTCTTGGCAATCCAGATCCCCATGACTTCCAAATCTGTAATATTTCCACTATACTGTACTTTCCAAAAGGAGAACCATTTGCAGTTATATAGCCATTTGGATGCTTGAGTATTAGGGTCTTGCTTCTCAGATGGGTATAAGGATCTCCTAGCCTCAAGGTTATTGGAGGCACAGAATCAGCTTGTTGCATTCTATCAGGTATGTCATTTTTAATGAGGTAAACAGTTTAAAGCAGTGCTTTTATAATAAAGCAAACATGAAAGATTAAAATATACAAAAGAGTTTAACCCCTAAAATAAGACTTCAAGGAAGTTTTGTGCTTGAACCATATTCTCAGGTGCCTGTAGGCATAAGATGAGTCTCACCTGCTGTTAGGGCTGCTTAAGTAAAATAGTTTAGAAAGCCAGACAGGTGCTACAGAGATGAAGAAGCCTTTGGAAGGTGACAGGCATACGCATGATGTCAAAGTACCAAACACAAAGTTTGTGCTTTTGAAAGAGTAGAGACATCTGACGCTGCTTATAACAGCCATGGTACCTACTAAGAAAACTTTCTCAAGGAAGTAATCCTTGAATATGTCAGCCAGATAGAAAGAGAGGTATTTTTTGGCACAATAAGCAGAATTAAAGAGGCATGAAACTGGGATGTGTTTGCAGTATATCAGTTCACTGTGGCTGAAGTGTAGAGTATGGGAAGGTAAAAGGCAAAAAATGGACGTGTGTCATGAAGGATTTTAAAAGAAAAATACACAATTGTGTTAAATACCCTGAAAATGCAGAGATCCATGAAGTAGCTTTTAGGAATTGTTTCTCCGTTGGAAGATGTTGGAGTAGAATCCAGTGTGCTATTCTGTATTATGAGTGAAGGCTTTCCCATTCTCAGCAAAAATAGCTGTTACATTTACCTGTACTTTACCACAGGGGTTGACCATTCAGATGTCCTTGGTTCAGACAGATGAGGCAGATGAGTGAGGCAGGCCTGGTATGCTACACAGGATTATTGGCATCTAGAGAAAGCCTTCCCAACTAAATGAATTCACTTTTGTTTGTTTGTTTGAATAGTTGGCCAAACAAAATGTCTACTACCTAAATCTTGCCAAAGGGCTGCAAGTATGCAATTTCTGCCTTAAATTTCCTGAAGATTATCATCTTTCTTGCTTTACAAACATTTCTTTCTTGTGCACACAGAATATATAAATGTATTACAGTGGAAATCTAACACAGGCAAAGAAGAGGGATGAGGGCCAGTTGAGCCAAAAAACTGGGAGGATAGAAACGAAGACTCTTTATTTCTCATCTTTTTTATGTGCTCCTATTTTTCAAGTTTTCATTTAGAGAATAGAGTTTAAGGCAGTGTACCATATATGTTCTAATTGGTATATCATGACATTGATTTTAATGTTGGTGCTATGCCAAAATAAATGTAATCTAAAATAATTGTTCTGGGATTTTTAAAGTGGTTTTGTTACACCTCTGTCTAACAGGAATAAGATTATTTAAAGATTTATTTTTACGTGTTTACTTATTTGACTGTGGTGGGCCCTTGTTGCTTCACAGGGGCTTTCTAGTTGCCGCATGCGAGGGCCCACTCTAGTTGTGGTGCGTGACCACCCACTGCTGTGGCTTCTCTTGTTGTGAAGCTCAGGCTCTAGGCATGTAGGCTCGGTAGCTGTGGCTCCTGGGCTCTAGAACACAGGCCCAGCAGTTGTGGTGCACAGGCCTAGTTACTTCGTGGCATGTGGGATACTCCCGGACCAGGGATCAAATAGGTGTCCCCTAGCATTGCAGGGTGGATTCCTAACCACTGGACCACCAGGGAAGCCCAGAATAAAAATTCATTTACTTGAAGTTGTCTGCAAAACTTTATGTATGACAGTAGGGGGTGCTCTTGCTAATTTGATCAAACTGAAGTAAGCATAAGGCCTTTTAATGTGCTAGAAAAATAAAGGATTCTGTTTATTATTCTTCATCTTTTTAAGCACAGTCTATTGGAAGGACTAACTGAACTTGGAACTTGTGGGTTCTGCTTTGTTGTTGTGTAAGGATCAGTTTTGCTTAGTAATACATGTCTTTCAGACCATTGGTGCAACCTTTGCAGCCATGATTGGAGCTGGAGTGCTGGTACAGTCAATATCATATGAGCAGAGCCCAGGCCCAAAGCACCTTGCTTGGTTACTCCATTCTGGTATGTTGTTTTAGAGTTGTTACTAAACAGTCTCAAATACTGCCTCTTTCGGTGGCTCTTCACGGTCATAAATGATACACACACAATTGAATTAAGCCTCATGTCTACTAAACACTTAGTTTCCTGCTCTTATTTCTGGTTGTATTATTGCCAGAGCTCCATTCTGGCAAGTTAGTATTTCTGATATTAAGACCATGGAAAGCCCCGGTGTTACACAGTTCTCAGGTAATAGCCTAGATAGGCAGAGGTTTCTTTTTATGTATTTTGTCTAATATCAGGAGGATTTCAGATCTGGTACACATCACTTAAAAATTGCTCTTATTGTGTATCTTTCAGAAAATAAAAAACTGAAGGTCTCCACCAGGGAAAGAGGAGGTAAAAATAAGAGCAGAGGTTTTTGCAGTGGAATATAGGGAAGAAAGCAATCAAAAAGATCTTTGGAAATGTACTTCTAATTAGCTGTACTTCTGTACAGCTCATGTGACACCATTAGCTGGATCGATATTTATTTAGATAGTTCTTGACCCAAAGTTACTGTCAGCAAGGCAGAGGCTGTCCAACCCTGGTATTTTGTAACAGTTTTATTATTCTTTGAGGTATTTGTAATAGTCTCCTTAATTATGGAACAGCACATGCTTGTTTACATAAAGTATTTTCCATGACAAGTATCTGCCTCTGGGTTGAGTTAAAGAGCCAGCCAGGTGCAGAACAAAAATGCTTCTTGGATGCATGTTCCCTACCACAAAATAAGACAGATTCTATAAGCATTACCATGAAACTTCCAGGGAAAGAGACTGAAATGTTTTTAACATGGGTTAGTACATGGAAATTAGGTTTGGGGCACCCAATATGATGAATTTCCAATGTGAAATACATCATTTATATTCATGTGCTGTCTTTGTTTGGGTGAATATGAGACAGCATGACTTCCCAACCTTGGCTTTCAAGTCTGTCTCCCAGTAGGTCTTAGGTAATTCAACCATAGGTATTTTCCATGGAGCTTTACAGGACAGAACTTTAGTGAATGGGAAGGCAGAGATCCCAGTATTTTCTTTTAATACCAGTATCCTGCTTTTAAGAAGAAAATTATTTATAACATAGTATGCATTTGCTGCTTTTTTAAAAAGTTATTTTAAGCCTTTTCTTCATCTCATTTCTTCTAAATGTGGATGTTATTATAAAAACTTGGTAGACTCAGATCCAAATAATGAGCTACATTGACTTTGACAAAGTTACTAAAAATCTAGACTGGTATTTATACTTGTGAGTATTGACTCTTTGGCTAGAAGTGGTCTTACCTCTGTGATTTAGAATTTGGATAGGTATAAGTTTTAGCTTAGGAGCTTTGGGGCTACTGTTAGCTAAATGAGGAGAAGACTCTGCAGTCCTGTTGTTGAACAGTAAGCTCTAATATGTTAAAAGGCAGGTTAGTTAGAAGCATTTTCCTCTTGGTTGTTACGTAGTAAATGCTTCAGTGCCCACGTGCTCTTCCTCCAGGTGTGATGGGTGCTGTGGTGGCTCCGCTGACAATGCTAGGGGGGCCTCTTCTCGTCAGAGCTGCATGGTACACGGCTGGCGTTGTGGGAGGCCTCTCCACTGTGGCCATGTGTGCACCCAGTGAGAAGTTTCTGAACATGGGGGCGCCCCTGGGCGTGGGCCTCGGTGTCGTCCTTGTGTCCTCACTAGGTAAGCCACTGTGCTTTGACACTTGGTTCTTCATGTCCCAAAATCATCTAACATACCCTGGTATTCTGATGGAGAGAATGTAGTAAGTGTCATTTTTTAAAGTTGATTAAAAGATATATGCCAGTTTGACTGGATTTACTCATTTGGCATAATGGCAAACCATTATTACTGGTTTTACCAAATACACCTTAAATGAGAAAGTTGGTCTGGAGAACATGAAAATTTCTCTGATGCAGGAACCTTCCTATTATGTGGGCAAATGACCCAATGCAGGAATGAGTATAATGGGTTTTGAACTAAATGTATTTAAAATTGGACAAGTGCACTTACTCAAATGTTTCCTTACCTGTGCAGTATACCAAAGAAAAAGTTCTGTGAGTAATGTTGATTATAAATCCTAGTTACAGAAAAATCCTTTCAAAAGAATTTTTTTCCCATTTTGATTTCAGGATCGATGTTTCTTCCACCTACCACTGTGGCTGGTGCCACTCTGTACTCAGTGGCAGTTTATGGTGGATTAGCTCTTTTCAGCATGTTTCTTCTGTATGATACACAGAAAGTAATCAAGCGTGCAGAAGTAGTACCAGTGTATGGAGTTCAGAAATATGATCCCATCAATTCGTAAGTAGCCTTTAATGTCTTTTCTTTGTTGCATAAGGATGTTTGTGTTGGTTTGGCCTATTTTGTTTTATGACTGTTAGTTTCCAAGGGCTGCTGTAACAAATTATATAAACTGGGTGATTCACAACAGTTTATTCTGTTCGAGAGTCCAGAAGTGTGACATCAGGGTATCCTCAGGGCTGGTACCTTCTGAGGGTTCCAGGGGAGCATCTGGCCCATGCCTCTCTCCTAGCTTCTTGTCGTGACCAGTCATCCTTGGCGTTCTTAGCGTTCGTCACTCTGACCTCTGCTCCTGTGTTCATATGATGTGCTCCCTGTGTCTCTGTCTCTCATCCGTTCAGCTCAGTCACTCTGTTGTGTCCAACTCTTTGCAACCCCATGGACGGCAACATGAGTCGGTGATGCCATCCAGTCATCTCATCCTCTGTCGTCCCCTTCTCTTTCTGCCTTCAATCTTTCCCAGCATATTATGTCTCTCATAATGATGCCATATTTATTGGACTAAGGTTCACCCTTCTCCAGTGTTACCTCTTCTTAATTCACATCTTAATTACATTCAGAAAGACCCAAAAATAAGGTCACATTCACAGATAACACAGATTAGGACTTGACATATCTTTTGAGTTCAGCCTGCAACCATGTTGAATTTTAGTATTTTATTGCTATTAATTTTTTGGTCTGGTCCCTCTCCTTAGTAAGCTATATGTACACGGAACGTTTGATTATATTGCAACTAAGTGTGATAATTAGGTGTGTATTCAGTTGATTCAGAGTATTGTACTTATTTTTGTTAATTAGCCTTATAAAACTCTTGTCAGTAAATTATTTTTGTAGTTTATATTTAACAGACTTTAAAAGTGAAGAAAAGATGTATTCAGTTCAGTTCAGTCACTCAGTTGTGTCCGACTCTTTGCAACCCCATGAATTTAGTCAAGTGTTTTTGGAAAGTGTACATAATTGACTTAAATTTTTGATAGAAAAACCTATTAAAAATTAAGAACACTTCAATTTTTTATTAAAAATTGAAAATTCCATTTTGGAAATATTCAACTGTGTAGCTGATATTAAGTGTTGTATAATGATTGTGTTTCCTTTCCTTGGTGTCTCCACCAAAGTAAGTTATTTTATGTAAGTATTTTCCGTGAGTCTCATAGTGTCTATGACATTTCTAAAAGTAACTTATTTTTCTTTATTTAAAACTTAATGGGTTTTTTTTAAGTGTTCCTATAGTGCTTACAGATTTGTAGCAATTTTCTTTGGAGGTGATGCAGGGAGGCAATGAGGAAATATATTTTAAAATGCCAGACTTATGTCTAACACATTTTTGTAAAGGTGTTTCTTTGGTCTTGTTTTGATTAGTTCATTGTCTATCACCCTTTCTTTTCTTTTTTTTTAACAAAATAACTGTACTCAGAGTACCAGAGAATATAAAGATTTTTTTTTTTAAACTGCCCTTCAACAAAGGTTAACCTGTCAAAAGAAAATCTTAACAGTTTTCTAGTCTAAGACTTCCTTTTTTGTTGTTCAGTGGCTAAGTGTCCCGACACTTTTGCAGCCCCACCAACTATAGCCTGCCAGGCTCCTCTCTCCCTGGAATACTCCAGGCAAGAATACTGGAGTGGGTTGCCGTTTCCTTCTCTAGGGAATCTTCCAGACCCAAGGATCGAACCCACATCTCCTGAATTAGCAGACAGATTCTTTACCGTTGAGCCACCAGGAAATCCCAGGACTTCCTTAGTTGACATCTTTTTTTTTAATTTCCATCTCATATATCTAGGACATATAATCAGTATTGCTTTTTTTCTACTTCATTAAGGAATAGTTTTTGTCATTGTTATAAGAACTACATCATATTTAATGGATATAATTTCTTTTCTAGGATGCTGGGAATCTACATGGATACATTAAACATATTTATGCGTGTTGCCACTATTCTAGCAACTGGAGGCAACAGGAAGAAGTGAAGTGACTCAGCTTCTGACTTCTTAATACATCAGATATCTGGCTTGTTTAATAGGGGCAGATACTCATTAAATAGTTTGTACAAGCAGCTTTCGTTGAAGTTTAGAAGATAAGAACTTGTCATCGTGTTTCAAACGTTCCAGTAATGTGATGCTTCAGGTTGCTTTTCTCCTGGAGAATAAATTCATTAGTTCTCTTCCAGATAGCATATGCATTTTCAATTCTCGTGTCTTGAGTAATTCTAAAATGTTCTGATTGTGAAAACCAAAGTTTGTTTCACAGGAATTTGAGTGTTTTATCTATTTTAAAATTTTTTTGGTTTAGTGAAAGTTCACAAACTTGTGTACCTGCAGTTTTCTTTTTGGAATGTGGATTATTAACAAGTAATGTCATAAGTGATGAAAGGATTTGGTAAAGGGACCAGAGAGAAGTAAAGGGTCACCTGCAGTTTTTCTTTGAATACTCAGCACTTAGGTAATGGTGGTAGGTAAGTGAGGGAGTCTGGACATTTGGAAACAAGTCATGACTGTATCTCTGCTGAACCTACCAGACGCATTGAGCAGATAACAAAGACATAGATGATTCTCCAGGCTCTCCTTATAATACAGTCGGAATCATGTTTGACTTCCTGTTGTCTCACACTGTTAGGAGAGTTCAAAATGCTAACCACATGGAGAATTCCTATTATAACATGTATGTTGAAGTCTTACTTTTGAATCACCTGGAACAAAATATCCTTAAAACACTCAGGAAAAAAATACTCAAAGCATCAATGTTATTGCATTTTAAGTATACAAACAGTATGTGCATAATTGCTGGAAATTTTTGCAAATTTATTGAGATGCTTAAAGGAATGCGTGCTTGCCGTTCTTATTTATTCAACCTTTAAAACTATCAGAAAAACCTGTCTGTGATTTATACTTGAGATTATGAAAGTTTTTCCCTTTGATTTGATTCCTTGCATTCAAAAAGGAAGGCAAAGTGAGGCTTTTTTCATGAACTGTATCAATCAAAAATGTAATGGAGAAAAGACTTCATTAGAGTTCTCCCCCGCCAGAATTTTCCTTCTCCATAGACTGTTATCTTGTGCCGTTTGTAAGGTTTTTGATACAGAAGAGTTATTTTTGGAAGTTATTAGGATTGAAATAAGTGTATGATTATTGAGATGGTGTTTCAACAAATATTTATTACAGTAATCCAGAAAAAACTGTTCTTACCACCTCACTTCAGGATGTTTATTTCTGAAATAATAAAGGTTCTAGTCAGATGGTGATTGGTCTATAATTTTTCTAGCTGACCCATATGCATACCATTGAATAGGGGTTTTGTTCAAGAAAGCAACTGGCTCTCTTACTGACGTAGTATATAGAGTAGTAGTTGTTGTTTAGTCGCTAAATCGTGTCCAACTCTTTGTGAACTGATGGACTGTAGGACACCAGGCTCAGCTGTCCATGGGATATTCAGGCAACAATACTGGAGTGGGTTGCCATTCCCTTCTCCAAGGGATCTTCCTCACCCAGGTGTTGAACCCACGTCTTCCTACATTGGCAGCCAGATTGTTGACCACTGAGCTACAGTATGTCATGAGTATAACCATGGTACTTCCAGCTTGACTGCATTTATTTGAACCCTAACTCTTCTATTCCTTTTGTGACTGCAGGCAGATTATATCACCTCTCCCTCATTTCCTCGTCTGTAAAATGAAGATGACAACAGAACTACCTCATAGGGTTAAGGTGAAATGTACAGGCACTTGGTAAACACTGTCTAAGCTTTACTTGCTGTTGCTGGCTGGTTTTGAAGGGTTTTTTTTTCTTTTTTTTAAGAACTGTGAAACATCTATTTGTTTTCCCTTGTCTACCTTAGTTTTGGTCTTAAAGTGTAATCTTACAGGTCCTGTTGTCAGTCATGTTTTAGAATTCACAGTTTATATCCTTATGTTTGCATGGTATCATACACAGTGCAAAATGATGTAATCTCAACACTGGGTATCAGGCAAAGGCTTATCTAGAAAATCGGGGGTGGAGGGGTTATTTTATTGATAGATAAGACAATGAAGACTTTTCAATATAATGAATACTTACAAATTAAAATATTATAGTACGTCTAAAATGATAATAGCAGAAAATCTCTAGTTCCTGGTTCCTGTTAACATACCACTGGGTTTTTGTTTTTTTCCCCTTTATATGACTCATAGGGAAGAGTGGAGACCTACTGATTGATAGGCTTTAGGGGGGCAAAAATCTGTTTCTCATTTTCTAAAACACCTGAAGTGTTAAAGGATAACTGAGATATGTGATTTCAAAAAATCACACAAAATAATAAAGGCCTGTTTGGTTTGCTTAGAATGGTATCTAATGAACATTCAGAAGGTGTGAGTATAGCAGACACCATGCTAACAGGACCCAGGGGAGACAATAATGAGTAGAAATTGCCTTCTAAAACACAGCAACCTCATGTAAACACAACCAGTCTATTGTGATGAGTGTCATAAGAGAAGTGAACAAAGTGTTTCTAAGATGTCCAAGGAGGAAGTCTTCAAGGGTAAACATAGTTAACAGCACATAAAAAAGGTAGGGCATTTTACACAGCAGCAATACAATGAAGTCAGGGCAGAGACAGGGGGGAAGATGGCAAGATGTGAAGCCCGATTTCCTGCTCCCAGCTGGTGGTGTCTGCTGGGCCTAGAGCCCTGAACTTTTGAGTATTTTATGTGCATTTTAATTGTTAGGATCTGGGAAGAAAGACATGTTTTTCTTAAAATTGTTCATCTGTGTAGGATGTGTCCCAATTAAAGTCCCTGAAATTGAGTACACCCAAGATCTGTATCATTCAAAAAGGGTAGGAGGATCCAGGTATGTTGTTAATAGCTAATGACTGAATTGAAATTTTTCCATGTTGTATGCTATACTTTGTATGATCATAACATTCCTTCGAGCCGAGCACTGCTTCCCCCATTTTGCAGAGGAGTAAACCAAAGCCCACAGGTTCAGTCTTTGCACAACACAAGGTCATAGCTGGGAAAGATAAAGTGGTAGAGTTAACTAGTTATACTGGTAAGTTTGTGATGAATGCCGTAAAGCTGAAGTCCTATTTGATAATCAAAAACTGTACTAGTTAAATAGGTTGAGGTTTAGCTGAAAAGACTTATACCTAGAACGTTAGAATTTTAGTGTTTTCAAAAGGCATTAATATCATTGAAGGGTAAATGGATGGTAATTGATGTTTTACTTCCTAGATCCTATTATATAGAGGACCAGAAACACTTTTGTATTGCCCAGTCCACTTGAAGCTTCAAAGCGAGCCATTTAGTTAAGGTTGATGTAATCAGTAAGATGAAATCCTCCTTAAATGAACTCAGTTTAGCTAGCACTCAAAATGGAAGCCATTTTCAGGAAAAGATGAAAGTTATGATCTTGAGGACTTTGTATTTTTTGAAATAGTTCAGGAAGATGGAGGACGTTCTCTCAGTATTACTAACACTTGAAAATAGCAAAAGGAGCATTTTGTGTCTATAGCAAAGATGAAATAAGTGAAAAGTCTGATGGAAGAAGGAGGTTTATACTCTTAGCTGATACTACACAGGGCTGCTCCCAGTTAGCACCATGGCAGGACCAGCAGAGTGTGTTCCCTTCAGCTTCAGCATTCCACTCGACTTTGCTCACAGCTTGTTGCTTCTTTACCTAATGGAATATCAGCCCTCGAGGGGGCCTCTCAGCCCTCTGCCTTCAACTGAGAAGTTGTGTTGCAGCCTTACTGGCTACAGTTGGAAGCCTTTGGGTGAGGGAAGGGAGGGTCTCTGTGACTACACCCAGAAATACAGGATTGTTTTTCTTCTGGCATGACTAATGTGACATTCAATCGCACAACTGGGCAAATTCAGACAGTTTTTAAATATTTAAAACAAATGCTTTCCGCTAAGGACTTGTTTAAATCTGCCTGATCACCAGTAAGTGTGGTATCAGGTGACCATCCTT